>NC_064424.1:17480689-17789224 GCF_023375975.1 Astyanax mexicanus
AGTTAATAATAGACTACTTTTAAGACAGAACAGCCCTATTATCACGATATGGATTTTTAATATCATGATATTTCTGTGTCACAATATATTGTATACGATATAATATTGCCCACCCCTAGCAACTATCAGAGAGAAATCCAGCTGAGAATTGTATAATTGTAATTGTAAAATAGCATCATACTATAATATTTTCTGAGATGGTTACCATTTCGTGAAAATCTCATACAATTTAAACCATACTGTACATGCAATCCTTTGGCATTTTTATCATGCTGTTAGTTTGGTTTCAGCTTCACACAGCGTTCAGACATCTTCAGCTGGAAGATGGCTCCATTGTCTCAGGTCACCACTAAAAGCCTCTGTTGTCAGGCCCAGTTAGTGTTGTACTGCGAGCTGCAGTTGGTGTGCTAGGTTATCTGCGGTACGTCTCTGTGGGTGGATGGCAGCGTAGCAGCAAGGCCTCTGCACTCCTATGAAGTCCATCTGGCTGCCTGCGCAGCCTCGTTCTCATCCGGAATAACACCATTCGCTCTGATTAATTCTCAGCCCAAGGACTAAAGGAGTTTGCTGTCAGCCAATGCAGGGGGATTAAGAGATGAGTATTTACACTCAAAACTGACTGTCCTGCCACCATGTCTCCCTCACAGGACCCATAGTCTACATTTTCCTTTTATTTTAATTTTTCTTTAAGGCCCACTTAGAATGTTGTACTGTTTTAGACACAAAAAGTATACTTCATATATATAATGTATAGAATATATATCATATAAATAATTCATTGTTATTAGAACAAGCAGATTTTTTTATTATGCCTTAAACACAAATAAAGATTCTTGGTTCTGATCGGATGAAACACTCCAGAGAAGTACAGTATGAGTGGGCGGAGCTAAACTGAAGCAGGCTGAATAGGTGGAGATACAGTATATAAAAATGAGTATGTTATCATGAAGTAATGTCATATTTTTGCAATACTGTATTAATTCTCAAAGAGAATATTAATTAATAGTGTGTGCCATGTCTTTTTCTACAGTCAAATCGTTATGTTTTTTGATGTATATTTCAGTATTCTGTCTGAAACTTTATTTATACTAAATAAATCTTTAACATTTATTTTGTTGTAGCAGTATATTCTGCAAATTATTTGTCAGAAATCTCAATCATTTTACTTACAATATGTCAATATATTGCAATATATTAAATCATAACTAGGCAATACACCGCTATAGTTTACATATTATATAAAAAAGGTTTAAACTTCCAAACTGAGAATTTTTGGTTTTTGATAATAGCATTTTTTTCTGATGGTTATTTATTTATTATATTATTTTTTAAAGATTTAACAGGGGTCATGGATATGGTTTCTGATGTAGCTAAAAAGAAACGGTATTCTGGCTTTAATAACATCTTATTTTATCTCATGCTGGATTAAAATAGGATGATGTGTTTGTGCATTTTGGTCTGTTTGTGTGTGGAAACATACTAAACAGGCTAATGTTTACACTTTACTGCCAAATTAACAGAGTACAGACTGTGCTAACTTACCCCAGAGAGAACAGTATGGAACTAGATGGAACAAACTAATTTGTGCAACTTGAATTAAAAGAAGACATAATTATACTTATGGTTTTGTATTTTTTTGGTCCCTATTGTTCTGTATTTGTAGCGAACCGTAAGGCTCAAACCGCAGTGCAAACCAAAGTGGAGTCATTTGATGAGCACAAATTTTCTATAAAAAATTCTGCCACACAATTTGGGTAAAACATGGTGCTAATTAATACTGAAGCAAATTTCCTTGTTTTTTAGTGAATACTTTATATAACATAATGAATTGGACTAATTCTGACTGAAGCATTTATCATTTCATTCACTTACTGTGGGTTGTTCATCAATTATGACAATCAAGGCCCTTTTGGATTCTCTTAGGAGAGAAGTGGAACCATTTTCTCATCAATTTGAGCACTTGTTGCAAGAGTATGTAATTTGTGTTCGAAACACGCCTCACAGCAAACGTACCAGCACCTCAGAAGCACACAGTTTTCAGAAGAGCACCTTAAATAGTGTAGACTTATCTTTTTTTACATGGATTATATTGGATCTTATCTTTTAGTTTGACACACTGAAACAGACTTGTTGTCTCTGATTCCATCTGAAGGCACAGTTTGTCTCACACATGATTTAGCATGGATATGCTCAGATGAATAGAAGATCTGGCTGATCCAGCCTGAAGGCTGCAGAATTAGAATGGGTTCATTGGTACACTTATATCTGTGCCACTCAGTGATTCAGGCAGGCACTACTTGTTGGCATTGATTCGCCATGCATAGTCACACTTGGTAGCACACCATACTTGGTATCTTATCAGCTCCTCTGCTGCCGTACTCTGAATTTTAGTGGCTTAGAGTTTTAGTGGCTAGACGTTTAACCCTTTCAGGCACGCAGAGAATTCATTTCAAAGTGTCAGAGTTGATTTGAAATGAGAAACAATTAAACAGAATCAGCCCAAATAGCCAAAATCACTCAGACCAAATCTGGGCTGAGGACTACATACCACATGGCCTAATACAATGTCGGTCAGATTCTGGCCCATGTCCGGGCCAGGTAATACGGAATTAATGTTTGTGATGCACATACATGCAAATCCAATCTTAGAATATGTAAACACAACAGTGTGGAAAGTCATTTTAATAGATTTGATTTTAGAAAAACAAATATGATTACAATCACATTTTAATCCACCTCCAAATGCTATTTGGGTCCAATTTGCAATAGTCCAGACTATAATAATCCAGTCTGCAAATAAGATATGCCAAAAAATGTATTTGAACTGTCAATATGAAAAGCAAAAATGTTTTTAAAGATATCCTGAGTAGAGATGTGCCATATCGTATCGAACATTTTTGAATATTGTGAACGATATTATACCCTGAAATATCGTGCCATATCACCCACCCCTAATTATTTCATCAGGGTACAACTTTTTGCTGTTTTTAGCAACAAAAAAAAGATCTACTACAGACAGATTATATCTATCCATTATCATTTATTTTACTTTAATACAGGAAATATGGAGATATTTGGAATGCATTGGATTGCCATTCTGTTACAAATCTGATAAAAGTCTTGTATTTTTTAATATCTCAGTAATATCATATCGTATGCAATAATAAAAAAATATATATATTTTGTTGCAGTAGTGTATTCTTGAAATAATGTTTTTAATTTTGTGTTTTGTCATATCATCAAGAGTATTGTTATCATGAAAATACCATGAAATATCATGATATTATTTTAGGGCCATATCGCCCACCCCTAATGTTAAGGATACTTAAAAGGACTAAGCTGCACAGCTCCCTGAGTTTTGATTGTGAGACTCAAGTGTCTGGGTCCGGGTGGTTTATCAGAACGTCCAGATCCAACAGCTCCCGTATTCCACCACCTTGGCTTTGATCCAGTGTAAGGGCATCAAATTAAGGTAGCTAGTAATTAATCATTAATGCAGTTCATGACCCTGGACAATCTCTGATTCAGAACTGTACTTCAAGGTGTTAAGACGATGAAGGTTGGGGTGAAAGACGTTATTATCAGGGCTTACTTTTCTGCCCGTGGCTATTTCTCCTCATCCCTCCTCAATCCTGACTGCTCTGAGGCTAGTTTGTGAGGGGGAGGGAGATTGGCTAGCCCCCAGCTTGGAGCGGAGCGAGTGTATGTGTGTGTACAAGGGAAAACGTTTGATGTCCAGCTGCATTTCAAATAGGCTCAGTGGAGGCCATTGATCCAGAGAGCTGTAGAGCTGTAAAGCAAGACAGCAGCGATTTAAACGCACCAAGCAGAATGTAAATGTGATAGCGGTACAGGAAAGCTACCACACAAGCGTGAATATGCATGAATATTCAAATGCCCCAGTTAGGTTAAGCTGGGAGTTTTTTTTTTTGTTTTTTTTTTGCTAACAGTGAGAAAATGGACACTGATGAAGTCCTGGGGCAGGAGTGTCTCGAATGGATAATCGTTTCCAACGGTTTATCATAAACGTAATTATTCCATTTCGAATCAGTCCTGTCACGAAAATAGCCTCATCACTAATAGCTCATCAGGCCATGTTAAAAATGGTTAGTGAGCTTTGATAGATGTAATCTCTGTTTTGGCTCTACGGATCTGAGCAGGTTTTTGATGCCGCGTGATGATGTCTCCGTGTTTCAGTAGTATTTATCTTGTCACTTGCTTTGGCTCACTACCAGCTGCATGCAAATGTTCCAAATTACATTACGTCCAGGGGTCACTTCTCGTTCAGCTGAGGAGAAGAGAAGATGGAAATTGCAGCTGGTTGGGATGTGTCTGGAGGGATCCAGCTCTTCTGAGATTTGGTGGAAAACCAGAAAAAATGTAACTTGACTACCAACACACAGCTCATCATTTGAATGAAAAAGACACATCATACTACTCTATTTTTCACACTATAAGGCACACTTAAATCCTTAATTTTCCCCAAAATTGTCAGTACTTCTTATTAGTACTTCGTACTTCGTACTTTTACTTGGCTAACCGCCTTGATGAAAATCTGGAAATCTAATCTTACTGTAAATAAACAAGCACTTTACTCACCCAAATACACAGTTTGTAGGAGAGAAATCTGTGTAGATTAACATCCAGTGCACGTTAGACTTTAAAAGAATGTTTTTTTATTACAGTTTTGTTTACTTAGCTTAATTTAACTTAGGATACAAGTATGCAAATGCATTATTAACAGCAAATGGACAAATCTGATTGCTTTGTTCAGTAAATACAATGGTGCTTCAACTGTCTTTCCACTGCAGTGCACAATTCCCTGCTGTCTTCTGCCTTTCCTTATCACATAAGTGAACCACTAGTGTATCTTTAAAACTAGCCAGAGGAAAAATGCAGCACTAAATGATGTGCACACGCTACGCTTACATTATTTCTTTGCCGTATTAGCCTCATAGCTTTATAGCCTCGTAGTGCTTCATTTAAGAAGCAAACTTAGCTCATCGACTAAATTTGTGGTAAAGGGAACATTGTGTAAATTACATTTTTCACCAAAGTGTTCCTTTGAGTCTCAAGTCTTTTATGTTTAGAAAAAGAGAGAATATTACAGAACTGCACGCATGGTAAGCTGTGTCAATTGAAGTAGTTAAAAGCAAAATAATGTTAACGGGATCGATTACAGGTTCTTTTAAAGGGGGAGAATGGCTCCAGGGCAGCAGGGCCTCTGCAGTAGCCGGTCGATTCTGGACGCGTCTCTATTTCTGGCCTCAGTCCTAAGTGCAGTTTATGGAGAAAATGCATCAGGAAATGTTGGAGAGCTGAACTCAACAATGGTACAGTGGATTTGACCTTTGAAGGTCAGACGTACAGTACAAACGTACAGTATGTTGAGTCTTCTGTAACTACAGAAATCCCTAAGTGTTTTTATTTTTTTAATTAAGTACGTAGGATACAGTGCTAAGTAGAAGAGGTGTGTCTTGATCCTTCTGAATATATAGGCTACGTTCTAGAGCCTAGTCCAGACCATGGTAAAACTTTCCTTTGAAGACTCCTTTTCTGTAGTCTATTGGTCACGCATGCAAAGCAGTGTAGGGTGCTTTGTGGTAGTGTGGCCAGAAAGACCCTACCTCTAGCAGCTTTGGCACAAAAATCGTGCTTTTTAATTTCTTACCAAATAACCTATATTAATTAAAATATAACATTTTAAAACAAATTAAAGTTCTGCTCATGAGCCTCATTCACTTGTTTTTGTCATTCATATTAGATGTGTGCAGAAAACTGAGGGTAACCAAGAGCTAGGAAGGATACATCAGTTGAGTCCTTTTTTTAAACTTCTATAGCAGCCAAGGCCTAGACTTTGAAACAAAGTTCAATAGGACAGTCCCATCACTTTGGAAAACCCTTCAAAGTGGTAGCGGCCAAGGAATGCAGCCTACCTCGGCTGCATCCTAAGTTTTAGAACACAGCTCGGTGAGATTATCCTAAGAAGACTTCTTCCCGGTAGCCACATTTTTGTAGTGCTGTTTTTCTTTTTCCTGAATGCCGCAAAGGATACATCAGTTGTGTCCTCCAATTATTGCCTACCTCGGCTTTGAGACGCAGCTATAGTGTGTCTTCCTCATTTTATGCTGTCATAGTGGAGGGGTGGATGCTTAACCTCCCCCCTCCCTCCAGAAAGGAATTAGTAAAGGAGAAAGATTTCGAAAATTAGACTGTATAAGAGCTTGATAGGGAGAAGGAGAATTAAAGATATAGAAAATATGCGAAAGAGAGAGAGAGAGAGAGAGAGAGAGAGTTCTGAAAGGCAGGCAGCATGAGGTGCTGTTAGGCCAAGCTGCAGTTTGCTGATGTAAGCATGCTGTAGAAGCACAGGCCCATGGAGGAGGGAGCTTCTGGCGGGTGCATTTGGGGATCGGCAGCTAAGCTCTTTTAACAGGCTGTTTAGGCATTCTGGGTAGTCAGTTCTCTGATCCATCCTTTCTGCCTGGATTCAAAGATGACCGTGCCCGGACATTTTAGTCAACCGGCCTTTGTGCTCCCTCCCTATTTTACACTGCCCTTGTTTTTACTGTCTCTTGTAAAGGGTGTAGTGCCTAAACCCCCAGAGGAGCATAACATCATCGGTGGTGTTGCTTTGTCCCACGTTTTCGAAAGTCTTACTGAATAGCTTTTTAGAAAAGGGAGATGAGGGGAAAAATACAAACTGCACCGGGCCTCGTCATTCTTGGCAAGGACTCCTTTTTTCTGCTCTGGAGGGGGCGGCCGGACCACTGCAGTGGAATTTTAATACCCCGCAGACATCAATCAGTTTGAATAGGGCCAGCTTCAATCCTCCTGTGTTTCCTGTGCGCCCTGCTCCCGTCTGTCTTCCTGGATGTGCGTGTAAGGGATTATTATTCTGCAATGAAAGAACATTTGAGCTCAAGTAGGGAAATACCAGCATGTATTAGATCAGATGCCAGTAGTGTGCTCGGCTGTCAAATTCGAGTTGACCAACGTAGTGTAAGGTCTTGTCCACAAATGGTTTTATCTTGATTCCCTGAGACAAGGCCCAGCTAAATTGAAAAAGTCACTCTCTCTCTCTCTCTGGGACAAAAAAGGGACAGTGGAGAACTTGGCTTCTTTGTGTGAATTTAAGACCTGTGATTGACGATGTACCAGGAGCGTAGATAACAGCCAAGGCTAAATTTAGCCGCTGGAGGACAGTGTCAGTAATAGAAAACGGAAAAAGGTAATGGAAGTAATAGAAAGGAACATCGCCCACTCTGGAGCCATTTTCTGACCTCTCATCAAGGTAAAAGTATATAATTACATTAACAAGAGCTTGCTTGTGTTTGGATGTTGGTGTTTTTTTTAAGAACTAAATATATCCTCTTTGCCTTTTGAAGTGCAGCCACGTCAGGACTTGCTTGCGACACTAAAGCAGTCCTGGACCGTTCTTTCTCCTTTTGACCTTAAATAACTCAAGAGGTGCATGCCTGTTGTAATATCTCAAAGGAACATCTTGGCGAAAAAGTCAAGTTCAAACAACCTTCCCCTTCCCCCAAATCTAGTCAATCATCCAAGACATGTTTGGCATGAAGTTCCCTTCCTTAGCTCTGCATTACGAGGCTGATGAAGATAACATGTACTGTATCTGAGGCTTTATAGCCCAGTTGTTAATGAGCACTGTACAAACACGGAAACCTAAAACTACACACTCTTGCCTCAAACTGTGTCCTTCAGAATTATTAGTCAGTGTTGGGTATCATTCACACTACTCATGTTGTTGACTGGAGATTGGGAATCTTTTAGTCATTGTGGTTTACACACTACATGACTGATCAGCAATTACAATAGTCCATCTGCTTAAAAAATCTTTGTCATGAAAACACACTCAAAAACTAATGTAATAGCATGAGCAAGAAGTAGTTTTTTTTCCTTCAAGATGGATGTCCATCTTAAAACTAACATTGGAAGTTGTATGTGTGCTGAGTTGCAGCAAACATACACAGAAGCACAAGAAAGAAATATGGATTTGAAAATGGATTTAGACATGCGTGTCTAACTTATAACTTGTATAGCTTTGTCCTCACTCGTTGTGTTGTGCTCTCATTGGCTGTCTTTGTCTTTGAGTCACAACATTTATCACGTCATCAGACTTAGTGTGAGTGGCCAACAGGTCCTGATATTAAACTTGCTGAATGTTTGTCGATTTTTGATGATCTTATTGATTGTCTTTTAACCTTTTCTAATAGCTTTATAGATAGATAAAATAGATTAGATAAAATAGATTTATCTAATCTAATAACTGAGCCAATGTCGTGTGAACGCCAACTTGCCTTCGATCTAAGGCTTTTATCATCAAGTTCCCAAAACATTCGAAAATTGGGCCTCAAATTGTGTATACTACGTTCAAGTTTAGACCATGGTTTGAAACACGTGGTTGTAATAATAGACAAGCCTGTGTGACCATGAAAATGTGGACTAGCATTTTGGCCAACTTTTGCTGTTGGTACAAAAGAGAAGACAAGTATAGAGATTAATAACTAAGGTATTTTTTCCTATTTTGACCCAATTGTTTCACAACCCCCTATCTAAACCATTAAGCAATAATGGGCTTCTGGCTTCAAGAAGGCTGCTACTTCGGATCCATCCATTTGCATGGTCTGGGTTTTACTTTGTTCCTGATGTACATTTGAGACAATGGGTTTCTGCTTCTGCTTCTGCTCCTGTCCTTTCCTATCTCAGACAACTCTCAAAAAGACTTCCTGGGCAGTGTACACGCGTGCATCCTGTGTTGGAAGCCACTTTAGCAGCAGTTTGAAGCAACATCTCTTGTCTCTTCCAGTGTTTGGACAGCAGCAAGATGGCTTCAAGGAATCAGTTTCTAGGTCACAGAGAAAAGCAAGGGGATTGGTGGGAACTTGGAAGAAGCAGTAACTTTGAATGTTTCTGGATGCAGCCCTAGTGTAGCATTATTTTTATGGTCACAACGTGTAAGGAGCTTTTTTTCTTTACGATTGGCTATTGAGTATGCCATCAGCCAGTCCTTGAGAGCGATTTGCAGGCTCCTCTGGGTGGGCGTTTTGCATGGATAACATGATTTGCCCCTGATTGAGGAGGAGGCTGTGTTTCGCGAGTGTGGTGTCAGTGCTGTACTGAGTCTGCTGCAGCGTGTTGGAGGAAATCGTGTGTGAATTGAATCTCTGACGAAACGCCACATGCTGCAAACGTGGACAGGAGATTGCTGCGCCACAGAAACACATCAAGTTGGAGAGAAAGCTGGAGGAGTGAGCTTGGCTTCTTCCCCCCCTACACCTATCATGTAGAGACAGTGAAACCCTGACAGACATGGTTTCCCCTGGGGAGATTGACATTTTCACAACTTCAGTAGTGGAGTTTATTTGCCTGATGGATGCAGAGAGTGTGCTACACCACAGGCAGCTCATTTTTCTGTCACTGTTGTAGAACAGTCCATAACAGCAAGGCTGGCTTGGCCACTGCACTGCAGAGATATTGAACTGGATTACAGAATAGCAAGTATGGATTTCTTTTTCTATCTGTCTTCCTCTGGATGAGCATCCTCACCACATATGCTTGAATTTATGAGCAATCATCTCAGCACAGTGCGAATGTTATATATAGGTACCCCATCCTATAGAGTCATATTAAATATACAGCAGCTTTTTTTTTTTTTTAGAAAACTCTTAGTATCAAATATACATGAACCTGTCATAACTGTGCTGCCTCATCTTCTAGTGAAAACGTCCACATTGCTGTTTTGTCATTTGATATCTTGTTGTTTAACAACTCACAGCTATATTCAAAGGAAATGCGACCTCCAGCAAAAAAAAAAAGAAAAGACTACAGGTGCAGGCATGCTGTTGCTGTTTGGCCATACATTTGTGTAGATACAACCAGACACTGTAAAAAAAGATGGACACCGTGTCGCCGTTCCCATTCATTCAATGAGAATGAAGCCAAAATCTTTCGCCATGTTTGCAATCCTTATACCCGAGTCTGCACAGTAGAGAACAGAGGAGGGAGAAAGACTGTGGAAAGACAGCCTACTCATTTAAATAAACCCACCCCTGAGGGCTGCCTCGCGGTCACAGGCTGCAGAGCGGAGCGGAGCGGAAGGTAGAATTACAGTATATTAGAAAAAAACATAATAGAAAGTTGTCTGTTTTGCCATTGCAACCTATGGGAATGGGTGGGGTTACACAGCTTCTGAAACTGAACAGTGGGGTGCCCGACCTGTGGTGGCTTCACTTTTGAGAGACGATGCTCTGTCCAGCTATACACAGTCTATGGATACAACTGATTACATTGTAATTGTAACTGGGCTAAGTGTGTTACTATACTAGAGGCTTCCAATAGAGGCCTTTATGTTCCACATAAGCAAAGACACTGGTGCTGTTTTATCAGTTTTTCTTTAAGTACATGACAGACTCAAACTCAGGTTGTGAATGCATGTATTTTGGTGTATTTTACTCAACAGTGCTAACAGTACAGATTTTTAAGAATGACCAAATAAGGTGTGGAAGCATTAACCTATATGTTTTTTTCTTTTTTGAACTGTGGCATAGTCATCTACTCCAAACTTTCCTCTCTGGGGGTGGTTCAATAGCCAATCAAAGTCTCAGATGTTATTTTTGTTATTTGGATTATGTGCCAAAGCTCTATTACATAACTTTACTAACCACAGCATTTTCTATGTGATCTGAAGTTTCTCCACACGGCTCAGATTGATGTTTTTGCTTTATGTAATCACAATGATATTGAGCCAAGCGACCAGACCGCTAAATGCTAAAGACTAAGGGATTGGTTTGTGCCATTCCTTTTTGGTGAGGAAAGATTTCCTTTGAACAGCTTTCTACGTTGTATATTATCCAGCTGCCTATATATTTGATAACACATTGTAATTGATTTAGTTTGGACAGTATTTTAAGAACTAAAGAATACATAGGGAATCACATAGCGGACAATTTTAGGACAGATTCCTCTGTTACTCTACAGCATAGACTACTGTGCCGGTGACCAAGTAACAAATCTGTGCCAGTACTCTGTAGGAGACGGCTGCTGAGTCAAGCAGTGTCATTATTTCCCCTAGGACAGGCCATTCTGCTCTTATCTGTGGCGACTCCCATATGTCTTTAGAGGTGGAGCTGTAGTATTTCTTCTTCTTTTTTTTTTACGGATGCCATCCATATGTATACCAGCCTGTATTTCCTATTAGCTAGCTAATACACATAGGTTTCAACCACAAGCCAAGATGTCTGTGGCTTCAGCATGTTGTTTTCTGCCTCAGACAGATGGCTAGTCAGTATTCAGTGTGAAACAGTGGCCCAAATTGTATTTGTTTGGCATTTCTGCTGTGCTGTTTCAATTGCTGACACTGGGGGAAATTCATAGGGAGCCTTTGGCATGAGGTTTCACTGGTGAATATACATCCAACCTGTTACTGACCATACGGTAGCTACAGGCCTTGCAGGATTCAGTTAAAGTAAATGTACAGTTCCCATATGTTGGGGCCTCAGTGTGTAGTCGCTCCCCACCATCAGAGAAATCACTGCATAATTCTGTTCTGTTCAGTGCCGCTGTAAAGCCTGGAGACCAGCTGTACTGCCGAGGCATATTGCCTGCGGTCTCTTCTCTGTAAGTTATCTGTAAGAGTGGTACTAAAGGAAATGCCAAGTGTAACTTAATTTGGTGACCCTTGTCTGGAGGCTCTTTCATGATAACATTGATGAATGAATTCTTCCCTTGTTAATCGCTGGAGCAGTGGTCTTCACTGTCCGAGGTTTAAGGGACTAAATGACCTAAAGGCATGATAATTTCATATTTGAGGCTTGGCAACTTGGCAGATGCCCACTGTGGTCCTGTATATAGTCAGCAGACTTCTGGCATTCAAAGACTGCTGAAAGGGACATCAATTTCCTTTTTAAAAAAATTCCTTAAGTTTTATTTTTATTCTTGTGCTATTTTGGGCACTCAATCCAAACACAGAGTATTAAAGCTTCTCACATATGTCAGTAAGGATGGCTGGAATGGGTGGCAGCTTTACCACGCTTTAGCCACAGCGATGTAACAGGCTACTCTTTGTGTTTTATTGTGTTTCACTTAATTAAACCTCCTGTTAGGGGCTGTTTCCTCGTTTCAGTGGGGTCTTGTAAACAGTTAACGCAGCGAGCAGGCAGATGTATCCTATGCCTGATTTACAGCCGCTCATTTCATTAGTTCTGGCAGAGGGGCAAGTGGGCTGACCAGCTTCTGGACCCTGCTTTGTCCCTCTCTTTGCTACATCTGTCAAGCCCACCTCATTGTCTCCTATTGAATCTGAATTGATTAGCAGGGGGGGTTACCCATCTGACCCCGGCCATGCTACTCACCAATGGACATCTGGATACACTCGACTCCACTGACCACACTCCACTGACCACACAGATGGCCCCTTCACAGTACCTAACTGAAAAGACACTGATTATGACCTGAGGGCTCCTGAGTGGACTAACTGTTGGTCAGTGAAATGTGATTATGTTTGGATACCTGATTAAGGAAATAATTTAATGACTACTTTAATGGACTCTTATAGTCCCATATCTATTTGACAGATTTTTAATAAGGATGCACTCGATATTTATTAATCAACATTAGTAGTGTATATTTTTCTATAGGAGAAAATAAGTGGAATTGCTGAGTATTTTATACAAAATAATGACTAGCTTATTTAAAATCATATTTTTTTCAGTAGCACCAGCAGGCCCACTGGCATCCCATTGCTGCTATATAGCTAGCCACAGTGCTGGCATGGGAGGAAGCTGGAACAAACAACAAACACATGGTTTAAGTTTTTTATACACTACTCACATAAATAAATTGAAATAAAATGTTCACTATTACTTTAGGTGGTTCTGGTCTGTTTACTACTTCTTCCCAAACTTTCTGTTTTCTAGCTAAACGATACAAGTATAGGGCTAGAATAGTAACTTATCCTTAGCATTAGCAAAGACTGTCTGCATTTCTCTATGTAAATTTCACTCACATAACTTGAGTTGCATTTGTATGTGAATTGTATTTATGACTAAAATAGCACTATTGAGGTAGATTTTTTAATTAAAATAGCACTGTTGAGGTAAACGTGACTAATATTGTACTGCTGTGGTAGCTAAATGTGTGCCTACAGTAGCACTGCTGAGGTAAATGTATTGTGCCTGTGTTGGTATGTGTTTAATACATATCTTTAACTTGTAGATTTGTAATACTACTATTTCTTTGAAAAGAAGGAAACATTACATTTAGGTTTAGTTTCAATTAATGAAATGCATTTTAATTTTATTAATTTTAATCAAAACCTGTGAAAAAACATGTTGCATATTCATTGTTCAGCTTTCCGCCTTTGGCCAAATGTTACGAATGTTAATTTTAACAAGGTAGATACTGCTGATTGCCTCTCACTGATTACATCTCCACACTTACATCACCTACATGTTGCTGCACATTGGGCTGCACCAAAATAACATGATAAAAAGCATGCATGCAGTGAACTAGCACCGTGAAGACCTGTACTACTGCTGCAGCTGCCAAGTTCTGGTTTCCAACATTTCTCAAACCTCCTGCCAAACATAACATGACCAATAACTCACACCTTGTCAAACGGCCATTTTTCTTGAGCAAACATCATGAATATCGTCTTCAGCGCGGAAATTTACTCCGCCAGATCATTGCAGACTCGGTGCTCTTCTTCTGGCCCTTGCTCATGGCTATTGTCCATCATATGAAAGATGCTGTCTCTGTCATTCTGCAGGCTTGCCTCTGAAAAACTTGGCAGATTGGGATTGTACAAGAAGCCTGCAGTCTGCCTGTCAGACATTTTGGCTTAGGCTCTGTGCGAGCATTGCATCCTGTAGAGTCAGGGAGCCGATCTAGTCCTGCTGAAGTTACAGTGCAATTTAATTCTTCTCATTGTAAGTGGTTTACACTGTATACGTTTGTTTTGGTCTGGTATGATTTGGTTTCACACTGCAGTTTAATGAATGCACTGCAGAAATGTGCTACGTGGTGAAGTTTGCTATCTTCTGTGTGGACTGTTTCTCCCTGTAATTGATTGATCTCTAGAAGGACTCGGGTTGAGCGTTGATGTGTTGTCAATCCAGGTGTGATGCCAAACTCTGCCGTCCTACAAGAATCTGATTTGCTTTGAGTGCCTGTGCATTAGGGCTGCACGATATATCGTTTAAGCATCGTCATCGTGATGTGTGCATGCGCATTAGTCACATCACAGGACGTGGGATGTCACTTAAGACAATTAAATCAAACACGTCATGTTGCAATGTTTTGATTCTTGACACAAAAAGTAGATACACAGCGTTGTCTTTGTGTCTGTGTGAGTGACAGGCTGCTGCTGCCTGAGAAGCGTAAGTGGGTAGGGCAAGAGTAAACACAAGGTAACTGCATGGACTCCATCCACATGGTTGGGCAAGTGCTTGTAAACGCACATGCTGAAAGCTGTGCACCTCAGTCCAGCCCAGTTTTGCGCAGATATTTCCAGTTAGAGCTGAATTCATGCTTTTAAAGCTCACCTTCCGTCGTTTTTTCTTTCATTTTAAAATGTCTAGTTGTGGTCTCTAGTATGAATGAATGACATGTGAGCCGTTTTTGTAAAAAAAAAGTGCTCAGGTGTCTCTGTATAGCTCTTTTTTAATGGACTGTTTTAGGGGTGTGTCCAAAATGACCGGATTCCAGCTTTGCTCATGAATATTCATACATGCAAACAGCATGCAAATATCTCTCCTCTGATTGGCTAGGAGCACTGCGACGCCCCTCCACCGCTCTGCCGCTCACTGCCTCCCACCTCCTAACTGATGAGCGGTGATGTTGCGTCGCTTCAGCTCCGCCTCTGGGAGTTTCTCGAGCCAAGGTGGGCTGGTCTGTGAGTTTCTGCCTACGTAGGCAGAAAGATAATTCAAAATTCACCCGTTTTTCGGAGGGGGGAGGGGGGATTTCTTTGCTTAGCTCCTGCAGACAATGGGGGCTGCAAAACAGTTTAATGTGCAGGTGTACACATTCAACTCGGAGAGACCTACTGTATTCCACAAAAAACAAGAAAAATCGGATTTTCGCGGAAGGTGAGCTTTAATTAATCCCAAAAAAACACTCTTATTAACCTTAAAAAAGCCATTGAAATTACTGTTGTTTTGAGTGCTTGGCGCTGACTTAGCTATGGATAAGTCCGGCATTGTTTATTTGGCCCTGCATTGTTTAAAATCGCAATATATATTGTAAAAAAAAAATTCAAATGCAATATTCTTCCATAATCATGCACCCCTAATATGCATCATGCAGCAGAATGAAATTAACAGATTACCCCTTAGATTTCTTGTAAAGATTTATTTTTATGAATAAGGGCGTATCTATAGTTACAGTAGATACAGAAACTGAGAATGTAATGTGTGCATAATCTGTGAACCAGTTCTTTTTCATCTTCTATTGTTTAATGAATGACAAGAGCCTGCCTTATTTTACTGTAATTGGATTGAAATCCCAAACAATTAAAAAAAGTGATTTATTCTGTAAATTAGTTAAACCATATTTTAGTTGAACCAACTGATCCAACCTCTATAGGTGAAACCAAATTTTGGTGGCAATTTTGGTCCTTTGGTGGCACCTTTCACACCTGTTATTTTGGTTTACACCAAACTGAAATGTATAAAGGTCGGGACCAAACAATATGTGAGTAGTATAATATAGAACAGGGCAGTTTAATCCAATAAATAAGTGTATGAGGACCAATTGTACAGATAATTGTCTTCCATTGTTCAGAAGAAATACTGAACATTTGATTCTGTTTAATCGTTGGTTAATTACAACAGGACATTAGTGTATTGTGTTTGTTTCCTAGCCGTTTCCGAGAACTCGGAGAGTTGACGCCATTACAGGAAATTTATCCTTTTTGCCAAAACCAGAGGGATTGAGAGTCCTTTTGCAAGAGAGCAGAGTGGAGAATAAATAACATCCCTTAAATGCTGACTATACTTGGACATGGAATACTTTTGGACATCAATATTAGATTGAGTCATATTAAGGATGGTGCAATTCTGAAAAAATGTTTCCCTGAGTTTCAGTATTAGAGTTTCAGAGAATTTGCTTGAATGGATCAGAATAGCGCAATAATCTGCAGGTCCCCAGCCATCTTCTCTGTTAGGGAACAATTGCTTCAGGTGACCACGGAGCAATCACTGCATGATTGCATTTGTCAGAGCCGCCGTGCTTCAAATTTGGCAGCTGAATAGGAAAATTTGACCTCAGCCAAAGATGAAGTGATTACTCTGAAATGGAGGCCGGTGTTAAAACTGTGTGATCTGATAGCTGGAGAGGAGTATCTGGAGAGAAGTGCGAGCAGAAGATGAGGAAAGGTTTTATGATAAGTTTTGAATGCCGACTCATCCTCAGTAGAAGCAGAGGATCCAGACTTTATTCAAGTTTTCAAGTGTTTTTATTAACTTTAACTTAAAAAATGGCTTACTCTGCATTTTATGAGATGTGATTCTCACAGAGAAGCTGTGTGGACAACTGAAGCTTGTTTTTGTGTGGTGCTTAGTTTAGCTGAGATCAGCACTTGCACTTCTGAAGAACTTCCTCTTCAAGAGAAATAAATAACCATAAGGATATGATGACTGACTTGATGTCATTTTTAGAAACATTTTGATCTTTAAACTGAAAAGAGCAGGATTTCAAAGGCAACTTATTTGTCAGTCTTTTTCATTGTTTGAAGCTACCAGTAATATAAAATATGATTCTATAGGATTTCATTGTGCGTTATATACTAATAAAGCATTTAACAGTGTGGCAAAGCAAGTGGAGTTGGTTGGTTGAAGGGTTCTTTGAGCAGTGCCTCAAAGAACAATGTTTGTGATAGTAAAGAATGTAAAGAACCTTTAGATGAATTATGGCCTTTGAGAGGTTTGTCATATTTACATGTTTTTTTTTTTAAACCAAAAATGGTTCTTCTATGGCCTATGGCATTTTATGAACCATATAATGCACATTTTAGTTTGATTTAGTAATCACACTTGGATGCAGACAAAACATCGGCGCCAAGATCAATGAGAGGAGGTGATCCTGAACCCTGGCACAGTTTGATTACAAAAGAACATGATCAGACATGCCTAAAATAATTACTATAATTATAAACAAATGCCATTTCTGCCAATGCTTCATTAAACTTTATAGAAATAGGCCCTAGTCTAGTATTTAAGACCTTCTTCCTGTATTTCCTTTTTGCTCCGCCCCAGACATGTCAGGTCTCGACCAATAAGCTGAGAGAGCATTGTCACATGTTTTGTTGTGTGGCATTTTGGTACTCATACATACATAGTTTTCCATAGTTTTTTCGTGAAGCAAACCAAACTAAGGGGTAAAAATGCTTTAACAAGTTTACAAACTTGTTTTATGATTTGGACCAGAGCAAACTAGTGAAAATAATTCATAGCCCACTTTAATGACTTTGGCCTTTGCAATACTAATAATGCAGGTGAATTCAAATGAGCTATCTGAACAAAGAGGGTTGTTATTGGGTGCTTTGCACATTTTGACAAAACAGCCTGTCTAAACAGAGACGCATTCGTTGTTATTAAGCGTAAATGCACGTTACAAGTAACCAGGTATAAACAGGGTCGAGGACTTTTATGGGCAGTCATTATTTGAATTTTGTGGTTTGGATTAGGGTTGGAAAATCCTAATTCTGCAGGAAGAAAGTTCTTCAGGAGCAGTGTTGAAGGACACTGTGCGTGAGCAAGAACCTGGTAATATAAACTGTATCATAATACAGGTGTTACGTTCATTATATTAGATTAGATTGTGGCACTGTAAGCAAGGCACTCAGCATCTCCCGGTGTTTCCTTGTATTCCTTTGAGGGTCTGGTAAATTGAATGGACACATTGCCATTTTGAATCAGGAACACAAGTGCGCTGGTCGTGCTCTCGCTTCTCGGCTAAATGTCACTCTGCAAGAGTTCGCCTCAGAGCCTTCGCTGGCCATATGGAGCAGGGCTCGGCCTGAAAGCTTTCTCACCTCCTTCCTGGAGCTCGCTGCAGTCTCCGAAAAAGAAGGAGGAGAACACAGAGTCTCTGCTAGCTGCTACTTCCCTTACATGCCTGCACTCCAGGAGGGGAAGCAGAGAGCACAATAGCTCCAGTAAAAGCTAAATCTTTCTGCTTTTTCCTTTCCCGGATTGTCGTTTCCTGTCACAGATACATACATTAGCTTAAGCGGTGGCTCACGCTTGGTTTAATGGGCTCTCTGCTGAAAAGCCACCAGTGGTCCAGTGATGTAACACACAGCACTGATTATCAATAATTTAACGATTTCAGATTTCAGATTCTTGCTCATTACTGTTGCTACTGTAACTAGTTGTACTTTAAGCCCAAGATTTTCTGGAAGTTTTCCTTGTGTAGGAGGATAGAATAATGAGCATAATGAGGAAGGAGACCTAATTTTTGCAGTAATTATAATGAATTATTGAGCAACCAGCGCAAAAAGTTGAGTAATCCAGACCTTTGCAATTTAGCTTGCAAGATAATCACCAGTCTTATCACTTTAGAGCTGGTAGAGTTTGGCTCCTTGAGAATCAAGGTGTTCCTCAGACAGGCTATCAGACGTTTCGGCCCGAGGCAGTTTCCGACTCGACTCCCAGTGTGACTGCCCCTCCCGCTGAAGGCTCTAATTGCATGTGCAGGGGAGCAGGTGGCATTGCCATGCCCTTCAATAAGGAGGCTGTCATAGTGGCCAGACCTTGCCTAGTAATTATACACCGTCACTGACAAGGAGTGCAGGACTGCTGTGGAGGCCCTGGTGCCCATGTAGGTGTCAAACTTTCTCGGCCCGGGTCCACGGTGGAGGAAGTAGATCCGCCTGCATAAGATCTGTCGAAGAACATAACCATGCCCTACATTTCCTGACACTGACGTCCACCTCAGATCTCCTCAGAGCTCCAGGGCATATGTGGGCCCGCATTAGCCCACCCATCAGTCTGCTTGGGTATTAGTGGGCAGAGTTCTTATAGGCTTAGTGAATGAGGTTAAATTAATGTTTTAGCTCCTTGGGGTTTATGCTAATTTGTAGGACCATTAGGGCCTCTGGGGTTGCTTTTCTTTAGGCCTATCATGATAACATAATAGTGTCTGTTTGGACAGTATACTATTTCAGAAAAAAATTAATGATATTATTGTCATTTTAGGACAATTTTAGGATGTTATTTCACTGAAATAATGTCGGAATTGTTAGCAGTTTCTGAAATAAGCAAGAATGCTTAAGGTCATTGTCATACAGCAGTATATGTTTGAGTAAAATGAAAATTGTTGCGTTATTCTATAAACTACAGACAACATTTTTCCCAAATTCCAAATAAAAATATTGTAATTTAATGCATTTATTTGCAGAAAATGAGAAATGGCTGAAATAACAAAAAAGATGCAGAGTTTTCAGACCTTAAATAATGCAAAGAAAACAAGTTCAGAAACCATTTGGTGGAGTAACCCTGGTTTTTAATCACAGTTTTCATGCATCTTGGCATGTTCTCCTCCACCAGTCTTACACACTGCTTTTGGATAACTTTATGCCACTCCAGGTGCAAAAATTCAAGCAGTTCAGCTTGGTTTGATTATACTCCAGAGGTTTTCAATTAGCTAAAATCAAAGAAACTCATAATTTTAGGTGGTCTCTTATTTTTTTCCAGGGATGTATATTGTATGATAATTATCATGACATGCCTGCATGATTAGCAATGTTAAAGGTTTATAGTTAAATGATAGATCAATATTCTACTACAAAAGGTCCAGACATCTGGCAAATAAGGCTTAAATCTTTGCACACAGCTTGCAGATATTCTCAGAAACCATACCGGTGTAGGGCTCTATGGTTTCCACAGTACAGAGAACAGAGGTGTGAACTGAGTCATAAGCACTTAGCTAAGCTTTCTACACATGCCGACAAGCTTCTATATTTGTGTTATATTGTGTTGCGCACACAAAGAAATATTAAACAGAGTAGTTATTTATGTTATAGATTAGTAATCAGACCGATATTACAATTAAATGTTTGATTAACAAGGAATAATACTGTATGCTCTTGTATAGGGTGCAGATTTTTTTTGACTTGTGGCTGCAAAATATGCACAGTTATTTTGGCAGGTGTATTTCACTGATTTTTTTATATGGTGCACACCAAAACTATGAGTGCAACTTCTGCTATTCAGCTCACGGGCGCCTTGTGCTGTGGACATCACCCTTTGGAGAGCGCCATCCACCCAACCATAGAGAGCAAGGCCAATTGTGCTCTCTTAGGGCTCCGGGAGCCGATGGCACGCTACATAAACAGGATTCGAGCAACCGGCAAACTCCTGATCATTAATCAATTAAGCTTTTTTGCTGAGAAGCTGTTAAACTATACAATATGCATGTACATACAGATGCATGGATGTGCATATACTTACAGGCATCTTTATTTATAAATATTTACTAAAGTTATACTTTAGTAATCAGAGCAAGTTCAGTAAATAGAGTGTCGTTTTGCTATTGTTTGTATCATTTAAAAAATTGCTTAAGGGGAATAAATGTAAAAAATCAGAAAGCAGAATTTGGGAAAACATTAAAAACTGATATTTATAGGGGTCATATAGGTGTTATAGAGTCATTCTCATTGTGTATTTTGATTTATATAATGTACTGGATGGGATGTAGTAAGATGGCTTTCTTCTTCAGAGGAAGAAGAAGAAGAAACAAGAACTACAGTGATTAATGTTCCATCAGTGACTCATATAATGAATCAAGCCTGTTCATTATGAGATCTTAATCCTTTTTAAAATTAAAAATCCTCTCTGCATCTTCAAGACAGAAATTCAAAGGATTGCAGCCGAGATGAAATGATGAATAATGCATGCCTTTCTTATTGTCAGAGGCCTGATTGTTCTGATTACATTGTGAAATCCTGTTGGGAGCTGTTGTGCATTCTGACCTTGGCCAGACGATTTGTCTTGATCTGCTTGGGATAAATATCAGAGATGCCGTATGATACAAACACTTTAAACGAGGAAGCCAAGTGTCTTGTTAAGAAGCCAAGCTTGGAGCATTGGAACATTGTTTGAAACATTTGATTATCGAAGGCTCTGAAGCGTTTCTCAACAGTGGATTCCAGCTCTGAACCCAGAAAGACAAGGCAAATGTGTTCGGTGCATTAGCCTGGTATTGCATCACCAAATCACCAAGTACAAAATGGATGACACTTAATGTTGCTCTGGCCTCAGCAACCACAAGGCAATGAGTGTTCTGAACTGGGTGCTTAGGCGATGACATCACCACCACATTAGACAGACCATCCCTGGCACATTTGAAAAGGGCAATGAGTGACTGATGGAACATAAAGCAGTAGATTTACTGATCTCATGTATCCTGGGAGTCATGATGATGAAACGTTCCCTGGGTTCACGGTGGGCTTTTGAGTGGTAGCTTGCCCCAGTTTAATCTACGCTTCATTGGACGTACAGTATGAGCAGAGTTTTCACATTGCTACATTTCCCAGTATTCTTTTGTAGCTGAGTTCTGGTACAGAGCCAACATATCTGGCTTCCTGGCAGGATGCCCATTTGCAGTCGTGTGGGGCTTGTTCAACTTTGTTCATCTTTCCCGTTCTTGCAGAATCACGACCATTAGATGGCAAGATTGATACAAGATGCCTTTTATTATGCTAACTGCTCGAAGAACCCTCAAAGAAATAGTTGCAGAAATAGCTGTACTCAGAGGGAAGTGTCTAATTACAATGCAGTGCTATGCAGAAAAAGAACAAAGGTTACCAGAAAGAACAACCATAGACCGATATGGGCAACAAACAAAAGTAGTGTGTAACACGTTGGCATGGAGTTGTAGAGGTTCCTAATGGTGTTCTATGATTGTTCATCTTCTACAGTTTTTAAATATTTACACGCAGTTCCTGATGATTTTGCATTTATGGAATCCTCCACTGTTCTCAGCATCCCACACATTTTCAATTGGTGATAGGATATGTTATAGGTTTAGCAATGTGGCTAGCCATTTTATATCGCATTTGTACTGTTGGAATAGCACTCTAGAATGTGTGTGTTTAAAAAAAAAATTCGGCCACTGGTTCCGGGACCTTTGTAATATAACATTGGACTGTCAGAGTGGCTGTAATGAAGATCATGGCCCAATCTCATTTCACCCCTTGGCCCTACCCCTTAGTGCACATCAAGGGGTAGGGGTGTCCCGATTCTTATTAAACTGGAGGGGTAAGGGGAAGGAATAGGGCTTGTTAGCCCTTCAAATAGAGATTTGTTTAGATACACACTTCAAACAAAGGGATATGAGAATCACTGGTAACATGGAAGAACAAGCGATCAAAAATGTGACAATAATCGTTAGATAACGATTGTTTAACGTGTGGTTTCAATGCTTTGTGGACGAATTCTTCATAACATAGCATTAAAAAGATTGCTAGGAGTTTGTCTCAGTAGCTGGCTAGCTTATCTAACTTTACTGTTTCACCTTAAATTGTGCAACAGAGGGCCGGGGCTGCAGGATTTAAGGTGAAATGGAAAAATAAAATAAAAGCTAATCAAAGCTACTTTTAGCTCCCTATCACAGAGGAATTAAGAAATGGAAAATAATAATAGTAATTGTCCATTTTATACAACGTTGCCTCCCTTCCTGAAGACATACAATGCCCTAAAGTTAACTAGTCAACAAGTAGCTAGCTAACTGAACTTTAGCCCTCCTGATGACGTATTGAGTACTTGAAGGGTTGTTCCAGTTCTTAAAGTGGAGGACTTCACCACTTCCTCTTCTAACTCTGTTTCAAGGGGAAGGGATAAGTGGTATGGCCAAGAGGTGAAATGGGATTGGGCCCAAAGGTGATCTGGCATTGTGCAGAATTGCACTTCACAGCATGACACCAGAACTTCTAGACACAAGATGTTTGACAGCAAACCATTGATCTTGGCGCTGACTATTTGCTGAGTCAATTCATGACAGTCTGACACAACAACCCACCCAATTTTATTCATTCCTGTCATTTGATTTATTCTGGGTGCAGAATTGGTAATGTCAGTGATTTAACTCAAATGATCGGTTGGATATTTGAACATTGGTCATCTCTTACCTCAGGTCTGAAGAAGAATTGACAGAAATGAAAGCCCTTATATCAAGCACAGTGCCATTCTGTGTAAATCTGGTTGGACCTCAACGCTGAGTATTAGTTCTCAGAAGCAGGACGATGTGTTTTACCTCTTTGCCCAGAAGCCCGGGAGGTTTATCGTCTTGAAACCCGATTATCCTCGCTGAACAACGACATTAATTTCATATGAAACCTTCCTCTGAGAGCGCACAGGGGGGCTGGCTCTTGCCAAGGCAAATGCGAGGTCACTGTTTAGTTCTGTGACGGGCTCCTGGCAACGGGCGCGGGGACGAGCTTGCCGACTCGGTTTTGTTTGCCGATCTCCTCCCCCAGACTTTGTTTACGGCTGACCATCTGCTATTGGCACGGCTGCACCATATTGTGTACATTTCGGCGGTCAGTTCTAGTGAGGTCATTGTGAGTGAGAAAAGGAGAGCAGCCCCGCAGACTCCTGAGCCGCAGGACGTTGTCGGTATAAACACCTACTGCAGTCTACAGAGGACTGCACTGAAATAAACACCTGGGGATTTACAGGACTAACGGCCCACTCGACACCTTAACTGAAGTGAAATGGGGGATTTACTGCAAGAATAAAGGATGGTTTCAGTGGTAGGTGTTAGGTAATTATCAAATTTTCTGTACAGCTTAGTTTTTAGAAGGCACTAATTGGGCCATTGATATTTGCTTATGTCTTTTTTTGTTGGATTTAGTATATTTTTTTAAATAAAGATTTTTGTGTTTGAACACAAACTCTAAGGTTTTGTTTTTTCAGGCCCCTCTACTTGATTCCCCTCTCATATGAACATTAACAGAACAGCATATCATGCCCTACTTGAAGGATTGTCCCAATTTTTAGGGGGAGGATTTCAGTGTTACACTTGAAACAATGGCTAGAGGTACATTGGGCCTAATTGAGGAGAATTGGGGGATTGGGCCTAAGTAAAAAAATAATCATCAGATAGTAAACTACCAAAATTATCATTAGTTTAAGCTCTAGCATCATCATGTCTCCAGTTCCGGTTAGAATAGTTTCAAATTAATAGCCCCCATAGTTTTATAATTGGGAATTTCATGACATGTCAGGGCATCCACTGCAAAATACATGTAGCAGAAACACATAGAGGGAACAAGAACCATCCACAAAGCATGAAAAGGCAGCATTATACATCCACCACTTCTAACATAGCAATTAAAAGTCCAGACAGTGATTGCACACTTACAGGTTATTCTCCTTATTATTACCACCACATTTCGTCTAGAATATAGTGCTTTGTACTGATTCAACAGAGAAAAAAATTAGCTAGCTTGGAAACTAGAAGCAAACTTGAAATACTAGTAGACATTATTCTAGAATTAAAAGCCAGTGTCGTTTCTATTTTCTTGTTTATTTACCATTGCCTAGATGCACCTACTTTAACAGTAAAGGGCATTTCATTTAAATAGGCAGCCATAGTTGGTGTGGTGGATGGGACCATCTGTGGCTAAGAGCATCTGAGACTAATAGTAGTCTAGCTTTTGTGTAACTGGTGGAACCAGTGTACACCTATAAACCCTATAAACCTGACTTTAACTAGACATTAGTAATTAGGCCAAATTATCTTTGCAAGGGATTGATACGTCAACATATTTGCAAATTAACATATTTCCATAATCTATGGTGTTGATTAAATTGGTCAGTCGTTAAATAAACCAGAGTGACAGGGTACGTTTATAAGAAAGCACTATGTAATCGATAGGGCTGCAAATAATGGTAATTTTGGTAGTCAACTAATCTGACGGTAAATCTTTCAATTAGTTGATTAGTCAACAAATGACATGACAAATTAATTAATCAACACTGAAATTTGGAGTCAGCCCAGCCCTAATTACAACCAGAGTGACAGGAGGAGTTAATAAGATAACAATGTGTAATGGATAGGTCTGCAAATATGATTATTTTGATTAGTTGATTAGTCAACTAATTTGTATAATCAAACATTGTCAATTATGTTGATAATCGATGCAGCCTTATTAATAGAGGACACAGCCTACAACAGAAAAGTATAAAACTGCTCTGTGTGTCCTCTGGAGAGGAGAACGGACTTTAGAATTACTTGACTGAAGACTCTTAACTACAGGATGTAGGGTGTTGCTGCTGGTGATGACGGAATAGTACTGGCAGACAAGAATCTTGAAGCACCCTTGTCTGTAGAAATAGCTCCTCTTTGGATGCGTCTTCACATCGTGTACTGCTAATGTGACGAGCCAGAAAAGACCGGCTTTGCAATCAGCACTAGTGGCAGATTCCGTTCATTTCCATGAGTAATTCTTCAATACAGCAAATTCTTCTCCTGCTGAAAGGCCATTTTTTAGTATCACCCAATGCCAACACGCTTCCTTTCAGTGCCTGACAATAGCTTTCATTTGGACAGTGTTTACACTAATTGTAGACAAGTGTGCAATTTTATCTGAACGACACGTATCCATTTATTAGCATAGGAAATGGAAAATAAAGAGCCAGAATTCCTCATCGGTGATTCATGTGGCCATTACTGATGGAAAAGCTGAGCTAAGGAGTCCTTGCTTTAGAGAGCAGAACCATTCCTCCATCTGTTCTTTCAATTAGAAATAGGAGGAATTGTGTACAGTGCAGATTGAACTCGAGCACCCGGCACTCAGAACAAGACCATGGGGACCGAAATAGCTTGGCTGACTGACTCTTGCAGTGATGTGACAGTAGGTCTCTGAAAAAGCAGGAGCTGGAAATAGAAACGCGTATCTTCACAAGACTCCAGCATCGGCTAGATTTCAGTGTTCTTTCTGAAATCACAAAGGAAAAAGGGATTGTGTTTAGAAAACCAGACAGCTGGTGAATGCCATCCCAGACAGTAGAATTCAGTACAAGCTGCTGGGAACACATTTTGATATATTGAATTTTTACTAAATCTAAAGTTTAAAGCAGCAGTAATCCATTTAGGCTGTTTTTCTGGCTATGTATCATCCATTTGGGGTGTTTTTCTGCCTACATTACTTTATGACAAGTTTTTCTTATTACCTAAACAATCACTGCACTGCTAATGGTACTGATACAAGAGCTATTGCGAACATGGAAATATCAGGACAGCAAATTCAGTCTTTTCTGCTCATTCATGCATCATTATACCAAAGAAACACACAATTAATATGGAAGAGGGAGCTGGCCAGCTACAGGAGTGTTGGACAAAGGCCTTGCTGATTCATCTCCTCTGGAAAGAGATTGCACCACAGTGCACATTTTAAAAGTACTTTACCACATGCTCAGTGCAGATGCACGTTCTCCTGTGCATCCTGGCAACCAACCAACCAGGTGACAACCAGGGCTATGGATGAAAGGAAAGACAAAGCATGCATTTGCGTATCAAACTTTAGCTCTCGAATAGGGTTAGCTTTAGCTGTAGCTCTGCGGTCATAGCTTTAGCTTTAACTTTAGCATTTCAGGTTGCTCCGACTTGAAAAGAGAGAGGACAGAGCTATGTTAGCATTGTGATTGGTCAAGGGTATGCTGGCGTAATTCTAACCTTTCCTCTAAGACTCCCCACTCTACATTAACAGAAAAGCAATACTGGTAAAATACAGCAAATATTTATTAGACTTTACTGGGGTAAATATTCATAAAACATACATTGTACATTTTTCTCAGTGTGCCCTGCAGAGCCAGAGTAACACAATAAGAAAGAAAACTCCGATTCAGGTTCCCAGGAGCTTTTAGTATTCTTTATAGTGTGCACAAGCCAAGCAGCCTCCATGTTGGATCCTCTGTGCCAGCTTCACAGTTGGGTACAAATGGATTGCAGTGCTACTCTGCTGGGCCAAAAAGCCAGCCCTATTTAAATGACAATGCAGGTTTGTCGCCGTTAGTGAATAGAGGTGTTCGCTCTGGCAGACAGGACATGCAACTTGACTTAATTAGACCGTTTTTCGCTCTTGCTAAAGCTAAATTAATAAATAAATCCAGCTCTGGCTTCTTACGGTTTCCACTGCCTTTTCATGCCCACAGCTGCAGTGATCTAAAGTGGCTCAGAAGCAGAAGGAGCTAGATATTCATCTCTGTCCAAATGACTGCATATAAGAGCCTTGACATGAATAGTTTCAAGCTGATCTTCTTCTTGTTCTTCTTTTTCTATTTTTTTTTACATTCTCTTTCCAAATGATTGGATTTTCCAGCAGGCGTGGAGTGCAAACCTCTTGAAGGGGCGTGAGACTCGAATCTCTAATTATAGAAACCTACGGTGACGACTGAGTTTATATTTATGCCTGTTTTACAGCTGAACCAGAGACATACAGTACACATGCATTTTTGCATTTGCTAGCCAGCTTGGCTGTCACGACTTGGCTGGAGTTAGCATGCATGTAATTCATCCATGTCTAAATGTGCTTTCACTTTAGGGCTGCAAATAATGTTATCTCTTGCTCTGTAAGTCATGATATTGCCATTGTTAAAGGTTTCAACTTTGTGATGATAGATTTCATCTTCTGATGAAAGGAGTAAGCCATATTGTTCTACAGTACACTTGCGGGTAATGTTTTTCCGTCTGTCATAATGACTGCATATTTTATCTTTGCTGTCATGCAAAAAAAAAAAAAAATTGTGAAACTTTAATGTGGAACTTGGTTGTTCCAGTGTTTCTGCTGCTTATGTTTAAAAGTAAAATGATTGTTGGCACCGCTTCATCATGCCACAAATCAATACACAGCATTTTCTACATTAAATAAACCTGTATTGAGACTGGGGATATAACCATATATTAATATATTGTATTGTTCCGGACATAACACATCAATGTGTGGCATCATATAGCAATATTTTAATTGAATCTTAGGCCTATGACTTGCTAGTTTGTTAACAATCCTATTCTAATGTAGCTTACATATGCAAAATCTACTTGAATATAGCTTAATTATATTGGAAACAATGGATTTTGTGGTTCGATAATATATAATACTATATGGAATTATTGTGATATAGACAAAATACAAGAATTTTCATCAGATTTTACCAGAAGCTTAGCTGCACAATATATATAAAAATGTTTTCAGCAACATCGCTATTATCATTGCAATGTGATAATGCACAGTAGTCACATTGCGAGGCATGCAATATCTCATGCAATTTAATCAAATCAAAACCAAATATGCTACAACTTTTTTGCTGCTTGATAATAAAAATAATATTTACCAATTCTGATAATGTAATAATTTATAAATTGTGAAAAGCCAATCCAGAAATAAAAACTTTAGAGTAAATATATTATAGTCCTTGCTGTAATATTCTTTTTGTGTTCTTACGTGAAAAAACTGTTCAATGAATTATCTCTGTTCAATTTTACTACAATATTAGATATACAGGGTTTATTATTAATATAGTAACTGACTGGTCATATGACTTTTGATCTGTTTTTTATATCGCAATATATATATATATATATATATATATATATATATATATATATATATATATATATATATGTATATATATATACATATATATATATATATATATATATATATATATATATATATATATATATATATATATATATATATATACATATATATATATATATATTGCATTAAGAGCATTTATTGCTGTGTCTTTGCACTGTTTTTTCCAATATTGTGCAACTTTAACCAATGATCCAACATGCCAGGATACTAAAATGTCCAGTATTTATAGTTTTTAAATTATGGTACAAAATTTTGAATAGTGCAGATTCTCCACTTGCATCCATCAAGTTTATTTTTAACTTATGTGACAGTTCCATTTCTGCATCCTCTGATTATGATTATACTGAAACAATATAGTGTACATATAGGCCACTGTATAGTGTATAGTGTATTTCTGCGTAGGGCATTTTCAGTATGGTTGAATGGGCTTTGAGTCGGAATGACTTCGTCGGAAAGTGAATCTGTTGGAGATGTAAACTGGTCCCCGAGAGGCAGTGTGTGACCTCTTTTTATTTCCCCTTTTTTGCAGTGTGTCATGCTGTGCCTGTTTGTGTGTGGTTGAGTTGTGTATGCTTACTTGAGCTGAATATGTGGTTATATTTGTGTGTGTCATTGTGCTGTATATCTTGCTTGCTTGTGTGTGTATATATATGTGTGTGTGTGATTGTCATTCCTCAGAACCACAGATGTCCTTACTGCTCACTGCCTCGCAGTCTCTGGAGACCCCTGGGGTGTTTGAGATCCACTTTCAGCTGTGCAACTTGCTGTTGCAGAAAATCTCCATGCAGCCCCCGATAGCCCATCTGGGGTCCCTTGTCCTGTCACTCTAGCGCTCTCTCGCTCTCCAGCCGGAACGTGCGTGGCCCGTGCGGCGTAATCACTGCAATTACGAGTAATTACTCCTCAACCTGGTCCCATCATGTCTAGGAAGTAATGGCAGTGGGCATCTTAGCATGGGGTGCGTGTGTATATATATATATATATATATGCACCAAATCACAGGCAGCCCTGTTTCGCTGGCACCGATTCCAGTTGCAAGCCGTTTTCTAGTCACACTCTGGCTTTGCTGTAGCCATGGCTATATATGGAGATTTTCCCAGCTCCTGCCTAGCTCCCTGAACCTCATACTCTTACTCATAACACATTCCCAGACTGAAGAAATTCTTCTCGCCGCTCCCCACCCCTCTGCTCCCCGAAACTGTACAGCAGATGCACTCCAAGACCAGGGAAGTGATCTCATTGTGTTCTTGTCAAGCGTGGCCGGGGCAGCTCTCATTCAAAAGGCCAGAGGGTGACGTAATATGACCACTGACACAACCACCCCCACCCCCCCCCCCCCTCCTCGTGCCCTCCCACCCCCCTCGCTCATCTCCACCCATGACAAAAGCTTTTTGCTGACTGCATCTGTGAAGACTTTCTCCTAGTATGACTGGGAGAGGCATTGATTAGCCTTGGGGGAGATATTTGGAGTAGCTGTAGATACAGTGCAGATGTGTCTTTGTGTGTTTATCCACCACACCTTCCAACCAGAATATGGAGCAGACATGGAAATGGAACATGGGTCACTAATGACAGTATATACAGCTCTGAAAAAAAATGAGACCACTTAAAAAGGATGAGTTTCTTTGATTTTACCTAATTGAAAACCTCTGGAATATAATCAAGAGGAAGATCCATGATCGCAAGCCATCAAACCAAGCTGAACTGCCATGAAATTTTCCAAAATCAGTGTGTAAGACTGGTGGAGGAGAACATGTATAGATGCATGAAAATTTAAAAACTGATTTATTCCACCAAATATTGATTTCTGAACTCTTAAAACTTGATGAATATGAACTTGTTTTCGTTGCGTTATTTGAGGTCTGAAATCTAAGCATATTTTTGTTATTGCAACCATTTCTCATTTTCTTCAAATAAATGCTTTATAAATTACATTATTACATGTATTTTTTCATTTGGGAAAAGTGTTGTCCGTAGTTTATAGAATAAAACAACAATGTTCATTTTACTCAAACAAATACCTATAAATAGTAAAATCAGAGATTTTTTTCCAGAGCTGTACATGATGCTACAACTTGATGGATGCATAAGGAAAATCTGCACTATTCTAGTTTTTCTGCCAAAGGCAGAACATATGTTGACTTCTGGTTAGGGTTGCACAATATTGGATGGATTCAATGCAAATTAATACATTATTATGCAATTATGAACCAACACAACCCTAAATCAGTCCTAATTAATCAATGTGTGTCATGCATAAGCACGGTGTATTTTGTATTATATCTGGTTATATTTTCTTTTATATCTCTGCATTTTTATAGTCGAAAGAACGACGTAGACGTAGAAAATAGTGCAGCTTCTGAATGAAAAATTCAAGCAGAGCCACTGTCCATCAGATTCTGACTCAGCGTTAAAGACACCATCCATATACATGTGTTATAAGGGTGTACGATATGGACAAAAATGTGATGATTAATTAGTTAAAGTTCCTTCAGTGTTTTTCGGCACTTGGCTTGGCTGCACTCATTTTTCGCAGGATAAGAAGTAATTATGAATGTGGGATTTCTGTGGAACACTACCTCACCCTACCTCACTCTGCCTCACTCTACCTCCAGCCTTATTATGTCAAGTGATCACAGTTAGTAGTAGTGTGAGTTGATTATGCTTTTGTTCACAAAGTTATTGCAGCATCGTTGTAAATGTGGCTTTGTTCAAAAAATAATGTTAAACCATATTAAACCATTGTATCAACCTCACTAATACAGCACTTGTACCATACTTGTACCGTACTGAACCATGAGGTCCAAACTGCAGTGCATTGTCTATCGAACCATGACTTTAGGGCTTTAGTCTTGATGAATTAGACTTATTGATAAGCGGAATAATCGCACCACTTCAGCAACTATACTGTAGTAAGAGCTGCAGAGCTTCTTAATTTCCATCCAAGCCCCTGTACATGTGACAGACTTTGACTTGGCTTGTTTCATTTCCACAAGACAGGAAGTAGGAGAGAGACAAGCGAGAAAATCGGATGAGTTAATGTCCTTGTCTGGGGAATGTCGGAAAGTAACACGGGTGTCTGTCTCCGTTTAACTTTCCGCCAGGAGATTCTCAACTGGCGGATTCTCATCTTGTCATACGATCAAGCTTGTAAATTATCAGGTCCAGCATATGGCTTCCTCACAGCTGCTTCACTAAAGCCGCTGGTAGAAGTTTTGAACTTATTTTAATTTTTCCAAATTGATGATTTTGAAGAACGAACATCCAGAATGCACAAGCTGAACTTAACTCAACCAAGGCTTCTTTGTGTTCTCAGACTCTCAGTAACTCAGCGGCTTAAACTCTTATCAGTTTGAACAGGTTCCATTTGGAAAGCTCTGAGACGTGTCAGTGATCCATCAAATCCACTTCATGTAGAAGCTGAAAGGAGCCACTGTGGACTCAATCCTTCCATACAGCACGTCCAAAACACCAGCAGCCTTCAGCGCATTCCTCCATCCCCAAGTCCTTCCCTCCTCTACAGGGATTCTTGCCTTGTTATATAAAGCGAATGATCTTGGGTTTTTGCGATGATCTTCCCTGAAGGATTATCTATCATAGGAAGGATTAGGACTCACCCCACTTGAACGTGGGGGTAAGGTTGCTCCTAAGTGTTCCGCCATATGCATGGCAAGAAAGATTCAGCTACGGTCAATCAGGCGCAGATACATTCAGGCCAGAGACGCTTGTCAGTGGCTAATGCGAGAGCACGCCAGTGTGCTCTGTCTTGAATAATCATTATGAAATTATTGCCGTATGATTTTCAGCATGTAGTGGTTTACATGCGGTTTCTGAGTATGTTATAATGAGCGTTGCAAATCGAACAAAATTAAACAAAGGTTGTCCAAAGGTTTAGTATCCAACATGTTTTTGGCATCTTTTCACCATTGCATAATTTAAATAAATGTATATTTGTCATGCTTTTAGACAAGGCATGCATGACAAGACAAGACAACCATATATACTGAACTTGTTCTTGGCACAGATAGAAATTGTCCACTGTCTTTACCACATCCAGTGAACACTCTACATATTGGCACCAATGGGTATTTTCAGAAGATACACACTGCGGTACAGTAAGCTCATGCGCCTGGAGCAATTACCATGGCGTCTGGGGAGCAGTGGGGCTTAATGGCCTTGCTTCAGTGCCTACCAAACCCAGATATCGAACCCACGACTTTGTTGTTGATGTCCCAGTGCTATAACTACTGTTTTCTTTTGCCACTTTTTCACCATTGCAAAGCGAAATACAGTCTTTCGACTACATATATTTTGCAGTGAGGGCCACGTGATTATAAAACCGCAAAGCAGAGGACTTTTCATTTGAAACAAGGAATATAGATGCAGCATCTGGCCTCCAGTTTAGCCAGATTGCTAACAGTTGAGTTAAAACAAGTATGCATTGCTTCCGGTCTCAGCTAGAATGAAGGATGATACATGATGTTTGTCCAAGCTGGATTACTCAGTGAGAGTTGATAACACTCCTTGCGTGCGTTTCTTTAAAGGTGCCCTGTGGCTAGAGAAAGCCTCCCTCTCTGTTAATAGATTTAGGGTAAATATTACACTCCTGCTGAAAATAATCCATTAGGAAATTAATGAATCATTGTTTAGTATAAATTTTCATTAATTTTCAGTATTTTTTGCCATTTTCATTAGCCAAATGATTCGGTGCATCCCTAATTTTATCCACAGTCGCCGAGGCAGTTGAAGAGCTTGTGAAATGTTTGTGACGTCCATCCTAACAATAGGTAACAGGCAGCATGTTATTAGCAATTCAGCCATTTTAGGTACAGTGTGGCGTAAAAAAAGAACTGCATTCCCCCATGTATAATGTGGGGATTCTCCGTTGCTATGACAACAGTGAGGTAGCTCGGCTGGGTTGTGCGGTTCCCATGTAAGTCCTGGAGTAAATGGCGGGCTGGCTGCACGTGAAGCGCCTCACATCTGTGTGGTCCGTGAAGGCAAAGTAATGGAGGCCTGTCAAGATCTTAGTGGAGACAATGCTTTCATTGTCATGTATTTTTAAAATGGCCTTCTCAGTCTTCCAGCTTAACTGGATGTTGGAGGGGGTACTGGGTTGGGGTCTGGCCCTTTTGGGGGGCAGATCAGGAATACTAGACAAGGTTTGGTAGTGTGCCAAAGCATAGGCTGTAGAACGGTGCCATTCTATGTGCCTCTGTGTAACTAATAATGGAGTCCCTTAAGTACTTTCCAATACTTCACATGAGACAGACTGATATAGGCCTGTTGCAATTGTGATGTGCCTAGGAAACACTGGGAATGTGAAATAATTGTATATTGTATCAACTGTATATTGATATTAAAATGTACGAATTTTGCTTAAAATATATTTTTAAAAATGTATGTAGGGTTGGGTGGTATGACGGTATTTCGCTATACCATGGTATTTAAATATGGCGACGGTATTGTAAAATGGTGACGGTATATTAACCACATGATGTGACCTGCCAAATCTGTACTTTGAAAAATGGGACATTTAAGACATTCTGCGCATCCACAATGAAAGAGCAGTGGGAGGGGTAAGCAGTTAGAGCTCACTGATTGGTTATGGGGTGAGGGTTTTCTGTTGTTTTTTCGCAGATAGCTCGAGCTCCCCTTCGTGAGCAGAATCGGCACAACATCACCGCTGTTAAACTGCTGTAGTGAAAAAAGCGCTTATTAATAAATTAACAAACACGAAAATGAGGGTGTTCTATCTGTAATTACAGCCCTTTAATCTGACAACGGTATGACGGTATGAAAAACTTAAATACCACCCAACCCTAAATGTATGTATTGTTTTTATATAGGTTAAATGAATGTATTAATCTCAAAAAGTGCAGAGTGTTTTTGCAGTTTTGCTACATAACTTAATAATACACAGAACACCAAGTACGACCGTCATCACACACCCAGACACTGAGGACTCTTACAGCTGAAGTTGAGTAGCATCTAGTCCTGGCAATGAGGGCAGTGGTTCAGTTTGTAAATAGGCCAAACTGCTGAAGACGCCACACTGTCCTCAGGAAGCAGCACTGGGCAGTGGAACAGGCGTTCTCTGGGACAGTAGATCTGGAGAGATGATTGCTTTTTTAGTGCTTTGTTCTTTATTATTATCATTTTAACACATGCACTATGAGTCAGTTTCCCAGACAGGAAGAGAACACATTGCCATGTGTATTTTTTCTGCAATATATATATTGGGATATTAAAGTTTTTTTTTTTTTTTTTTTACCAGATTTCACTAGAATCCAACATCCGGTCCTGGTGCTATTACTTATGTGTATCCAATATATTGTTTCTCTGTAGATGTATATGATTGGAAATATGGACATTTTCCAAGCCATTACATGGTGGGCCACAAAATAAAAATCTGCTTTGGAAAATGACTAGTGGCTCTCCACCCCAGAGGGTTGTTGAACCCAACTGCAGAACAGTTTATCTCAAAGCAGGTGAACCCAAGATAAAAAAATAAAAAAATCAGGGTTGCGGTCCAATACACTATCGCTGCATTTATTTACATTAAGTAGCACCCATTGCTGACACAGATGTATAAATATACATGTAGTCCTTGCAGAGAAGTATAGAATCTCTGGTGCAGATAAAATATTAATCTGTTTGGCACAATTGGCAACTTACAATGCATGGGCTACATGGGTGCCCTAGCATTGTGGCTACAACTGAAGCAGTATACTTTTTTAATACCCTTAGTTTTAAAGGAATTATAAAAAAAACAGGTTTTCCAATACTTTTGTTTGCTCATGTTTATAATGCATGCAGTTTTGGCTGTTTTCAGTAATGTTCCGGTCCGTTTTAGCTCAGACAGTACAGTTTTTGCTGTGTTGGCCAGAGTACGGAAGGTTTTTACTGCTGACCTCATTTCCAGCACAGCGCAGGAAGAGAGAGACAGCTGTTTTGGTAAGCCGGGCTTTTGAAACGGTGTGTATCCGTGCTTCGGAGATGCCCTGCCTCTCTTATCTGCCAAACACACTGCACCCCTGTGTGTGTGTTTGTGTGTGTGTGTGTGTATTGGCTGGAAACATCGCAGCTTAGCGATCACAGTGAGTTGCAAAGCCATGAACACACACTCCTGTGTGCAGCTACTGCCAGATAGACACCCCTGCAGTAGCGTCGCCATTGGTAACGGCAGGGATGCTGTTGGTTGTCCTGGTGATGTACCGCGGGGAGTGGTGCAGAGGGCTTGTTCTGACATGTGATGTGAGTGATGAGCAGGAGGGCGGAGAACACGGGGATATTGTGTGTGTGTGTGTGTGTGTGTGTGTAAATGTGTACTCAGCTGTGACTGTGCTGAATTTGATGCTCAAATTGTAATGTGTGCATGTGCTTGTGATGCAGAGCACAGAATAAATTTACATGTTACATGAATTTGTGCATTTGTGTTGTATGTGTGTATATCTGTGTGTGCTTGTGAGGTTTGTACAGTTTCAGGACAATAAATAATTGATTATAATAATTTCTAAGAAAAAAACGATTTTTAAATGATTTTTAAATATTGTGAACGATATTATATCCTAAAAATATAGTGACATATCACCCACATCTAATTATCACATCAGGGTACTTCCTTTTTGCTGTTTTTAGCAAAAAATAAAAATTCATGCTGTTCTTATTTCCCATTATATACCCACTAGAGACAGATTACATCTGTACAGTTTCATTTATTTTACTTTAATCCTGGAGATATTTGGAGTGCATTTTTAGTATCATGACATTCTGGATCAGTGACTTCTGTTACAAATCTGATACAATTCTTGTATTTTTTTTTATATCTCAGTTAGCCATGTCATACCATATGCAATAATGAAATTACCTTTTCATTTTGTTGCAGTACTGTATTATTGAAATAGATTTTTTTATTCAGTATTTAGTTTATTGAAATAATTAAAAATAAACACATTAAATTAAAAATAAACACATATATCTAATTGCAGCAGGGGTTGGATTCACCTTTACAGACTCCAAACTACAAGTGCATTACAGAGAGACTTATGGAAGCTTGTAAAGCTGTTTTAAAGTAAAAATAGTGTTTAAAATGTGCTATATCCTATATTTAGGCAATATTAAGGTAATAAGAGATTTCCAAATCCTCGGCTCCAGAACGTATATATGAATATTTACAATGGGTGCGACTGTGTTCAGTGGAGTTGTGAAGTTGGGAAAGAGATGGGATGGTGATCATGCAACATCCTGACCTTATTGAATTCAGTCAAATCCTCACAGCAATGCACGGACATCTAGTAGAAAACCTTTATATGGACAGTAGAGAGAATTACTTTAAAAAAGGCTGGATGAACTCTTTTTAATACTAGAGTACTAGAGTCTAATGTTCATTAAATTAGTAATTTATTTATCGTAATTGAGGTAAAAATGTTCAATTGATTGAGATATTGATTTGAGGTCATATTGCCCAGCATTGATTTAGCTAGGCAGATGGGCACATCCTGTTTAGGGCCCCAAAAGGGTAGAGTCTGCCTTAATGCTGTAGTCATGATACAACAAAAGAACAGAATACAGTAACATGTACTGTTACATCCTGATGATTATTAAACCATTTTGAATGTGTGTGTGTGTGTGTGTGTGTATGAAATCCGTCTGTGATTTTGGCATAGATCATCTTACAGCAGGCTTATGGCACACTCCAGCACACAGCAGCAGATGTCTGCTGGAGCCCGTCTCTCTTTCAAACGCTCGCATTGATTTCCGTTTTGTTTTCCTCTCCTTTTCTTTCTCTCCCCGTTTTCTCCTGCTTTCTTTGTTTAGTTTTTTTTTTTCACAGTGGGAGGCGGGGCTTCTTGTCATTAATAAGTCAATGGTTTGTGGCTTGCAGCACTAAACAGTTTCACCGTGAAGGAGTCGCCATGAATTATTAACATCTCAATTTGGGGATTTTGGGATGTCCTGGAGGAACGGTTGCAGTCGTCAGGAGAAGTGCGGTGATCAGAGAAGCGTGTTTACACCAGAGAGCCGTGTTTGTGTTCTGTCTCGCTCTTTGATGACATGCTGAAATCATACATGGGTTACCCTCAGGAAGACAGAACAGTCCCTGCACTGATACCAGGCACTGTCTGAATGCTGTATATTTAACACGGCTGGTTGTAAACTGTTTGAGGTTCAATGTTGTTCTGTAAATAGAAATACAGATGCGAAGATTGATAATAATATATCAGCGATTGGCCGATATTCCTCTGATTAATTAATCCGATTGAGGAGTTTAGGGTTAAGCAGTTAAGTTAAAGCTGATGTCTGTAAGTTTTGGGATTAAGGGCCCTCTCTGGTGAGAATGGGTAATTGCACCAAGCATGCGGAAGAATCTTTTTAAACTGGGCGGGTATGATGGGGTCTCCTTTCAGAGCAGATGAATCCGATTCCAGGTTATGTTCAACCAGAGAGAGAAAGAAAGAGAGAGCACGCTCAGTCAGAAACTTCACTTCAACTAAACACTTTGTTTTTACTATGGGTGAACGAGCTACTGAGGTCTGCTGTGTTTCCCCTTCTGAAGTCTCCAATGCTCCACCTTGTAATCAGTAAAATTGAGTCGGATCCTCTTTTAGAGGCTGTACATGTGATGTAAGTACCTAAAGATGTGTGACGTGGCCAGAAGAACCAGAAGAAAAGCGACTAGACCCCCCCAGTTTTTAGAATTAATAAATTAGGCTTAGCAGGGATGGTCGTTCCAGCACGCTGGTACCATTAAACACAATATTTTGTCTTTTCTCCACTCAGAAATGCTTCTGTTTCAGTTTAAAAACAAAATAATACGGACTGCAGTTCATCTAACTTCTAGGTGAAACTCAGGCGTCTAAAATCTGGTATGTCCTAAAAGTGCAGTAAAAGAAACAACCTGTATAATTCACTGAAATGTTACAATTTTCCAAAATGTTTCAAAACAAACAACACAAAATGTATAACCAAATAAAAAAAAATACTGTAAAAATATGAAATATGGGCCCTTTAACCATAATAACTGATATAGGGGTCACAGGGGTTAACATGTATGTGGACTGGTGCTATGATTACCGCAGTGCGTGAGGCTGACTCCCGGACTGCCCTGCTGGAAATCCCTTTGTCATGCTCTGTTCTCCTGACAGATGTCAGTGCTGAAGCCACGTGGGGGGTTCAGAGCCCTTTCAGCTCCTTCCTCATCCTCAGAATCCCCCAGACCCTTCAGGCCAGCAGCACCAGATGTCCTCTGTCTCCTCCTCCTCCTCTTTCGCTCTCTGTACTTTTGTCGCACATTATACAGAAAGTTTAATGCATTTTCCTGAACCGCACATGGTAAACAATTCGAAATGCATTCCTTACTGTGCTTTAGAGCAGTCACTGCAAATTATATTAGCAATTATTTTGACATTAAATAAAATAAATGTGCTTTTTCTGGCCAAATAAAAAGTTTGGCCTAACTGAACGGTAAGATACAGTATAGATGTTGCAGAAACGATTCTTTAGAAGCTCATTGGTTTAGCTTATCTTGTGGGGTCCCACAGGGTTCTATTTTAAGACCTATGCAATTGATGTTATCTATAACAGTAATGTAGGTATAAGAACGATGAAGTGGGGGTATAAATACAGGGTATAAGGGGTTATTTCTGCTTTTACCCCGTCATTTCTTGACTCTGTCAGAGATATATAGGTATTAGATACACCACAGGTTACTGCAGAATTATGAGTATGGTAATTACAATTAGAACAGCAGGGTGGTGCCGCAAGTAATGTTTGTGTTTGCTGCTAAAAAAAGCAAGTGAGTTGAATTGGACATGTAATATTGACTGCAGCAATAGCAAAGCATATCTTATGTTCTGAAAAAAAAAAAAAAACATAAAAATAAAAAGAAAAATTTGTGCATTAGCAGAAGTGTATTAGCTTTTTTTTTCAAAACCCATTTTGAACAGGATTACAGTTAATATTAGTATATGTAATTGACAAGTAAATAAATATTCTGTTTTATATATATGTATATATCAAGTGGAAAAAAATCCCATTTTTTTTCTCAAGTTTGGATGGCTAAAATGAAAACTGTAATTTTTGTGATATCAGTGTGTAAATCAAGTACCCACTTCCATGTCAGTGGGAATCACTCATACATATTATAGATGTCCTATATAAAAAATTTTTTTTGCATTACTTCATGTGAAACTAATCCCAGCCAAACAGGGCTTTAGGTTGTAGACATACAAATCTTAAACCAAACCCTGCCTTAAAAAGAGAGGAACAAAGGAAAACATCAGTTGGTTTGCTGATGTGTCCTTTACACTCGCCACAGTCAGACGCCAATCAGCATTACTGGCTATAGGCTTATAGCTTATAAGTGTATAGCTTGTGATTTTTGTGTTCTAATATTTAACATGTGTACTTGAGTTTTTGTAGGCTGAATTAGTCAATTAAAAAAACGTTTTTAAGTTGTTTAAATCTAAATATTTTCTTTACTATTTTCTACTATATTTTTTAAATAAAAAAAAAACAAGCGTGCTATTATAACATTTGGTATAAAGGGCAAAATTCTAGTATCATAACAGCCCTACTTTGTAGCATCCCCACGCTCAACCGATACTTACTCTCCCACTCACGACTCCCTGCCTAACTGAGATTTGCTTTTTCTATACGCTGTGTGTGTTTTTTGTGGAGGAACTCATGTCCTGGCTGCAAATACCACGCTGTAATTAAAAACCACACACCCACAAACTCACACAGCAACACACATTCCATTCACAGTAGTATGGCAGGCCCTAGAGGCCGCTGAGAGTCCACTTGGCAGGTGGTAAAGGCAGTAAAACACAAATGTTGCTGGTTGTTGGGGCTGTTGAGTTGTGGTGCCGTGGTGCAGAGGCCGCTCTGCTCTACAGAACACCGTGTAAGAGCTCTCTGGAGTGCGTCTCTGCACCATTTTGAAATGTCAGCACTTGTTCTGGCTCTCTCGCCTCATCCACGAGTCATTTCTATGCAGCAAGGTGCATCTACTCTCTGCCTCTCGCTCTGTGCTGTCATTTTACCATAGTTTTTTCTTTTTTCTTTAATGTGCTACCTCGATTTTTCTTTCCATCTTTCTCTCTCTCTCTTTGGCTCTCTCTCTGGCCTCATCATCTCTCCGTTACAGCACTCACTTACCTTCAGGGTTGTGCTTGTTGGTTCAGGGCTGTATAAAAGCATTTGTTTGAGCATCTGGCCTTAAAGCTGAAAATGAACTCTCATCAGGGCAGAGGAGGACAGGGGTCATCATTTCTGCTTTTTTTTTTAAACCACCAACGTGTTTCATGATGAAACAAAAGCTGGCTGCTAGTCAACTGTCAGCCGTGCTGATCCATGTTTCAGTGGTTGTGCATTAGAAAATCTCTAAAATTGGCTTAAATTGAATGACATTTGGCTGAAGGCTGAATACCAAATTCCAATATTGCATGTTTTCATTGATTTTGACATTTTTGCAACTTAAAAATTAAAAAGACTGTATGTTTTTTTATTTTTTTTATTCAAGAGATCACTCTGGGCTCCCTCCCACACTCCCTGCCAGCATTATACATAGCAGTGCTCTGATACTCAAAAAGTATTATATCACAGTATTTATTTAAAGCCATTTTTTCGATACACAATATTTAGCACAATATATTGACGTGCAGACAAAATGCATCAACAGTAGCAGATTCTTAAAAACTGGAATTTAAGTATTATTTCACCACAGTGATTTTAATACATTTTTGGCTTCACATCATCCAATTTAACAGGTTGTTTTTTACACACTCTGCAATGAAATTAATATTTGGGTAAATGTTCTTTAAAATCTGATGATATCCTTGATATACTTTAAAAACATATTGTTGATACTCTAAGAAACTTGTCACAACACAATAGAATAGAATAAAAATGTCATATTTCCCAGCAATAATCAAAAACTACAATTTAAAAAATACTTATGGAAGACTAACATTTTTAACAGTGTTTGCATTGGCAGCCTTCTCCTTTAAAATTAATAATTTTTTTAAATGTCTCTGAATCGTAATTACAAAGCTCAGCAAAGGGATTTTAATTTGAAAAAAAAAAAACATAAAGAAGTAAGACAGGATAAGGAGAGAAGAGAGAAAGATAAAGATTTTACACAGAGAAAGCAGCTAGTATTTACGTAAACAAACAAATGCTAAATGCTAAAGTTGCCTCAGCTAACACTATCTATTATCCTACTCTATTTAGCTTGTATCTTTCATCTGCAAAACAAACAGTATTTGAAAAGCTAAGGAACCCGAATTAAACTTAAACTTGGGGTCAGATCACAGTAGGCTCCCTCCCACACTCCCTGCTAGTATTATACATAGCAGCTCTCTGATACGTCTGATATGCAGTGTCAGCAGGAGCTGTGGTAGGTAAATGGGGGTGTAAGGTGTGGGTGGTTTTAATGTGGACCTGCCACTGCTGCTGAAAAAACTCTACAGGAATTAAAATAAATGAGTCTGAAATTATGTAGCTAAAAAAATGATCAAAAAATAATTTACGGCATAATGTTAGTTGCCGAACATTTGGTGCATCCCTATTATGCTTTTCTAAATTCAGCCTCTCTCCAGATTTAAAAAGCATGAAAACCGTTTCCTTTAATGAGCCCCCGCTCCTCTCTCTCCCACTTTCTGCAGCAATTAAAACACGCTTTTTTTTAAAATCCGCAGCACATCAAAAGCAGCACGTGTCCTATGTGCTAATTATGCTGTATGTCTATCTCTGGGCATTCTTCAGTCATCACTGCCAGGTTGTTGTTTTGTCTTTTTTCTGCTCAGAGTGAAAGCAGGTGACTCCATAGCTTCCTCCCTCTATATCACTCTCTCGCTTTATTTCATGCTTCATCTCTCGCTAAAACAGCCTGTCAGCAGCGTTTTACAGCTTCGTGTTTGGTATTTTTTTTTTAAAAAGATCCTCAGAGATAATAATGAATTGCATCTAAATGAGCTTCCAGTTCAGATATAAACATTGCAGGCCTGCATTACACAGCAGTGCTTTAATGACGCAGATAAACTCTTGTATCTCTATCTTTTGCTCTTATTTGCAATATTTTGATGTAATTCGAATCAGCAAATGTTTTATTTACATTGATTTGATGAGTGTTCGCAGAGAAATGCCTCAAAATATTAAAGGCAATAAAATATTTTAAGAAATTGTAATAGTCTGTATAGGGGTACAAGAGCAAATTTACTTAATTAATTAATATCAACATCCAAATTAATTGGCAACTGATTCAGTAGTTGATATGATGGAAAAGTTTGGAACGCACATAAAATGCAAATTAAATGCCACAGTTTAGCCATAACAGTGTGAAATACAGTTTTAATGTCACTGTTATATTTTGCAGTAATGATTCCACCAATTTTGACACGGAGCTGCAGAGAAAACCTATAGTCTAAGCAGCTGTCTCTATGAGAAAACTAATTTACATTTGTTGTTTTATTGCTGATACTTGGAACATCCTTTAGTTTACTTTTGATGGGATGATTGGAGCTTTATTTTTATATTAGCAGAAAAGTTTCAATAAAATCACTTCAGCATTTCAAAGATCATTCGACTATTGAAATAGTAGTTTTTTGCAGATAGCAAAAGTAAAGTAATATTGGAGAATTTTACACAAATATGACACCAGGTTAAGTCATTTTCACCTTCTATCTGCATCACCAAATATACATTGTACAGTCACTGCAGTGTTAAAAGCCCAATAATAGAGACACTGTTTTCTCTATGACAAGCCAGTGGAGTATCTTAATGATCTTGAAGCTTCTAAATTCTGTTTTAATATAAAACATCTACATAATGTTGCATTAAATGGAACTGAATGTCTAATGTTTTAAAACTATTTGCACAATTTTTGTAATTTTGTCCACAACTGTGCATTTAAAATGAAGCCGATCCAGTAAAGGAACAAACTACATCTAGTCATGCAACAGCTTAAATAGTAATGTAATATTTTTGTTAAACCCCACCATAAATATTTATTTAATAGCAGAAATGTTGAGAAATATACTTCCTGTGCTGATCCATGAGTGCTGAGATTGTTTTGATTGTAGAGAGGTCATGTTCTATTTCAATGTCATCAGAAACCACATGATCACCATGTGGCTACTAGTGATTGAGTAATGCACCATTAGTAAACTAAAGCAAAAAATGCCTAATTGTTGCCAGAGGCGTTGAAGGTCACGGCACAGCACATACATGCATACAAAAGTAAAAAAAAAATAGGATTACAAGGGCACAACTGTTGGTTTATAGTTTGAAAGGATGTGATTAGAAATAGGGGAAATGGGAGTTTCTGAATATTTTAGAATATACTAGAATATGCTTTCTAAAAAGACACTTAAAGTAAAATGTCCTGTATACTTGGCAACCCAAAAGACAGAATAAATTTAAGATTGAATTTCACTTCTGAGTAATTGTGTGAGTAGAACAACATTGCTGAGGTAAATTCAGGACAAGAATATCACTGAGAAGGTAAATGCATTCTGCTTTGTTGGTATGTTTGCTGGTAAAAAAAAGTGTTCAATAAATATTTTTAAATGCAATTTTGTAATAGCATTTTCTAATGCATTTAGGCAATTTTTTTTCGTTTCAAGATACATGTAACTAGAGTAGCACTACTGAGGTAAATTTAAGACTAAAATTGTACTGCTGGGGTTAATTTAAGATTGTACTTCACTCATGATTAACTGTGTGAGTAGAACAACATTGCTGAGGGAAATTCAGAACAAGAGTATCACTATGGAGGTAAATGTTTTCTGCTTTGTTTGTATGTCTGCTGGGATATTAAATATGTTCAACAAATATTTTGAATTGCAATTTCGTAATAGCCTTGTCTAATGCATTTAGGCTAATTATTTTTTTGTGGTGGAAAGTATTTGCCATTTGGTCCGTCTTTTCTAGCCAAGTTACCTGGCAGAAACAAACACAAGAACAGAGAAAAAATGCTTTAGTATTAAACAGATGACTAAATGGATTCGGATATTACTGCTTATCCACAGATGGGTTGTTTTTCATTACTGTAACAATGCCACAGGCTAACTCTAAGCACTCTGTTATTTCACAGATGCAGCCTGAGAATATGAATGTTATTTGAATGTGTTATTATTGCCTTTTCCATGCCAAAGCTTCTCAGGCCATGACAGTTATGGGCTTGATTTGTCTTTTCGGTCATCTTCAAAATGTTGTACTGAATCACTTTGAATTTCGTAGTGTTGGCAGCGCAACAGTATGCATGCATTTGCCATTTTGTCTGCAATATTAGGGTAGGATTATCTTTCATATTTTTTAGGGTAGAAGTATTAAAACTGATAATGAAGTGGTCTCTCAGGAGATGGCTTGGGAATGCCCAGACTTGTATAAGCTGTAAGGTGTTATCTTGTGAGTGAGGTATAACACTGACCAACGTGCTCATGGCAAGTCTGTGTTAAACTATCAGAGGCCTTGTAGTGGGAGGTTCAGAGGTTGTGTCGATATGTAAGATTCCAAACTGGGAATGCATGATTGAAGGCACAGTACAGGACAGCACAGTGGACACCAGTGATCATGTGACCAGCCGTAATTCACGTAGATTTGCCCTGAGCACCCTGGCCAGTGTTTAACCTTACTAACTGCTATCTCGTCACTTTTGTCATATCAGAGTCCTATGGTGTTTATAATGAAGTGATTGACTGGTGAGTGTGTGTCAGTTGTCCTGTCTTGTCCTTTTGCTTTTCAGCTCTTTGCAAAATTAAACTGTAATGAGGTCGTATTCCCCTTCAAACCAATTGCATCACAAAGAAATTGAGTTACTGTCTAAATATGTAGTTAGATGGGTCTATTTTAAAAAGAACGATTGGGTCTGTCAGCTTTAATAAAATCACACCACAGAGAAATGGAGATTTTAATTAGATAGATTTGTCAGGGACGGGTCGTTCTGCTGACCTGTGCTGTTTACATTGAGGTGCAGCGAAGTGAATTACTGAATGGTTTAGGTGAGTGTGTGTGTGTGTGTGTGTGTGTGTGTGTATCTGTCCATTTGTGCATTGGGGAGTCAATATATGTGTACTTTTTTTGCATTGCTATAACTTTATTTTAAGACCTGCAATATCTAATTTGTTATTCACATTTTATATTGGCATTTAAAGCAACGTTATGATATACATATTTTTTTACCTCAAAATAACAGTTGCTAAATTATAAAATAAAATCCAGTGATATTTAATTAAGCAATAATACAGAAGAGGGAGTGCTTACATAATATGTAATAGTGCCAATATTACAAGTTATAGCACAAACCTCAAGTGTAATATTGTGATTATACCACAGTTCCATCATCTATGTTTATTGAAAGATTTTAAGTTAAAGAGGACGAGAAAATACAATCTGTTTGGTTATAAAAACTCTGCAAGTTAAAATAGTTCCATTACTACGTAGCTGCGCTGTTTGGCTTGTAAGCGCTGTATCATTGCTAGGTTACCTGCATGTAGTGGAGTAATACATGGAGAGCTTCGGTTACAGTGCATTACCGGCTGATAATGACTCTCACAGAACGCCTCCAGCCAATCACATTGCAGGGTCAGAAGTAACTGTGGTATTATAGGGAGTATAACATTTCTGCACATTGTTAACTACACTTTGTAATTTTAGGAAAACAGACTGGATTATGCTTTCGAGAACTGTGTAAGAATGGATTTTGAAAAAAAAAACTTGGCAAGAAAAAACAATTCTCAAGTAATTCTGCTTTTAAATGTATATTTTTGCTTTTAAATATGTGGGATAATAATAGGCTACATTTCATCAGCAGGGTGGACACTTGTACATCTGACCTTGGAAGTTCACCATTGATGAATGACAACAGTTAACACGTTTCCTCCTGCTTAGCTCTGCAGTTATGCTTTCACTGTAATTCTCTGCTCAATTCACTGAGCACCACTCTCCATGATTGAAATGGGTCCAGCCCTTTGTGTGTCGTAGGGGAGAGAGGTCTGGTCTGGTCTTTGCTAAATACATTTAAAAGCACTTGAGCAAGATTAATAATAGACTCAACTATTACAATCCAAGCTTAGCATTACTTCTTACTTCTCTTACTGCTCAGGAATTAACCATAACAGAGCCTGTCGCTAAAAAGTTCAGGCTGTCAGAGCAAAGCAGCATTTATTCTATTAATTTGTGTGTTGCTAGGACCAGAATACATGTGGATGGAACTTGCATCGACTCAATAGATGAAACAAAATAAGTAATAAAGTAATAATAAAAAATACACATTTAAAAAAAAAATCTGTTTATATTTTATCCATCTATACATTCATTAATCTATGTCTTCATGGTCAGGGTCATGGTCATGATAATTCCGTAGCCTTACCAGAATCACTGGGTGCAAGGCAGGAATTCCCCCTGAACACATTGCCAGTCCATCGCATCATTCATCACACCCTTAGAGGCAATTTAGCACAGCCAGTTCTCCAACTGTGTGTATTGTTGGGAGGCAGTAAGAAAACCGTAGTATATACATATATATAGCTGTAGAAAAAAATAGGAGACCATTTCAGTTTTTGAATCAGTTTCTCTGATTTTGCTATTTATAGGTATATGTTTGAGTAAAATGAACATTGTTGTTTTATTTTGTAAACTACGGACAACATTTCTCCCAAATTCTAAATAAAAATATTGTCATTAAAGCATTTATTTGCAGTAAATGAGAAAGGGCTGAAATAACAAAAACGATGCAGAGCTTTCAGACCTCAAATAATGCAAAGAAAACAAGTTCAGAAATTAATATTTGTTGGAATAACTCAATGCCACTGCTGGGGCAAAAATAAAAGCAGTTCAGTTTGGTGTGATGGCGTGTGATCATCCATCCTCCTCGTGATTATATTTTCAATTAGGTAAATTTAAAGAATGTATCATTTGTAAATGGTATCTTATTATGTCAGTCATTGTGAAGCTTAGCCTGTAGTCTACATACATGTTACAAACATGTAGTTGCTACGGAATTGTTACATTAAAGTTTCTTTACGACAATAAATTTGAAAAAAATCCTATAAGAATGTATCACACGGTGGTAACAGGATGCTGTTGACAGCAGTGCATAAATAGAGTAGTCACTCCCATCTCAGACAATTATACTTTGATTTCTTATCCTATATAAATTGTTCATAAAATTGACATAGATCCTGTAGTAAAATACAATTACCCCACCCCCTTGTGTAAAAATATTCCTGTCCGAACAGGGCTTAAAATCAGACTAATTTTATAGCTATTGTTTGATATTGATTGTAACTAAGCCCACTGTATGGTGGCTGTACTTTAGCCTGGCTTGCTAACTGGTGGGATATCAGGTAAGCTGGGGCAATATGCTTTTATGCTATGCTGTTTCTACATTGACTTTATGATTCTTTGCTCTTTTAGAAAGAAGACAATTAAATCAACTGTCTTGATGTTATCAGAACATCTGAATACACTCGGTTTTATCCCTTACAAATGCTGCACAAGTGCTGATAATACCTTCTCTCTTAAAAGGGCCATGTGCAAGCACTCGGACGCACAAAATGTCTGGTTCTTCATGAATACAAGATGTATTTCGCATGTGGTTTCAGTTTGCAGGACTGTAGGCAATGCTGGGGAAATGTTTGATTGCTTAGGCTTCCTGGGAAAAGAAAATGCTCTGTTATGGATATGGGGCAGATTGGACACGGCGACCCTCTGAGAGACAATCGGATTAGTAGCTGATGCTTAGGCAAACGGCGGCGTAATGGTAGATGACATGGTCAAAAATGAGTCGGGAGGCACCGAACAGAACTCATTTTCGAACTGCCAGTTTGACTGGTCCCTTGCCGCTTCTTCTCACTGTGCTTCCTGTTCATCCACACCTCTGCAACTGCAGTACAGTTAATAATAAATTAGGAAAGACACTGTCCAAATATGCTGCCATCTGTAATGTACACATACATTATCATGTTTTTTTTCTGTTTGCGCTAATGCAATATATATTTTTAACGAATTAGCAGATTTAGTTGATAGTAATTGTGACAGGGCTTCCTTGGAAATAATGTTTTTAGACAACTTTAAATTGTATAGAACATTTTTTCTCTAAAGAATGCTGCACTGACCTGCAGGATATGTGGGGCAGTGTGGTCTCCTGCAAGTTACTTGTCTGTCCACATGGACTATTCTAGCCAGACGCCACCAGTCATAATCATTACCAGCTATTATGCTGTCCATTGTGGGTCATAATGCCTTCTACGATGTCTTCCCAGTTCACATATGACCCTGTGGTTTGAGTGTCCAATTGTCCAATGCCATTCCTTTGGCTCCAACTAGCAGCAGACCTCATTCACATTCTGCCAATTAACTTCGCCTTACCATGAGCACACTGGCCAGTTTTCATCCTCCCTCACAAGATAACTCCTCACAATTTATACAGGTATGGACAAGCCGTTCTCTGAGGTAACACTTATACAGTGACATTGTAACAATTGCATTTAAGTTGATCATGTTCTTTGTAGATTCAATCAAATATACTACGCCAGTGCTCTGAAATGACAGTCAGTCACCTGACCTCAACACAAGTGAGCATAGTTTTCACTTTCTGGAGATAAATTTGAAGATAAATCTATGCTAATGCTAAATAATCAAGCATTTCCGAAGAAGGCCAGGTGAGCCCAAACATTTGGACAAACAACAGTACGTTTTCTTGTGCTCTTCACGTCGTCATCCCCTCTCACGTCTTTGCGGTGGCTCGTCTGTGTCGAGTGTTGTTGTGGCTTTGTAGAGGGGCATCTCTAAAGCTTAGTGTGTCGTAGGGAACAGACTAATTAGCGTAGCTATTGAGCGCTTGTTAGCATCATTCCCACCCTGTGACACAATGGAGGAGGCCCCCTGCTTGCTGGCCTGCACATACCGGCGCCCCCTCAGCCGCACTCTGGGCCCACCGCCGTTCTGAGCTGCATTTCTAGGTCATGGGAGTCTTTTATGAATAATAAAAAGAGAGTCTGCTTTAAAGAGGAATTATTTATAGTGCTACAACAGAAAACACATCCTCTCCTTCTCTCCTCCTCTGTCTTTATCTCTCTCGCTCTCACTTTCTCTCTCTCTCTTTTTCTAACTTGCCGTTCTTCATCTTGCATATTTAGGTTTTTAAAGCAGTTTTCCTTTTCTGGTTCCCCTTCCTCATTGTCCCGAAACATTCTCTCGTGTTTTTTTCGGCCTTCCTCGTGTTTTTTTCTGCCGGCCTCCCATCTGGATGCTGGCCAGGATGACCGCGGGAGAGGCGGGAATGAGTTAATGGTTGACTCAGGCCGAGGGCCTGATGGGAAGGGTAATATTTGGTTGGTGAGAGAGGCTCCCCTCAGGGCCAGGGCTGCTGATGATTAACAAGGTAGAGAGGAAGGAGCCAGGACAAGGTGAGGCAGGAGGAACAGATTAATTCAATTCCACAGGGGAGACTTTGAGCAGAGTAAAAGGTTGTTTTGTGGTTGAAGAGGTCACTCTAGCTCTTTATTTTCCTGCCTGCTTTTCTAACATGATGGTTTTACCACATTTCCATATCATACCGTTAGTGATTATCACCTTTTAAGGAGTGTAAAGAACATATTGGGGTAGGATCTACATATTAGGGTTGAAAAGTACTTAGTAGTTTGGCCTTGTCATCAATGTAATGGTTTAATACTTGCTTATGTGCTATGTGTCATACTAGAAACTTCCACTATAAGCCATCGCTTGCCATAGTGGCAAGAAAACATCATACAGATGTGGGTAGCCATTCTTTAAGCTTTCAATCACGTTGATGCCTGCTAGAATTTTTTGTGTGCTGCACCGTACATACGTTTTGCACTAAAGTTGTCATTCCGCTAAAATTTTATCTTGTTCTTTGTGAAATACAATATGCATTTTAGAGTTGTATATTCACTGTTCCTCAGCCTCCATTGTCAGCAGTAGCTAGTAAAAGAAAATATTCATAAAAATGAGTCGCCCAGGAAAAGCACCCGTGTCTATGTCAAGCCGTGAATTAGTATTCATGGCCTCGCCCACCTTGGCGCGCGACCGTCCACAGGCAACAGCGCTAGGAACAACATGGCAGTTTGTTCATGTGTTATATGTGCAAGTATGACATCAGTGTTTTATGCTTTGCCCAGTAATTCAGAGCTAAGAAAAAAGGGTTAGAATTTGTCTATGGAACTCCACCAGCCAAGTAAAATTGACATAGGTAGGTCTGTATGTTTAAAACAGTTCTGTTTACACTAGTTAAAAGTCAAAAATCCACCCTGGGGTGGATTTTTTCTTTCTGGACCTGAACTACCCACCTCTGTGTGTATGTAACTAGGTTTACATAGGATCTCCGGTGGATTTGGCATTTTACAGAAACTCTAACACTAGGTCAGTAATTGCACTGCACTTAACAGGGCATTACACATGTTGTAAACTAACATATGACACTGCAAATACTGTTATTAAATGATTTCAACTTTTTCACACATCACTTTGGCCTAGACTCATTGTGGCCAATCACAGATCCGCTAATGTGCTGTCTCCCAAAAGCCAGAACACATATGCAGATACTCCCTCAAGAGCAATTCCCACTTGTGCACACAACCTGCAAGTGAACCACATACCTACCTGCAAGTGGTGTAGACACACAGCAGTATACGCACAGATAACAGCAAGTATCTCTAGCTTTAGGCAACAAGTCAACAGCCAGTTCTTAAAGTTGATGTGTTGGCAGCAAGAAAATGGACAAATGTAAGATACTGAGCAACTTTGACAAGAGCCAGACTGTGATGTCTGGACAACTGAAAGTATAAAGTAAGCAGTAGTACAGCAGGGCTTGTGGGGTTTTCTAGATACGCAATGGTCAGTGCCTACCAAAGTCTTCCAAAGAAACAAAGGACACCCAGTAAACCAGCAACAGATACGATACCTGAAGGCCCAAACCCACAACAACCTGGCAGAACTTAAAGGATCTGCTGCTGACATCTTGGTGCCAGATACCACAGAACGCCTTTAAAGGTCTTGTGGAGATCATTTCTCAACAGGTCAGAGTTCTGTGTTTTGAAAACACAGTGACCTACACAATATGAGGCAGGTGGTTCTAATGGCTGCTACTTCAAAAGAATACATTTGGAGCCAAACCACAGTTTGCTCAGCAGGAGGATATGCTATGCCTTTTCTTATAAAAGCCCCCAGCTCTGGAATAACCTTCCAAAAAATTCTTGGGACTTGGGTTTTTTGGTAATGAAAATCTAACAACGGCACTCTGTTTTTAGCTAGGCTATTGTAATCAGATAAGCATAACAATAGATTTTGTGGTAGTGCAGTGAATTTTATCAATAATAATTTAGATCTGTTAACAGACCAGAGGAGGATGGGTCCCCCCATGAGAATCTTGGTTCCTTCCAAGGTTTCCTTCAAAGGGTTCCTTCTTCAGGTTTTAAGGGAGATATATTTAGGTTTTATGACTATGTTTAATTTGTTGTTGGTCCTGTAAAGCTGCTTTATGACAACATAGGTTATATACTGAGCAACTCCTTCAGTACCCGGCTGCTGCACCCACGCTGTGTGAAGGAGAGATACCGCAGGTCCTTCCTTCCACACGCCATCAGACTTTACAACACACCGCGCTCCCAGTAAACACTAGTTTACTATCTCAGGACTTCATACAAACCTACATACTACTCAGTGTAGCTGTAATGCTTACCGTGTGCAATATCCATCTCACTACGAGTACTGTGATCATCATTTGTGCAAATTATTTAATGTGCAATATTTTTTTCTCACTTTTGTTTTTATCTATTATTTATTTGATATTTATTCACTGTTACTCTTGTGCAATAATACTGGTCCACCCTACCATAATCATATCTCTATGCACTAGATGTATATATTAGGGCTGGCCCGAATAGCGTTTTTTGAGCTCCGGATATTCGGCACTGATTCGAAGCGAATATTCGAATATTCGTTTTTAAAAAAAGAGGTAAAAAAAAAAAAGCAAATCACGGCCCCTTTAATCCACTGAAAATGTTCAATTTGCTCTGACCGACGAGACATATTCACCCCGGATTTTTGGTGTTTTTATCCCGGATTTTTGTGTTTTCACCCCATATTTTTTCTGTGTTTTTAGCCCAGATTTCTTTGTGTTTTCATCACGGAATTTCTGCTGCCCCACACCGAGGCTGCTGCTGCACGGTTTCTCCGCTGCGCAAGCCAGCCCAGTAAATTGCTGTTTGTGTTTTCACACTTAGGCTATTTGCTTAAAAAAACAAACAAAAAAAACGTTTGTTCAGGAAGTATTTTATATTCTTAAACACTGTTGATTATATTAGAGGACAGTCATTGTAAACTGTACTTGGTCTATTTCGGTTAAAGGATTGTGCAGGGCATATTACTGATTTTGTATTTTTGCACTTGGGCTATAAGCTCAATATTAAATATTTCGTTTGTTTAGAAATTATTTTATATTTTTAAACCATGTTAAATTATATTAGAGTAGAGGAAAGTCATTGTTAATGACGTTATTGTACTTGGTCTATTTCGGTTTAAGGATTGTGCAGGGCATAGCCGTATTACTGATTTTGTATTTTTGCACTTGGGCTATAAGCTCAATATTAAATATTTCGTTTGCTTAGAAATTATTTTATATTTTTAAACCATTTTAAATTATATTAGATAAGAGGAAATTCGTTCAGACATCATTTTTGTAGGCCAGGCTTTTGTAACCGATTTAGCCCCTACTGTTGCCACATTACCCCTTACGTTTTATTATATAAATCAGTTTCGAAGAGCCTGCATTTTTTTTTATCATGTATAATAGAGGTCTGCGCGAGACTGATTTTTAAACCCACTCTTCCACGCTCCCGCGTTTCTGTCTCGTTACCGCGCCGCAAAAAAATTGCTTCTTTTAATCCCGCGCCTGCCCGCCACATACACATTTCTGCCGCTCCCGCCCCACGTTCCTAATATAAATTAAATAAACTACATTTAATGCTTCAAATTTACTTATATATTTATTAAAACAGCAGCGCTGAATAGTGTGGTCCCGTTCCTTACCCCAGTCCAAACACCATCGGTGTGTGCGTGTGTGTGTCGGTCCATCCTGCGCGTTGAGAGTTTTCTTTAGGTTTTTTTTTTACAATTATTACAGTTTTCTTAACTATTTATTAATTTGCTCCCGCATCGTCTGGATTAAACTCCCGCTTCAGCCAATAACAGTTCAGTTCTGTCCCGCGCGCAAGATATTCTGACGGGACCCGCGAGAACAGAAGTGGTTAGAGTGAGGTGGAACTCTGGAAAGGAGAAAAAAAACGAATATCCGAATACCAAAATTAAAAACCGAATACCTACTCAACGAACGAATATCCGAATACCCGAATATTCGGGTCCAGCCCTAGTATATATATATTTTCTTTTACTATATATAATTTTTTAAACTACCTTTATATATTTTCCTACAATAGGTTTTCTGTATATATTTATCATTATTTGTATTTACCTTTTCCTGACCTGTTTCTCTGTCCTTTACTCTGCACTGCTGTAACATGGTAAATTTCCCCATTGTGGGATTAATAAAGGATTATCTTATCTTATCTTATCTTAAAGAAAGTGATATAAACAAAGACATTAGATTTGGTTTGATGACATCACACCATTGGCACACCCATCACACTGATGGGTTATTGAGTGCAAGTGAAAGGGATTAGACCCCCGATCCACCTGCAGAGTATTTCCTGATAATCCCATTGACCTTCTACCGCCACCCTCCTCCCAGCCTCCATTTTCTTTCGGACCACCATCTGCCTGGGCTCCATTCTTGCTGGATATGACAGCACCACCCAGCTGCTTGGCTGTCCTTTTCTCCTTGGCTCGTGCCAGGTATAGGCTACCACCTGCAAGAGCCCGTGGCCCCCCTCTGCCGTTTCCAAGGCTTCTTTCTCATGACGTTGATGTTCCGCAGGAGGGCAGTGGCCCTACCGCTCTCATGCATGATGAGTTGGACCTTTTCGTGTTGCCATTTTTAAGCCTCTCAGTGGAATAGAGACAGGCTGGAGGATAGTGGCAGTTCGCCGCCCCTCCATGTTGGAGCTTGTCGTTTGTCAGCAGCCAAATCCCCTGCTGGCATCGCCTGTATTCTCCCTGTGGCCTCTTGGAGAGGAGAGAGCGAGATGAGCAGACAGAGACAGATTTAACTACTATCAACTACTATCAATATCTGTCAATGCTAGACATGGAATTTTGCATATGTCGAAGTAGATCTCTCAAGAATTTAATTGCAGTGTTTATAAAATATTCACAGCATAAAGCAATGATTTGATAAATTCAATATAATTCGGATTTATTATATAAGTGAAGGCACATACAAACAGATTCTCAAAGTTCTTTATCTGGCAATCTGATGGATTAGTTTGAGTTTGGTGGTTGCCAGGAGAACGGTACTTGTCTTTGGATTGCATTTTGCCAAGTGTAAAGTTTGGTGGAGGGGGGATAATGGTGTGGGAATGTTTTTCAGGAGTTAGGCTTGGCACCTTAATTTAAGTAAAAGAGATTTTGGACAGTTCCATGCACTTGGTGGGAACAGTTTGGGATTAGTCCTTTATGTTCCAACATAGTGATCATCACCTGGATCACCATCACATGGATGAGAGTTAAATATTCCCATATTTTGCAATTGTTTCATACTATATCTAAAAAAAAAACAGTTGGCTAAAGATTTTACCACAATTTGGCAATTATTTACCAATGTTTTATAGCTAATCTAGCCAAAATATTTCCCAATTGTTATGCCCTATTGTTATTCTCATTGTTAGCATTGTTCCAGATTGACCAGTTGAAAATTTTGTACATCTAAACTTCATGAAAACATATTTACAGATAGAAGTTGGACTGATTTAGTTACACACAAATAGGGAATAGAAGATAGTAGTGATAATTCCAGCTGTGTAAAACCACTTTTACTTTACTACTGTTGATGTGACCACATATGGCCTCCACAGCTGGATTTATTGGTCGTCTTTATCAAGACTGAGCACCAGACCGGTTCAACGGTTTGTTGTTATGCTCTACACATATATAAAGTGTTTGTAATGAAGATCTAGATCACATTTAGTCTTCATTACAAGCACTTTCACAGCCCAACATTACATTAACAAGGTCGTGCAACCAGTGGCCCTAACCTTTCTGAACATTCTACACACTCAAGTGCACTATTTTAGCAGGACACTGCTCATCTCTCAGGAGATTGACTTGGCCATTTGCATTACCAGACCTATCCCTCATTTAAAAAAGTGTGGGATGCTGTTTGTCATGCTATTAACACTCATATCTCATATCATTCTGTAACATACTATATCCACAAGGTTTTTGTGTGACAGCAGCAATATTTATATATCAGGCGAAGCAGGGGAGCTTTGCACCCTGTGCCGCTACATACCATTGCTCATGGCATTAGACCTTCTGTTCCTGCGTTTGTTATACTCAGGAGCATAGCACCACCCTCCCACACGTTTTGTCAGTGTGATGGGAAAACGAGATTAGCTGATGCTTGAATTTGGTCATATTTACCTCCATGAAAGCTGGAGTGAAACATCAAAGCTGCGCTACATCTCATCAGTGCAGTCACGCTTTGTTAAATATCTCTTCAGATATGCACAGCGCTCTGGGATTGTGATTGGAGTGACTCTCTCGGCTGAGTGTCCATGTGGTCCTAAAAACAGCAATTGTAGAAAGCTAACGAGTGCTAGCATGCTGTATCGCGCCCTCCCACGCAACACTCACCGGCGCAGACTGTAACGCCATTTTCTCCTCTGAGCCAACAGCACCCTTGACCTAAAGTGTACCTCTTTTGCCCTCGGTGAGGGTGCGTTCCAGTCGGCGCTGCTCTGCAGCTACATATCTCTGAGCCTTTTAGTGGAGCAGTGAATGCCACAGTGCTGGGTCACTTTGTGCCTGGAAATGACCTGGGAACAGTTGAATAATTGCCCAAAGAATTCAAAGAATTGAAGTAGCTCTACTGTAATAATTTTACATTCCCTATAATGTGAAAAAAAGAGTTGTAACAACAGTTTGTAATAAGGTATTACAAATAATGAACCTGAAAATTAAGGTATTACATTATTGATGATTAATAAAAGTGGTGTTACATTAATGGCAGAGACACTTTATTACAATATATTTATGACCAAGTGATGTATGCAACTTTATTACATTATTACAATATTGGGTTGCGCTTTAATCTTAGTATTAAGCACTTTTAGTGCTGCTTTATTTTACATTAGTTAATGTAAGGCTTGTTGTTATGAAGTGTATGTCAGCATGGATTTTTTAAAAAACGTTAATTACTCGGAAAAAAACATTATATCCGATTATTCTTAATATTACATCAATCACATTTGTTTTCAAGGTGTACTTTTACAAGGCTAATAAAAGTAGAAGATTCAGAATCAGCCAATTGGCCATTTAGATTTTTTATATGGTCTGACCTGATTCAGAGTTCAGTGCTCTAAGTATTTCTCTTTACTGTACTTTTTTAGTTTTAGTTGATTATTTTATTTTTATTTATTTGATCTAATGGTAAATTATAAATGTTGAGTTTGGCCCATTAATAAAAACAGTCTAAACAAAATTAAAGGCTTAAATCAATCATCAAACATTTAGCATGAGTTGTTGGGTAATCTTAAATTGATATGCTCGCTTATGTGATTCTGATCTCGCATGATACCTTAGAAACCCACAGCTGAAAGTCTAAAAGACTTGTTTTTTCCCTTAACACTCAGCACAATACAAGAACTGGTGGTTAGTCTTCTCCATCAAACTTTGCTGACCTCATTGGACTCAAAGGGAAATGTGGTGGCCTTTACCCTCTTTGCTTGGTAGCTTCATGTGATTTGAGAAGTCCTGTCAAAATGTGGATTCAGACTTTAGCATGACATTGACATTTCCGCTGTAAATGTGAGCTGTGAAGGTTTTGAAAAATGTCAGTTGTAACTACAAAAAGACCACCTTTTTCTTACCTTTCTGTTTCTTTCTGTGTTTTCCAGGGCTGTGTACACATATGAAGAAGACAGCAGCAATGATCTGACGCTGGCATCATCAGGAGGTAGGTGGTTTTTCATCCGAACTGTACCTCAGTGTGAAAGTGCCAGTGATCCGAATCTAATAACTCACACAGTCACAGTGATTGATAACACTCATTGTCCACTTTGTGATTATCATAATCGTTACTGGCGTTGAGAATCCATTTACCCATTCGGCGCAGTGCTGGAGGAAATCCTCAATAAAGCTGAACTGATTGAATTGGGGGCGGACCACCGTCTTCTGTCAATAACTGAGCGCGATTACAGTTACCCTTCCAAACATATTCGATCTGGCTGCCATTATCCATGCAAATGCCACCTCATTATCTGTGGTGTGGTTCATCAGATTGAATTGCATGGAGTCTCATCCCCCCCTCTTCGGTACGTGAAGAGCAAACCTGTAATTTAGCAATAATGACTTTAATGGCTCAGAGCCTAGAGTGAAACAGGGCGAAGCCGTTGAGATCCGAGGCCGCCGTTCGGGAGCGAGGCATATTGCAGTCAGCAGGGAGGACGGTTCGAGTGAGATTGCACCTCATTTGAGATCCGTTCGTTATTTCACGTGTGTGAGCCGATAACAGATGCTTATTTGTTTCAGCGGAGCATAATTATACCGCGCTACCTGCTTCATATTTAAATCAGTTTTAATTATTAGTGACAGCCCTGGGAACAGAGCTGCTTCCTGCTGTAGTAATATCTTCCTTTATCTGAGCTGGAGGATGGGTTGCGAACTGGATTAGTTCGAGCAGACGAGTGCACCCGTCTCCCCGTGTTCCGTCAGAGGCCTGTGTCTGACTGTCTGGCACTGATTGAGCTTTTAAGTGTCCAATAAAAGTGAATGGAAATCACTAACCCAGATCTATGCTGTAATAATTACCTCAGTGGGTCCTTCCGCTTCAGATGTCACTCTCTGTTAAAGACGCCAGCTTACTTGGCCGGTTTTCCTGATAGTCTAAGTCTGGTTTGGGACTATAATTAGAGGTGTGCGACATCTCAGCTGCTGATTTATTATTTGGAATTAGAGCTGATCATTAATACAGATTACTTGGCAACCCAAGCGCATACTGATGCAGGTGGAGACACTAGAAGTCTTGGTGGCCACTAGGGTTGCAACTGTAACTGATTTCAAGGTGTAATATGGTATGAAAATGCATGGGTATTGTACCGTGGGTGTTTGCTAATTTGCTCGGATTGGTGAAAATCTTACCAGAACAAGTGCATTTTATCCAGAGGCAGAGACATTGTCAACAACCATCACAGAGTAATCCAGCTTGGAAAAACAGTTAGCATTGCAGCGGACATGCTGACTAGAGTTCACATTTAGAGAAACCAAACAACTTAGTACACATACACATATCAATTTTTTAGGAACCCTCTGCATACCTATTAGTCAATGAAATTTAGTCAATTGAGTGGCAGTAGGGCAACACACAAAAGTCTTTAAGATACAGGGCATCAGTTTGGAGTAATGTTCATATTAACCACACAGGGCAGCACACGAGATTCACCATTTCTTGTTTGTTGGCATGGCCTCAGGTGATAAATGGTGCCGTTACATATTTAACTAACAGATGCCACTATTCAGCCTAGGATTTTTTTTTTCTAGGGGTGCATATGTTGTCAAGGTGGCCACTCTTACTATAAAAGCGCTGCGGGAAACCCTGCCACGAAAATAATGAATTTAATGAGACATGATAGTATCAAACTGACTGGTTTGAGTGTTCCTAGATATGCTGATCTACTAGAATTTGATCCAAACAGTCACTACAGTTTTCTCAGGATAGTGTTATAGAGAAAAACACATCCTTTGAGCAGCGGGTCCGCTAATGGAAAAAGCCTTGATAATGAGAGAGGTCAATAGAGAATGGGCAAGCTATCAGGAAATCTGCAGCAATTCAGATCTCCTACAGGAGCTACAGGAGTAATCTATTTTGTGTTTTTTATCCAACTCAAAATAGCAGCTTGTAAAATTATGCTGTGTGAAAATTAAACTGGGACCTGGTAGCAAAAGCAAGTAGTGTTAAGAGTTAAGTTGAGTATAGTGTGGGTACAATGCAGTGGGAAAGTGCCATATAATGCATGGTCAATGGGGATTCTCTGAGAAATTTCGTTTTATTCTAGGACCGAGCTTAATCTATTTTCTGAAAGCAGGTAATACCGAGGAGTCTGCCCGCAGGATTTGAATGAAACAGATACTCACTCCACATTAAGTAACCTCATTCTCTTCACCACTGGGGTATTCAGCACCTGACTGTAGGTAGAGCTCAGCCTAGCACAAGGAGTCAAAATACTGTAACAAAATGCAAACTCGCTGTTTAAACACTGCAAAGGCCACATTTGGAGGTATTTATAGATGCATATGTGCTCTTTATTATTGTAATGGGAACAACACTTCAGTAGTATCTCGATGTGATCGCCCATATTACTGACATCACTACTCCTGTAGTAACATATGTAATTACTGCGAGACCAGACCATGTGCATGAGGTAGTTAACGATGCTAAAAACAAGCCAAAACAAGCTATAACTTATCCTTATGTAATAACGGTAGCAAGCTAGAACGTTTCCCTTGCTTGGGTGCCATTGATGTGTTTTATGTGTTTAAAAATATCATCCTGTTCAGGTACATGTGTGACATATTGTTATTTTGGCAAGGAAAAAACAGGTGCGCCACAGGTGCACTCGTTTAATGCATATACAAACCCAACCTTTACATCAGCAATAAACACAATACAAAATAAAATCACATTGATGGTTCTTTAAATTACCTGCTTATACACCTCCACAGCCTGGACACGCAGGTCAGTTTCCTCTGCTAAGACTTGCTAGACATGTCCAGATAGCTGCGCCAATAAAATAGCAATTCACCAATGGGAACGGCAAGTGGTGCGGTGATTTGTTTATTTAATGTTATGCCCAAAACGCACCCATGATTAATTAAAGATTAAGATAGTTGGTACATTTACTTTACTTTCTTTACTTGCTTTTGTATGTTGCACTTGTTTTTGGAAAAAAACGAATAATCAATAAAATATACTCACAAAAAAGAAAATGTTGAAATTTCCTCTTTAAACACAATTGCAAAATGATAAAATGAGAGGAGAAAAGCTAGGTGGTTTCTTACAGTGACCATCATGCCTCAAAATGTTAATGGCTGGTGTGAACAATGTCTGTATTGTGTTTTTATGAGATCCACAAGATGTCTTTCCTCTCCACTTTTGATTGACAGATGGTGGACTGGCAGAAATCACGGTCACCTTTGACAACAGCCGCATCATGTATGGCTTCTGCAGCCTGAAGGAACCCGCTGCCACCCTGCCTCGCTACATCCTCATCAACTGGGTGAGTGCTACTGCTGGCGACTGCCCTTTTGCAGCTCTAGAAGTACGTTTGTGTTTGTGTGTGTGAGCGTGTGTGTGTCTGTGTGCACACGCACGCGCAGATGTACATTGCCCTCGGCTGCAGGCCTGTTTTTTAAGTGATGAAGTGTTTTGCAAGCCGTTAGCAAGAGCACACAGTGCAGCCGCACAGAGGGGCAAAGGCAGACGAGCAGAGCTAAAGTGGCAGAAGAGACTAACAAGCACCCGCTCAGTTTCAGCCCACTGCACTCCCTTTAAGCACCGTCGCTGTTCTGAAATAAGAAGCAGAGCATAGACATGCACTTTTAAGCCCTTGCAGAGAAATGCTGGGCCTATTTTTGGATCGGTCATCGAAGTATTCTTTTGGGATAGTAGGCAGGGACAACATTGCTGACAGTAATACAGCACTTAAAGTACCTGTAAAATCTGTGAAATTAACCATAAGTGGCCAATTATAACACATTAACCTGTAAGGGTCTGTTTTTGAGACCACACTTCATAAATTATATTCAACAGAAATTATTATGTATAATTATGATTTTGTTTTTGCTACAAATAGCAAAAATGTTGTGTTCAATGCCCTTAAAAAATATTTAATTTTGTTACAAAAAGAAAAAATCATAAAATATTTTTCATCATTATATATGTTTTAGGGGCATTGAGTACAACATTTTTGCTATTTGTAACAAAAGAAAAAATCATAAAATATTTTTCATCATTATATATGTTTTAGGGGCATTGAGTACAACATTTTTGCTATTTGTAACAAAAGAAAAAATCATAAAATATTTTTCATCATTAAATATTTTTAGGGGCATTGGGTACAACATTTTTGCTATTTGTAGCAAAAGAAAAAATCATATTGTTCTCATTTCCTATTAAATATCTACTAGAGACAGATTATTTCTGTTGAATATAATTTATTTTACTTCTGTGCTTGATATATGTAGTGCAATATTAGAATAAAAAATCATTGACTTCTGTTACAGTCTGGAAATAAATTACAATTAAGTATGCAAATCAAATGTAATATTTATTTTGTTTCAGTAATGTATTTTTTAAATACTTTTTTTAATTCAATGTTTTGTCATATCGTTATCGCAAAAACACCCTAAAAATATCATGATGTTTTTTTAAGGCCTTATCGCCCACCCTTACGTTTCCATTATTAATTCCGATTTTTTTTGTTGCTCAAACCAGTTTTGGCATTTTTTTAAGATCTTGTCTGTTCACTTTCATAAATGTAAGTAACCTGTATATGACTTTAATGTGACCAAATTTGTTCCTGAAACAGCACACATACTCTTATTGATACATTTATGGACATTGCCTCCTCAGAAAGGTAATGAATGAGGGGACTGGCAGCTGTTCTAAATATAAATTGGACTATTCATTAAGCTCAACACTCCATCTGTTTATGGATAAGGTCCCACATTTGAACAAGAAGAGCTCTGTGATTTCTATCAGAGTTGAGCAGTGCTTTAAATATGTTTTTAAAAGAAACTAACCTTCAGCCTGGTCTTGTGTGACTAGAAATAACTGCATAGACTTTCCTATTAGCACTTTTGCTTCTGACACAAACAGAACTAGGCACGTGTGCAGTCTAAAAGGCAAAAGAAATCCAGTCTTATCTATCACATTCAGATCAGATTTGACATGTCCACACAGCACTGAAAAAAATCTGATCTCTGTCACTTCAGCCTCATAATGTGAACTTAGGTGTTCATTTTAAAATCTGTGCAAGATTAAAAATTGATTTTTGGCAGCATTTTTTTCTAGTCCTCTAGGCATGTCTTTCACAAATTTCGAAACCGTCCTGTGAGAATTTGATTGCCATCAGTCTTTTGGATGGCAAACACCTCATCTCCTTCCAAACCTAGTGGATGGAACTCTATCACTCCAGGGAGTGCAGTTTCACTGCTTCACTGGCCAATGCTGGGGGTCTATCCTATTAGCTGTTGCATGGAATTGGATAAAGTTTCCAAAAGCTCATGTGCAGCCTCCTCAAAGCATCCTATTCTATTAGAAATGCATTTCCGTGAATTACACATGATGTGCATTTGGACACTAGTGCTCACTAGGCGTGGGTGTACTTTAGTGGAGCTTATTCACTAACAATATGTGTCAAGCTTATGGTAAAAAGAAGTGTAAATTTAATATAAGCTTATTAGTAACAATTACTGAACTGAATTCATAGCGGGTACTGATTCCTATATCTTACAATTAAAGACAAAATTAATTGATCAATAACAAAACAAAACAAGCAGTAAATAGAAATGATATGAAAAAGCCTGGTTTAAGCCACCCAGGTTATTTTACCCCCAATCATGACCCTAAAATTACTGGTTATGCCGAGCATCTCCTTTTCCTTAATTAATACAGTCCCAAAAATGAGGTAAAATGTGCTGCTTATTATTGCTGAAGTAAGAACAGTTTTTTTTTAGTAACTAAATAATAATCATAATCCAGTCTGAAAAACGGCACTCTACTCACTTTATGTATGTATGTATGTATGTGTTTGTGTGGTAGTTCTCTCACTGAACAGATATCTGTCGTTTGTTGACCACTGATGTGAAATAACTGTTTTATAGTGAGGTAATTTGGGTTTCTATGGCATTTGTGTATTAGCATTAGTGTTAGCCCCCTCTTAGTTCTGAGCACACAGCTTAGTTCTCCCACAGCTTTTCCACAACAGCTTTATATATTTTTTGATATTATGTACAGTTTCAGTGTTCCACTGTGCAGTCTCTAAATAAACTTTTATTTACTTTCTGAGAGCTCTCCTCAGTGCTGTTGATTGGGCAATACTATCCATTATACCACAGTTAGTTCCGACCCTGCAATGTGATTGTAATGCACTGGTAGTGCACTGTAACTCTAAGCTCTCCATGTATTACTCCGCCACAAAGAGGTAACCAAGCAACGATGCAGCGCTTACAAAGCAAACAGCACAGCTACAAACAGAGCAGCAATGGAACTATTTTAACTTGTGGAGAGTTTATAACCAAATAGATCTTATTTTTTTCATCCTCTTTAACTCAAAGTCTTTCCAATATTACACAATATAGTACTCCCTCTCGTGTATTATTGCCTAATTAATGGTGCCTTGATAACACCAGATGATGCTCTGAGCACTAGTTAAACACAAGACTCTGAACTGGATTGACGTTAAAACAGTGTATACATGATTTATTGAAATAATCCTGGATCAGGCCTAATCTTGAGTCACCGATTTGGATTTAGATCCCTAATAGAAACGAAAATTACATTTTCTACATTTTCATGTTATTCAGAGTCAGAATCAGGATAGAATCTGTTTTTTTTCTTGTATATTCCCAGTTACTTTTCGCAACTACTGTTTTTCTTACACCAGTATTACACACCACTTTATTGTGTTATAAAGAAGGCTCTCTATTTATGGCACTGCAATCAGACTGTATTGTGTAGGTACTATTATTTTGAATGGCTGCTGATCATATCAGTCTGTTCTGTTGGAGTCTGTGTGTATTGTTTAAAAGAGAGAGACTCCTAAAAGTGGTATGTTCAGTGTACACTGTTTTATCGTCCTTGCTAAACAAAAGCCCATGGTAGACCATATTACGTATAACAGTATGCTTTAATGAGCTATTGTATGCATGTAGAACTTGCAGCCCTACCAACTTCTCTGTCACCCAACTAGCTCATCCCAGTGTTGGCTCTGAGAACAAGACATTTACTGTCTTGAAGACACGTCCAGCATTTTTATCTATTGCATCTGTAGCAGTTGGTAGATTGCCAAAGGCTTCCTTTTGAATTGAAACACTCTTATAATAGAAACCAGTGGCTTCACACCTGCCTATTGGTTTCTGTTATAAGCCTGTTTTGAGTTAACAGGTTTTCTGTTCTTTATAAAGAGAAATATGTACAAATGAATGTCAGTGATAAACGAATGCGCACAACATATGGCACCAGTAAGCGGTGGATTGAAACAGTTAGAACAGTGGCTTAATTTAGTTCACACGGTAGAACAATACCTTGACAACAATAACATGATCGGAACTCTGGCAACCCTTTAAAGGTCCCTCCAGTATTTTACAGTATTTTAGTGTATCGAGAACTTGTTGATCGTCTGAGGTTTCTGTGAAGAGAGTGGGTGGCTTAATAACCAATATAGCCATACTGTGCTTCAGCGGGCTTCAGTACAAACACATCTTGGTCTTTAGGAAATAGATTTTGAAAACGTTTCACCGTTATATTAAAAATTTCTGATGATGTGTGTTCAGGTAGGGGAGGATGTGCCGGATGCGAGGAAGTGTGCCTGTGCCAGCCATGTAGCCACCATTGCCGAGTTTTTCCAGGTGAGTCTCCCCAAGGTAAAGTACCCTTTTATTTCCACCTCTAAAACCATTAATTCACCATTTATATTGTATGTTTTGTGTGTATAATGGGAGGGTGGGGCACAAACTAGTAACATGGGCTTGTTGTGTAGTTAAAGAGGTTAAACATGCTTTTGATTATCGTCTTCTGCTATTTACGTGGCAAAAACATCTGCATGTTTTGCTTATATTCAGTAATATACACCTACCATCATCATCATCAAAAAAAATATATGCAAAAATAGCTGCACCCAAAAGAAAGTTTCAAATTGTAATGTTATTCAGAAGGAATATTAAGACAATAAATGTTAAACAATTAACAGCTAATATGGGCATTATTTATTGCATTATGTGAGCTATACATGCAGAAGTGGTGTGGGGTGCAATTTTGTAGAATGCTTGTTCAAACCTTGGTCTTCATTACAGGCACTTTGATAGCCCAAAGTTACATTAACTAAGTTTAGCAACCAGTTTCCCAACCTTTTGTGAATGCATGCTGCTGCTTTCTCCAGAGCATGCCTTGAAGACACAGATGCTACGCCATGGTCAACCACATAAGGAGACCTATCCCTGATAGAAAATGTATAGGGTCAACCCTTAATGCAAATTCTGCAGGAATATTTGAACTGCATGGGATAGATTTCCACAGAACATATTTAAGAACTCTGCAACTGCATCTGGCATGTTGCATTTACAGTTACACACTAGGACTGCAATCTGACACTTTATTTTTTTAAAGATGATGATGAGTGTATATACTTAAAAAGACACTTTTATTACCATAACTTGATTGTCATCATTTTGGTCACTGTGTTATGTGTTTGTCACAGAATTCATACTCACAATATTAACACATTTTTAAAACTTTTGATTAACTTTTGAACAAGAAGTTCTAGCCAGGCTAATATAGAGCTTAGATTGGGCCCAAAAAATCGGACCTGATCCAGCCTGAGCCCATGTAGGTTCTGCCTGAGTCTTACCCGACCTGCCCCATAAACTGCATAAACTGTCATTATGAGCCCAAGCCGATTTAAACCTGACATTTTTTTAGTAAGTAGAGCGTTAAAACTTAGCTTTTTAAAAACAATTTTGGGCTGTTTGCATAAGCGAAATCTTTGCAGAATGATATTTATTAACATTGCAACACTGAAGAAGCATAGACCTAATATTTAAGAAAAATGTTTATTAAGAACAGCTATACACAGCACTGCAAGTCAAATGCATAATGCAGGCAAGTGAAGGAGCTCATTTTATCTGTATAAAATAAATATAGCATTATGAAAAAGACACCGATGTCACAGACTATGGCCAGAGGAAAGTGCTGGGAAATCTCAGGTCAGGTCGAGTCAGGTTTGGGCAGAGAATCTAAGCTCTAGTCTAATACACAGCCTCCACCAAGTGTGGTTAGTTTTAACACTGAGGCTTCCAAAAGAAACAAAAGCAGAAATGTATATCTTTATTTGAATAAAGGAATGTTATAGGTTATGAAGTTGTTGTAGCTTCTCTGTCTTTTGATTAAATGTTAAGTTAAATATTTGGGACAATACACTTACATGCCAAAATTCATGGGACAGGAATTAGTATCGACTCTGAAAAGTAATGCCTTCTAGGATGTATCCCATGGTACACACTGTAATTTACACTGTGGATCAAGGAGTGTTAAATAGCAGCACAAGTTTGGAAAATCCACTATTAGAAAATTCACATTACCTTGCCATGAGCATGCAGGCCAGGGGTCAACCTCACTCACAAGAAAACACCTCACAACTTGTGTTTGTGCAATAGATAATGGGGTTCCCAAGCCATCCCATATGATATTTACATACTGCTATTTCTTGAATTTGTGCATGTCAGTGTATTGGGTAACATTACTGTCTTTCCCAGCTTGCCATGTCCAGCATACCGCACCATTAAACATCTTCATGCAAGACTTCTAACACCTGCATTCGCCTACCTATGGAATATGATTCAAATATGACTCACTCAGGATAAGAGCATTAGACAACCGGCGTGCATGTAAATGTATATTCCAGTCCACTTTTCAAAGCCTGTTATGTTTTATGTCTTTTGTAGGAGTAGGTTTAGATAATGTGTGCATATTTCCGTTCATTCTTTGAGTCTATTAATATCCACCTTGGTCTCGCCATGTTTTTTGCCGACACATCTCGAAATTGACATAACAGCCACCACTCTTTCAGGTTTTTTTTTTCTGCCACTGTAGCACTTTCAGCTAAGCACAGTTTGCCAGCATGATTCCATTATTACTCAGCCGTCTTTTAAATCTACGAGTTGTGCTTTTGCAGCTGAGTAAATTCCTGGAGTCTGTGGGTGGACCTCAAAGAGTGTTTGTGTATGAGGGGGGAGACCATGGTACCTAACAGCTGTAGTAAGTGGCTGAGAACGCTTGTGGATGACTAACGCGCCTCTCTTCAGGGTGATTGTGGCGGAGGTGTCTGGCGGTCGCAACAAAGCTGAACGGCGGCCTGCTCGGCCTTTTATGTGCTTCATCTCTTCAGCCAGGGGACGTGGGTGGGAGAGGGTAGACGGAGAGAATGGATGAGCAGAGGTAGAGAAATCAGGAGATTAGAGGGAAAGAAGAATGGGCTGTAGAGCTGGAGAGGCAGCAGAGGCTGCAGTTGTGTTAGTTGCGAGTCGGTGTGCAGGACGATGATTGCGGAACCACAGCTGCGTTTTCAGACCCAATTGTTTTAAGGGGTCTGCGTCAGCTTAATCCAATGTTACCTAAATATAACTGTATTAAATTAAATATATAAAAACATTGATGTAACGTTTGAACATTGTGGCAGTGTATAGTACATGTTAAAACAAACACATTCAAAATTTCACTCGATTGAAGGTCCGTAAAGAACAAAAAAGTGATATACAGCTCTGGAAAAAAATAAAAGACCACTTAAAGATGATGAGTTTCTTTGATTTTACCAAATTGAAAACCTCTGCAATATATGCAAGAAGATGATGGATGCTCACAAGCTCATGATCAAACCAAGCTGAACTGCTTGAATTTTTGCACCTGGAGTGGCATACAGTTATCCAAAAGCAGTGTGTAAGACTGGTGGAGGAGAACATGCCAAGATGCATGAAAACTGTGTTTCAAAACCAGGGTTATTCCACCAAATATTGATTTCTGAACTCTTAAAACTTTATGAATATAAACTTGTTTTCTTTGCATAATTTGAGGTCTGAAGGCGCTGCATCTTTTTTTTTTTTTCCAGCCATTTCTCATTTTCTACGAATATATTCTCTAAATGACAATATTTTTATTTGGAATATTTTTGAATTTATTTGGAAGAAATGTTGTCTGTAGGTTAATTTATAGAATAAAACAATGTTCATTTTACTCAAACATATACCTATAAATAGCTAAATCAGAGAAACTATTCAGAAACTGAAGTAAAGTAGTTTTTTTTCAGAGCTGTAAATCCCATGGTCCACAGCTTAATGCTGGATGTGCTTTATTTTTTATACACCTTTGTCAGTGGGACTAAATGAAATACCTGAATAACCCCTTACTAATACTTTGTGAAGGTTCAAACTTCATTTTGTTACTGTTATATCGCTATTACTTCCACAATTCTTGTTTTAATATTTTAGGAAGTGTTTTTGATGCTAACCCTAAAAAATAAATGTATATGAATATAGATATAGTACCAGCCAAAGTTTGGACATACCTTATATTCAATGTTTTCTCTTAATTAATTAATTTAATTAATGTTCTGTAGATTAATATTAAATACATAACACATTTAAGGGACACACATGGAATTATGTAGTAAACAAAAAAAGTGTTTGTCCTCCACAATCCCCTGGTCTAAATAAACTGTAATGGGTGATTTGGGATGAGCTAGAGCTTCACAGTGTGAAGAAAAAGAAGCAAACTATTGTTCAGCACCTCCAGTAACTCCTTCAAGACGCTGAAGCCACTGAAAATACTTAAAATACCAAGACTGTGCAAATCTGTATAAAAGTATAGAAAGTATAAAAAATATTATGGTTTGTTTAACTAATGTGTTTGTGTATAGCTTAATGTCTTCAAAAATACATTTACAATGTAAAAAATCAAAAAGAAAGAAAACTGAAAAGAGGTGTATTATATATTCAGATATGTGACAATTGAGGACCTCATGTATTAATAGTCTCTCAGTGTCTGTAAAAGCATCCATGATCTTATTCTGGGCTGCAGCTTTGCTTAGCTGTAAAATGTGTTGATTGCTTCTCCTTCCAGTAGACTGGACATCCACATTCATGTTTATTCATGAGTGCCAGGGACCCCCAATTCACCTGTTTCTCCTTTAATCCTCTGCCTCACACTTTGAAGTCCTCTGTGAAGTCCGTTGCTTTAGCATTAACATGCTCTTCCCACAATCCCACTGTGGCGTACACACACTTGCAGAGTCCTCCCTATTCACTGGAGGGTTGCCCAGGGTTACATGCTTTGGCAGCACTAACTGTGATGCTCTCTCTCTCTCTCTTTCTCTCTTTTCTCTCTCACTACTCTGTTTTTCTCTCCAGGGGGTTGACGTCATCATCAACGCCAGCAGCATGGACGACATAGACCCCTCAGCCATCGGACAGAGACTGACCAATGGGACGGTCCCGGTGGCCAGCCCGGTCCTGAGCCGCCTGCGAATGAGGGACGAGGAGAACTCAGAGCATGTTGTACGTGACTGGGGAGGGAATTATATGTATACGTGTGTGTTTTTGTATGTGTGTGTGTGTGTGTGTGTGTGTGTGTGTGTGTGTGTGAAAGAAAGAGAGAAAGAGAAAGAAAAAAGAAAAAAAGCTTCATTATTCCATTGTTTAAACCTAGTTAATATTAGCTCATAGCCTCTCAAGCCATTTTTAAAGCTTTAATATCTGTTTTAAAGTATTGTAATGCTTTATATTATTAAAATGGATTGGACTAAGGCGCTGCCACTATGATCAGGAGATCACTGGTTCGAAACCTGGTCATGCAGCTTGCCATCAGCTGCCAGAGCCCTGAGAGAGAACAATTGGGCTTGTTTTTTTTTTGGGTGGGTAGATGGCACTCTCTCCCCACATCACTCCTACGGGTGATGTCGTTCAGCACAAGGTGACTGTGAGCTGATGTACTTGAAGTCCCTTCACTTTCCTCTGACAACGTTGGCTGCTCAGAAGTGCGAATGGAAAAGAGACGGTGCTGACTTGTATCAGAGGAGGCATGTGCTAGTCTTCACCCTCTTGGTGTTGGGGCATTACTAGTGATAGGGGGAGTACAGCTGGGTGGGTGGAATAATCAGCATAGCTAAATTAGGGGGACAACAGGGATAAAAAAAAGTTTTTTTTACTTGTAAAAACACGATCAAGCCTTAAAATAAGGTAAATAAATTGCCTGAGTAAATGGCTTACAACAGTTTGCATAGGTGCCTTGAACCTTTACACAGTACTATATATATGATGCAGTTGCAGCATATTGTTAGATATGGCTGCTTACATAATTACATTTAATATAAGACATATGTATGTCTTAAAACTGTAGAAAATATATTCTGGATAAAACTATTTTGTGTGTGTGTGTGTGTGTGTGTGTGTGTGTGTGTTTGTTTGTGCGTGCACGTGTGCTTCCATTGCTGGACAGAGGTCAAACCTAGTTGTTGGTAAAAGGATCTCAATGAGTGTGAAGTGTGACAGAAGGGCTCAGGCTTGTTGCTGATTTTAAGCAGCTCAAGCTGGCCCCCCGCTCTGAGCCATATTGTTAGAGCAGGAGGAACTGAAACAATGCTCCTTTATGTGGTCGACCAAAACAGGAGTGACTCATTCAGGTCTAAAGAAGTCCAACTTCTTCCGCCTGTTTGTCTGACATGTCAGTGTGGCTTCCGTCCATGGGACAGTCCTTTAGTTAATAAATACAGACCTCCGTTCAGAATGAACTAAGATAAAGCCTGACTTAAACAGTGGTGCACTTAATTTCCTTGTTTTTTTATGTTCTGGTCACTTTCAAAATAGTTGTGTATTTCACAAGTTATGTGACTTTGGTTGGAGAGAGAAATGCCCAGATGTGGTTTTACAAGCCTATTTACAACCCTGATTTTTTTTTTTTTTTGCCTTTTAATAAAACTAATCATAATACAAAATGTCCTGTGATGGCGAGCTTGTGAACAATTTAATGAGTTCTTCTCTAATTTACTGGTTTAAATAGAGCTTGAAACAAGGCTCAAACTAAAGCCACATAGCACATCTAGTCAGTTATAAAACTGTTATTTTTTTATTCTAGCCCTGATTTTAGCCCTGATTTTATGTTTGCTTTTTAGTGACGGGGTTGATAAGGATGTTTGATGTTCATAGTATGCCTAACTGACGAAATTCTGATTGTTTATATATTCATATAGAAATGATGCACAAATCTATCATCAAGCAGAAAACTGCACCACTCATTTCAGTGCACCTCAGCTTCAGCAGTCCATAGAAAGTAAAATTTATTCAGTGTGTTGTTTTGCTCAAACAATAGTGTTGCGTAACTCAGTATTTGACTCAGAAGTACGCAACCCAAGAATGTATTCTGGTGTAAGCCTATCATGTAATTACTGGACAGCTGTTTACTTCATTGCTTGATGTGTGTTCTCTTGCAATTTTCACATTAGACAGAACAAACAAACTGTCCCCGCAACGCCTGACATGGAGTAACACAGCCTTCCTTTGGCGCTGTGATTCCAATTAGCTGTTGCTCACACTTTTCCCCTCTCTCCCCTCAGGGCACCACCTACCAGAAGACGAACGCAGAGTTCGAGATGAAGAAGATCAATCGTGAAGAGTTCTGGGAACAGGCCAAGGTAGAGATGTGATTCTGCCACAGCTGCTGACGCAAGCAAGCTTGACCTGAGGAGGGACTCTAAATAAACTGGAACTGTGATTCACACCGTGGCCCATGCCAGCCCACTTCACCCGACCTGCTCATTGATCTCTTTGTTCTGGCTTTAGTGCTAATAAGGAAGTTCATTTTTCAGAAAGGGGGGAATTCATCAGGTTTCAAAGTGTGTCTGCAGTAGATTTTTAGCGCCCAAATTTGGCCTCATAAGATAATTACCAATAATAGTGTCAGTAGATGTGGCTTAGCCCTCAAACGCAGCTAGGAGAAGACTCCCATGCTGCTGGCCTATATTAGTGATTTGCACTGATTATAAGATATTTAAGGAAGAGAGTACAGTTCTCCCCCCGAGGTAAAAGACAAGTCTGTAAGACTTTTTTTAAAGTATATAAAGTATAGACATAGCATTGGTGATACATGGTAAACAAAAAGTATTATTGTTATATAATAAATAAACAGGATTCTAGCTTCATATTATGGTTTATTAAGTTTACTAGGTGACTACATTTTATCTAAATAATACAGCTTTAAATAAAACATTAGTATTTTATCACTGCATTGTGTCTACAGGGTTGCTAAATGTTATCTGCTAGCTACATAGCATTGTGGTGGTATTGAATCGTAGTAGTACAGAGAGAGGTGCAGCAATGTGGGTATATGGTAGCTAGATAGTGTAACCGAGCTTATCAGGGTTCACCTATTAACTTTTTAATTAATCAAATAAAACGTACAAAGACACAGAGATGAAGAAAAATAGCAGCCACACTTTACTTCACTCTTCTTCTTCTTTCCTTTTTCTACCCTACGGCTACCCCAATGGGACATTCAGTGTGCACACACATTCCATAACTCAATATTCCCTAAAGTCTGTTGCTAGCTAAATAGATACAAAGTACAGATATTACTATAAAATTGCAGATACATGGAACTAGCTAGTGTTTTATTGTAGCATTGTGGCTAAAGTGTAGCTAAACTGTACAGATATAATAGCATTGTGGCAAAAAAGTAGCTAAAGTGCATATTTGTAGGGCAGATATAACTGTTTCACTGTGGATACATAGTAGTTAAGATGTACAGATGTAACTGTAGCATCGTAGCTACATGGTGGATAAACAGTACAGTTATAATGATATATGATATAATTGTGGCTAAACATTAGCTAAACTCCATATTTGTACAGAGAATACAGATATAACTATAGCATTGTGGCTACATAATACATAAACAGTACAACTATAGCGATAGCATTATGGCTACATAGTTGCTACGCATGTTTATATATTTGTACAGATAATTCAGATATTACTGTAGCATTGTAGCTACATGGAAGCTAAACAGTACAGCTAAAATGACAGCATTATGGCTACATAGTAGCTACACTACATATTTGTACAGAGAATACAGATATTAATGTAGCATTGTGGCTGCATGATAGATAAACAGTGCAGATATAACTAGCATTGTGGCTACATAGTAGCTAAACTTCATGTTTCTGATACAGAGGTTTCTGTAGTATTGTGGATATGTGGCAGCTAAATTGAAGGTAAATAGTATATTGCTAGCAAAATAGGTATATATATATAATTATAGCATTAATTATATGTGGCTACATTCTAGCTAAAATATATATTGCTAGCTAAATAGGTAGACAGTACATATATTATTATAGCATTGTGGCTACATGCTAGCTAAACAGTACAGATAGAACTGTAGCATTGTGTCTACATGGTAGCTAAACAGAACAAATATTACTTTAGCATTGTGGCTAGATGATCTTTAAATAATACAAATATTTATATTACATTGTGGCTACATGATAGATAAACAGTGCAGATATAACGGTAGCATTGTGGCTACATAGTAGCTAAACTACATGTTTGTGATACAGAGGTTTCTGTAGTATTGTGGATGTTTGGCAGCTAAAAAGTACAGCTATTCCTGTAGCTTTGTGGCTAAATTGAAGTCAAATAGTATATTGCTAACAAAATAGGTAGATACAGCTTTATTGCTAGTAAATAGGTAGTCAGTACATGTATTATTATAGCATTGTGGCTAGCTAAATAGTACAGATATACCTGGAGCATAAGTGGCTATATGGTAGCTAAACAGTATTAGTATTACTTTAGCATTGTGGCTATATGATACTTAAAGAGTACAAATATTTATATTACATTGTGGCTACATGATGGCTAAACAGTACCTTTATTACTTTAGCATTGTGGCTACATTGTAGCTAAATAGTAGATTATCATATTGTGGCTACACTATAATAAATATAGGTTTTTAAATGGCTTGAAAGCTTAAATGTAGGTAGACCTTTGACCAGCATTGTTTTCTACCTTTCTGACAGCGAGAAGAAGAGATAAGAAAGGAGGAAGAAAGAAAAAAGGCAGTGGAGGAGCGACAGCGTTTCGAAGAGGAGCGGATGGAACTGGAGAGGAAGGAGCAGGAGGAAAGAGAGAAGAGATATCGTGAAAGAGAGAGGCAGATTGAGGAACACAGGTAAGAACATAAACTCTCCTTGCAATTTGGTCTAACTTGCTTCATTAACTTTCATTGTAACCGTCTTCTAATATGCTTATACTTCACAGGAAGAAAATGCAGGAGGAAGAGGAGGCCAAAGAGAAGACAAGGAATCAGCCCTTGATTGTAAGAGTGTGTATGCTTTGCATACTAGGTTTGACTTTTTTATATTTTACAATTTTATGGAGAAATATCATTAGAGGTAAATATTTCTAAACATGAAGATGCTTCTCAGAATTAGGTAGAAATGGTTAAATCAGAATCTGCTAAACTGCAGCATATTATACCATATATGGTGGGTGAACAACTCACCACATCACACATATGCCACTCTTTGCTGCCCCCTGCTGGGAATTAACAATATTGTTATTTTTTTTTCTTATCAAACAGACAGAACCCAGCTGTGAGGATCCCTCTCTGGAGAAAAAGGAGACAGAAGTTGAGGTGAGTTGATTTGTGAGTTCTAGATACACTACATGGAAATTTGCACTTTTATTGCTAAGTTCTGGGCAAGCCCCTGTGAATGCAAAAGGTAAGACCTCAGATCTAGCTCAGATGTAGGTCAGAATGGTATTGTGGTGGCAGAAAGTCTTCTGGGCTTTGCATGTGGGTCAGTGGGATTCCTCTTGCTGTTTCTGGAGTATGGTCGTGTGTGAAACTGGCACTCGGTGACTGTAGAAGGTTTGCCTTGTTTTTGCTCTAGTTTTTTAGACAATAACAAAGCTGCTGTGCATGTGGCGTACCATTTATTCTAAAAATCTGCAAAAAAGGCTTAGTGTACAATATGCTTAAAAGAAGAGTATGAGGCCTGTCACAATATTTCACATTTACAGTGGACACTATACACCAAGATGCATTTGGGAAAGAGTGAAGAAGAGTGTGTGGGTACTGGATTGAACAGAAGTGTGTGGGGAATTTTTTAATAATAAATGGTCAGGACAGTGACGATCCTCAACTGTTTTAACATCTAAACATTGTTGCTTGATACCATTGTTTTTGAGATGGAATTTGCATTGTGACCATTGTAGTTGCAATTAAGTTCAGTGGAGATTACATGTTGGTGCACCCTAAAGTGGCTAAACCTGCTAATCAGAAGAGATGTCTATGCAATGTTCTTGACACATTGTGTATGTAGCAGATCTGTTGACAATTTTAAATTTGTTAATAGGAGGCAGCTGCCATCATCGCCCAGCGGACGAGCAACCCGCGGGAGTACTTTAAGCAAAGAGAAAAGGCTGTGGCCACCAGCGTGGACACCTCACCCGTCGCCACTCACAGGACTGGTAAGGCCGCAGGGAGTAAAGGGAAGAGGGTGGGAGGGGAGGAGATGCTAAACTGGTACTTAGAGCCTCTGTTTGTCCTGCCACTTGTCCCAGTCTCAATCTGTCCGTTTATTGTGAATTAAACAACCAGTGGAGAGACCATCTGCCTGTGTGTAGAGGAAATCCTCACTCTGGCTATTCAGAGCAGATTTCACGTACTGGAGGAGCACAAGGAGGAAAATAAAAAGATTAGATTACAGATTACATGTTTTTATGAGGCATCAGAAGTATGACTTAAGTTGTTGTAAATCTCTGGCAAAAAATCTTTTCATTGCTCTTACCCTAGGGGAGGTCCATTAGCCATGATATACATGATTGTTTATTTCTGTAACAAATAACAAGTAACAAATGCCTATAGACAACAATTATCATTGTACTATGTCTATATGTGCATTTATCATCACACAGGTATGTTTAAATTTTCCTAAAATAAGTTTCTAATTTGGTGGGGGTCATCAGTGCTATTCCTGGCCCTTAATTACCAGATTTAATATAGTGGGTTTGTTTGAGCTGGGAAATCAGGTTCACTGTATTTTGAGCTCCCTACAGGTAATTTACAGATGCTCAATTAATTAAAGGGCCCCTAATACTCAGTTATAGGAGCATTGTGTGAGATTTTTTTTCTGTCTCCCTCTACAGTCAGGAAGTAGAATTGCCCCTTTTTTAAGAGGTACAGAATTGGCATTAATTAAAAGTAATACAAGAACAGCATTCAGTTATGAATTTTACAAGCATTTTTCTGACCATAAATTAAAAGTTACAAAGTGTAGTTAGCAGCTAGATTTGCCTAGGACAATTAATCAAATATTTATCAAAATTCAGAACCTCTATCTAACACAATGTTTGTTGTGTACAAACATACCTCTGTCCAGTCTGTGGCATGGAAGCAATGTGGACAACTCAAGCAACTCAAGCTATTGTTTATTGAAATACTTAATTAAAATAATAATTAATTCATTGTTAGCAGTTTAAAATGTTTAGCTATTTGTATTATTATTATTATTATTTGAGGTTATATCACCCAGCACTATGCCGTTTGCCGTATTCCAGGCCAGTGAATGTTTAATTAAAGCTGTGATTTTAAAGGAAAAAATGCTACATAATGTTCGGCTCAGGTTTGTGGTCATATTGAAAAGAAGCTATGATATTTTAAAAGGGAAAAGCTAAAAAAGCTATACAAATATCTACAGAGAGTTTATTACAGTGGCATCAAAAAAAATGTGTTGCTGTAAATTCACCAAACGGTGCTTGACATCAGCTTTCCAGGACCAGAGTCAATCATGAATCATCGGTCATTAGATAACTGATACTGTTTTTAGCCATGTAGATAAAAACAGTATATATAACAGAAAATCCAGAGCTTGCCAACGTTTAGCTCCAGAGATACATGCTTTCTTTTTCTTAAGCCTAGCAACTTCACACATCATAATTAATGTATGTGTTAATACAGGTATTAGCCACCAGAATGTAATACATTTGTCCGTAAAAATTCTATAATTCAACAAAACATTTTTTTCCTTATTTGTGTTACTGATTCGTGAGCAGGACAGTTTGAAAAGACTTAAGAATCCTGTTTGTGACACATATGTGATGATTTATGCCTTTATCAAATGCTAATTGAATAATTGTTATTTTTATATTATTTGTTACATTAGCCTTGTTGCTCCAGTCCAGTCCAGTACAAAAGATTCCAGAATTGGTTGTCTTGTCTTGTTTCAAAATATGTGTATTATACTTTCAGTATAATATAGGGGTGGGTAATATGACAATATTTTCATATCATATTGTAATTAGTCCTGTACTAAGGATGGGCAAAAATTGGATTAGTAGTTTTTGCTGATGCATTTTGTAATACAATATTTGAACATATTGTCCACCCCTACCTTTAGTCAAGCTATACATTACAAGATTCAAGAATCCTAGAACTACACAATCTAAAAAAAGACACTACTATAGGACAACAGTGTCATCCCTCTGTGCAATCTGGAGTAGCAGGATCCTGATATTTTTATTAAACACAGGCATAAATATATTTCTCTCTCTTTTGGGTTAAAGTGGCAATATCTTTCTGAGCTTCTTTGAACTCTCCATCACTTCATAGCTCTGGGGAGAGCTCTCTCTCTCTCAGCAGAAGTGCACACATGACTGTCTGACAGGCCTATTATTTCTGCAGGGTGTGAAGACATCCCGCTAACAGCTTTCTCTCCCTTTCTCTTTTTTTCTCCCTTTCCCCGACATTTCCCTATTTATCCGCTATTCGTCTCACTCCTTTTTGGTTCTGAATCCATTCTTTTGGGTTGTGTCTCTTCTACCACATTCCACATCCTTCTGATGATCCTTCAACGGCCTTCAAAATCTAACCCACTGAAAACTAACCTAAACTGCGCTGTCACTCTACGTCCACCCCCATTAACACTCCTGTCTACTGGTTACCATCCAACAACTCCATCCCTCACTCATTCTAACTCTTTCTCTCTCTCCGCACCACCCTCTCAAACCTATTCCATCAAACCTATTGTCGTTCTCCACGTCTGTCCTTCTGTCTGTCTTTTTCCGGCCCTTCCTTTATGTCCGTCGCTCTGTGTGTGTGTGTGTGTTTGCGTGGCCGTTGGTGTGTCCTGCCCCGGGCGTCCTGTCTTCTGTCTACCAGGCCGTTTGGACAGTCCGTTCTTGAGGCAGCAGCACAGTCCGTGTGAGCCCAGTCCGCCCCCCCCTCGAACCCCGCCCCATGTGCGGCGGCAGCAGCCAGGGCCACCTGGTAGGTACTGGACCTCGTTGAGAGCAGCTTCACCAGCCGCAGGAGCACCGGCATTAGCCAGTTTAGCCTCGGTCTTCACAAAACCCCCTAGGTCCCTTAGAACCCCACCAGCACCACCGCTTCGCTTCCTAAAGCAGTGGTCACCAGCTGTCCTCCTGGATCTACCTCCAGCTTTCAATAGCCTTCAACTCCACTAGCTGTGCTGTGGTGGAAGAGTGCCAGTGTGTGTGCCTATACAGTGTGTGGGGATTTAATATTTATTTGTTATTCATTCAGTTGGTTAATTTCTTTATGATCTTTTTTTAATCAGTATTATCCTATTTAGAAACAGAGACATATTATATATGGCTTAAATATAATACATTTATTATTAATATTAGGTATACATTTTATGTATGATATATTAGTATTTAAATCCTTTGAGAGTATTTATGTCAGTCAGTTCATCATAAAATATATTATTGTATAAAATTATATATTATATATATACTGTAGTGTTGTTTAATACCCAAATATAATAATGGTATTTTTTCAGATGGAACTCTATAGTTACGTGACAAAGTTATGAGAGGTTCTTATATAAGCATTCTTCAGTTTTCATAGTTGCACACAAAATTCACCAAGAGCAAGGAAAGAAAACAGAGATGTTTCATTTCAAATGATACTTCCTATGTAAGTCACCAAATTAAAGAGTATTTTATTTTATTCGGAATAAAACAGCATATACATTTATTCATAGTTGATAAATCTGAAATCTAGTACATGTAGAGTTTTCAATAACATTTTCATGTGGACAGGAGGTCAAAACACAGTCATAAATATCTTTGCAAAATATCAGGATATTTGTGAATGGGGTGTCAGTTGCACTAAATAATATAACAGTAGAACATTAAAAAAATTATATTTGTTTTTTTTTAGTAAGCCATTATGTACACTAAACTTTATCGTATAAAAAAATACATTTTATTACAAAAAATAATTGAATCGAAATGTTATATTTAACAGAATTGTGGTAAGAATGTATTAAATAATCATCTTAATCATCAATTGAGCCTTTCTTTTAAAAACACAAATATTAACCATTTGTTCATTTTGGGAGTAATTGTTTGTTATTATTTAAAAATGTGGATCTTTTTACCTTAAAAAACTAAGATGTGCTTAATTAAAATGTTTATTTCTTTAAAGGTTAAGATGCAAAAAATCAAAATGGGAGAAATGTTTGATATATGGTTATTGATTGGAACTGCTCAGTTAATAAAATTAATTGTAAGGGTGAATAAATTGCAGAAAAGAATATCACTTTAGACCATTAAACAGCTTATTAACAGCTTATATATTAGGCTTTAAAATAAAATGTACATAGCATTATGAAAGTAAATAAGAAGCTCTAAATCCACTAAAGATCTCACTCCTCCAAACCTCACCCAGCTCACTGAGGATGCCGAACGCTATAAGAAGCTGCTGGATATAAATCTCAGAAGTGCAGAGTGGTAGATCTCCAGATGCAGGGCTGGGGACCACTGCTGTAAAGCATTCACTGTAGCTGCAGCACACTGAAGTGGATCTGACAGCTCTTATTTTTAGGATACCTTTTTCCTAGAATAGAACTCTCCACAGATGAGTACTAAACTCGTGAAACCGCTCGGGCAGTCCTAGCAGCTGATTTGAAAAAAAAAAAGCCTAGTCATCTTATTCTTGGAAATTTGGGCTCTCTGTGGCCCTTCTCTTCTTGCTGATGACGGCTCCTGATGAGAAAGCGTTTTTCCTTTTCTCACATCTGAGAACGACAATTTCAAGACAGCTTTTCAAAGGGATCCTGAGTCCGCAGGATTTTATATATTTTATTACAAATCTTCTTCTGCTCTAACTACCCCTAGAAATAGTCTTTTTTAACATCTCGAGCCTTTCATCTCAACACGACAGCTCCATCTGATCCACACTGCCATCTTCACCTGGGTTTCCAGTCAGTATGTGTGTGCTATACTTGTTGTCTTTCGAGCTGTGTACTTTGTGGAGAAGCATTTCTTTTTTTTTTTTACTTTTCTTTTTAGAAGCAGTTATCATGGACTTGTGGTATGTAGTGATTTGTGGTGCTGTAGAGAGAAATTGGGCGACTCTACTGATTTACTTTTTGTTTCAATACATGTGAAGGCTAGGTTTTAAAAAACAGAACTTTAAAAAAATTGACAGACTTCTACAGTTAAAATCCCTGATCAAAATGTCTGTTACTGTGAATAGCTAAGCAAGTAAATGACACCTTATTTCCCTTCTAATGGGGAGGCTGGGGGAAAGCGCCTAAGTAAACAAAACTGTAACTCTTAAAAAATACATTTTGAAAATTTTGAGAAATGTGCTTCCGTTTAAAGTAAGCTTAGATTTCCAATATTTTTAAAGGCAGGGTTAGCAGAAGTGCTAGCCACGGTTAGCAGCAGCGCTAGAACAAGTAATAATATGCCTTTTGGGTGATTTTTGGTACATTTCTACTTACTTGACTATTCACAGTAACTTCTGTAGGGTGAAAGTCTATGTGCCCATACATTTAAAAAGCCCTGAACTATACTATTAAGCCAATAAATATATAAATGGAAAACAAATGTAGCAATCATTTGTACAGATCAGTTCTCCAGATTGTAATCCAGTCACCATGCTTGGATATCAGAAGTTGATTTGGTAGAACAGGGAGGCCAGTTTCCTGTTGAATCTCACAAATGTTTCCCCTGGCTTCCCCTCCTTCTGCCATGCTTCCTGCAACGGATGGCGATGGCCTTTGCCTGCGCTTCCCCTCCGTGTACTCCTGACCCGTGAGTGTGTGTAGCGCGGCTCTGCCTGCGTCTGTGCTCTTTGTGCTCTCTGTGGGCCCTGTGTAACTGTGGACTGTGTCTGTGACCTCTGTGGACTTCACCTGGTGTTGTCCGAGTTCACCAGGAGATGTTGTGTTCTCTGTTACGTAAACTTGTCCCAACACACACAGCAGTAACACACTTTCTGTGTCTTCTCACAACAGATTAATAAGGCTGGCATTCTCTTGCAGGATTTACACTGCTGTTTAAATGTTTGGAATCAGAGATTTAATAATAATTATGATAATCTCTTCTGGATCAGACCTAGCAGTGCTGCTGGAGTTCTTAAACACTGTGTCCACTCGCTGTTCATTCTATTAGACACTCCTGGCTAGCTGCTCCACCTTTTAGATGTAAAAAAAATATTCAGTGATCACAAAACACTGCCCACAGAACGCTGCCATCAAGACACTGTTGGTACTGTACACTCACCAGCCAATTTATTAGGTACACCTGTCCAACTGCTCATTAAGACATAACATGTCAAACCTTAAGGCGGATGGGCTACAGCAGCAGAAGATCACACCGGGTGCCACTCCTGTCAGCTAAAAACAGAAAACTGAGGCTACAATTCACAGAGGCTCACCAAAATTGGACAATAGAAGATTGGAAAAACGTTACCTGGTCTTATGAGTCTCAATTTCTGCTGCGACATTCGGATGGTAGGGTCAGAATTTGGCGTCAACAACATGAAAGCATGGATCAATTCTGCCTTGTATCAACGGTTCAGGCTGGTGGTGGAGGTGCTGAAATGGTGTGGGGGATATATTCCTGGCACATTTTGGGACCATTTAATACCAATTGAACATAGTGTCAATGCCACAGCCAGAGTATTGTTGCTGACCATATCCATCCCTTTATGACCACAGTGTACCATCTTCTGATGCTACTTTCAGCAGGATAATGCTCCATGTCATAAAGCGTGAACTCATCTTAGACTGGTTGGTTTCTTGAACACGACAATGAGTTCACTGTACTGGAATGGCCTCCACAGTCAACAGATCGCAATCCAATAGAGCAGCTTTGGGATGTGGTGGAACAGGAGATTCGCATCATGGATGCGCAGCAACTGTGGGATGCTATCATATGAATATGGACCAGACCCTCTGAGGAATGTTTCCGGTACCTTGTTGAATCTATGCTACAAAGAATTACGGCAGTTCTGAAGGCAAAGGGAGGTCCAACCTGGTACTAGGAAGGTGTACCTAATAAATGTTAATATTTTCAAATCATAGTCGTGTAAGAACTGCAGTCTGTAATTGAGCTCTTCAAAAGAATAAACATGCATCATCAATTTCTCCCTTTTGGAAGAAATGAATCATCATATATTTACTATTGCAAGTTTTTCTAATGTATAAAATAAAATAAAAAAGAACAGTTTTTTTGTTGAAGAGCTCAATTAATATTCTGATTTGACGTATTTGACGTGTGTATGTCAGGTTCTCATATCAATTATTTCTTTAACACCTAAATTCAAAAACATTTGTAAGAACTGGTTTAAGTATAATTCCAGTACTAAGTAATCTATTTTCTTATTATTTGTGGAGTAAACCATACATTTTGTATTGGATGTTGAGAAGATTGACAACAATGATAAGCCTGTTTGCATGACCACTTCAGGAATCGTTGATATCATTATCATTTCATTTTTGAGCCTTTTATTTCTCACTGACTGTTTGTCTTTCGTGTTTTCTTTTAAGCAGACCTATTCAGAAATGAGTCTTTAGGAAATACAAGGCATCAGTACCTCATTTTTCCAAGTTAACACACTGGATGGAAAGTCAATTTCATTGATGTGTATCTCTGTTATTATTAAATCAGCATTTTTTCTCACCTTCTGGCTATTACATCCGCTTCCTGCATGCTTTCAGTCATATTATATATCATTTTAAATCTTTTCTTTCTGGCACGTTTGAATTGTGCTGCGTGAAACACTCGCTGGAGAGGGCCGGAGACACTGTGACAGAGAATACACATGCGTCCTGCTGCTGTTGTGAATAGCTGGTGTGCTGTGCAGACTGTTTGTAATCATCCTCCTCAGTGCTGTGGTAATGTTGTGACTGGTGCGTGTGCACTGGGTGTTTGTGGGTGGGCTGTTGTTGTTGTCGTCTGGTGGCCTCTTACTGAAAGTTCACTCTCCCTCTAATGTCTCAGATGACTTTGATGAAGGCGTTCCAGAGCGCAACATGGCTGCTGTGTCCCCCACGCCTATTCCCAAAATCGCCATTCAGGAAGAAAAAGAGGATAGCAGCTGTAAAGAGTGGGGTAAGGACTTGCACCAGAATTTGCTTTTCAGGAATGCACACAGTGAATGAAAAATTAGTATCTTTGATGATTTTAAGTTTACTGCATAATTCCTCCAAAATTACCTGTAAAAATTATCAGATTTTTTTTTTCCACAGACGTGCTTTGAAAATTAAGAAGGTTTTTATCTTGCTCCTGTCAAGTTGCTGTTTGGAGATTCATGTTTTTAATTTTACAATGTGACGATATTTGATCAAGGTTTTCCTGTGATGCAACAGGATGCAGGAAGTTGTTTTGAGGTGATGGTGCTGAAATGTTCACTCATATGATGTTCACACTGACAAACATGCAAAATAATGTATTTTTTTTCTCATTACATTTTTGCATCAATGTACATCCAGTAAAATTTAGATATAGTGTATAAAAGAAGAGTACATACATTTACAGCTCTGGAAAATAATTAAGAGACCACTTCAGTTTCTGAATCATTTTTTTCTGATTTTGCTATTTATATGTTTATTTATTTATATTTATTTATATGTTTAAGTAAAATGAACATTGTTGTTTTTTCTATAAACTACAGACAACATTTCTCCCAAATTCTAAATAAAAAATATTGTCATTTAGAGCATTTATTTGCACTAACTTGAAACTAGAAAATGGCTAAAATAACAAAAAAAGATGCAGAAACTAGAAAATGGCTAAAATATCAAAAAAAGATTTCAGACCTTAAATAATGCAAAGAAATCAAGTACATATTTATAATGTTTTAAGAGTTCAGAAATCAATATTTGGTGGAATAACCCTGTTTTTTAATCACAGTTTTCATGCATCTTGGCATGTTCTCCTCCACCAGTCTTACACACTGCTTTTGGATAACTTTATACCACTCCTGGTGCAAAAATTCAAGCAGTTCAGCTTGGTTTGATGGTTTCTGATCATCCATCTTCCTCTTGATTATATTCCAGAGGTTTTCAATGTGGTAAAATCAAAGAAACCCATCATTTTTAAGTGGTCTCTTATTTTTTCCAGAGCTGTTTACGTAAAAGGCCAATTCACATAAACAACACCAAAGATACATTCAAAACAAGAAATGACATGTTATTGCAGAGTAAATGTAGCCGTCTCCCCAAGATGCATTTATCAACGGAAACTCCTCCCAAATACTGAATTATATGAATTGGCCTGGTGTAAACAGGTCAGTATATTTTTGCTTTTTCTTGCAAAAGATTGCAGCAGTAACACAGAACATACTGGTCAGATATTAATGTGAGAAAACCTTTTCACATGAAACCCCTCACTGTCCCTTAGTACTGCTGAAACTTAACCTTTTGTGTTGTATTACTCTTTTTTTGACCTGGTCCAACTGTGGCAAAACAGCTGTATCAACAAAATGCTATATTAAATTCTCAGCATCATCATTTTTGGCATGTCCCCTGCTTGTAGAGGTTGGATATTGTTTGCTTTTCAATAAAAAGGCAATAACACAGAATCTGATCAATCTGAAGCCTACAGTGAGGTGGAGCAGTGATCCAAGGCCTAGAACATCATCTTTCCTTACAGTTTTAAAGGAAACGAAAATCTCCAGAAACAGACATTCATATCTGGAATACCAGATACATCTGCTTCTTGTGATAAAGACGTCGTAAGCACTTTACATGTTAAGTACTTAAGCAGTTTATGTGAAAATCTCACGGAGGCCTCCTGGGGTGGGGTTGATTAGTTAGTGGAGACTCTCCAGGACATATGAATCTTCCTCCAGTCTACTTAATAAGCTCCACAGCTGGGAGGATGTTATTGCTCCCCTTCTCCATGATCATCTCTCTCCAGCAAACAGGCCTAAATGACATGGCCTGGGACTCATTTGTTTGCAGAGGCTTCATTTGCTTTCACAGTTCACTGGCTTTCTCAGCACTTGTTTGCGTGCCCCGGCTGCACAGTTTGGTGTCCTGTGGTAAAGTGCTCTGCTGGGACTTAAATTACTGTTCATTATCAGAACAGGAAGGACACACGCCGGTAAATATCTTTTATAACGCCATCAGCGCTGCCTCAAGATGAAGGAAAATAAACTGAATACTACAGAGTGACAATTGTTTCATTCAGTATCCTAGAAATGTTCGAGATTCATAATACTGTAGACTGTTGGGCACCAAAATGTCAGCTAGCGTTGAAGTCAAGACCTCAAGAGCCATGCTTAGGTCAAGACCAATAAAGGACATATCAAACAGAGCCAAAATCCAAGAGTGTTAGAAGTCGAGTCAGAATAAGACCAACACCTTTAATAGTCTAGTCCAAATCACAAAGATTTTTAGTAATCAATCAACCAATCAAATAAATCGTAGTAATGAAGTCCAAGTCAAAACTGAGAATTTTTTAGTAGTCGAGTCCGATTTAAAACCAAGAATTTTAGTAGTCGAGTCTAAGTCAAAGCCAAGAATTAGTTGTCAAATCCATATCAAATTTGAGACTTTTAATAGTCGAATCAAAACTGAGACTTTTTTTAGGTGTCAAGTCTAAGTCAATACCAGAGTTTTTTTTAGTAGTTAAGTAACTGAAACTTTTAGTAGTCAAGCTCAAGAACTATAGCGGTCGAGTCCAGCTTAAAACAATTTCTATAATGTAAAATTAAAACAAAGAAAATGATTTACAGGTAGTCCATAGTACATTCTATATAAATCATTATACATGATTGAGTTATATTATTAAATAATGTTACATTTCGTATTTTGTAAATAAAATTAACATATATTTTATTATTATCAGTAATATTATATATTATAGTCTTGCCAAAAAGAATAAATTCAATGTGAGAAATTAAGATGGCAACAATGATCAAAAATACTTCAATAATAAATGCAAGAAAAAACTTTTATGATGTTAACTGTACTCCCATAAACAGGACTAAAACTGTATAACTGTATTTACTAAGTTTTTGAAAACACCAGTTGTAAAACATGGCATCTAGATTCTTGTTATGTAGTCTTTAATGCCCCATAGTCTAATGTATAAGCAATTCATAAACTGTCCTATGCTTTCCTGCAGCCCCGGAATCCCCCCAGCGTTCCCCAGTGCAGGAGTCTGGCCCCACCAAACCGGTTCAGAGTGTGGCCCCTCAGACCCGCTCCACAGACCCCTCAGAGGACAGTCTGCTGGACCTGTGGGAGAGCAGCCCGGCGCCTGCTGTCGCCCCGTCCCAGGCCACTCACATCATGGACCTGATGGGTGACGTCCCGGAGCCTGCGGAAGCCGCCTCCTCCCCCAATCTGCCCCAGCCTCTGCTCAGCTTCGACGAGACGCCAGACACCACCTTCTGCCCCGGGCCTGAGGATGACCCCTCCAGCCTGGTGGACGTGGCCGGACCCCACCAGATGACCCTAAGCTACCAGCAGGCCCTGCAGCATGCCTCAGGCACTGACAGCCAGGAGCTGGATGATAGCCAACTTCTGATGACTAACGGAGACACGCTGCTCAAAGAAGGGACTCAGGTCAGCGCAGACCAAAACAATAACATATTTAAAGCTGGAAAGAAATATATTTTTTAAAGGAATCATTTTAGATATCTTTCTAGCTTTACATTTTCCTATTGTTTGTGGTTTAATATGCAAAGTCATATCTAAATGGTTATACATACATTTTTAAAGTCCATTTTGTCAGCATTTCCTCTGCATAGATTATTATCTACAATTCAGCCTGTACTACAATGATAAGGACTCCAAAAGACCTCCACAGAGCAGGTATTATTATTTATCAGAACTGCTTTAACACACTGCTGGCTGGATATTTCTGATTGGTGAACTGTTCTCAGTTCAGCAGTGACACTGAGGTGTTTAAAAACTCCAGCAGCACTGCTGTGTTTGATCCATGTGTACCAGTACTAGGGCTGCAACTGATGATTATTTTGGTAGTATAGAATAGACGATTAGTCAACGATTATTTCTGTCATTCCATCCATATTTGCTTGCTATGGGTACAGCTCCTGTTTCAACATGATAGAAACAGCTAAAATGCAATTTTAAATGTGGAAAGTGCTGCTATTTAGTAAGGAAAAGTGTAATCTGTTGTGCGCGGGCCCCTGCGTGTAAACAATGTGATTGAGCCCATTACACTTCTCCCATTGTGTTTCTGTCCACAGTAAATTGTGAAGTGCAACAAATTAACGATTAATCGACAATGAACATTTGGTATCAATAATTTTTCTAATCAACAGTGGAGATTATATCGAATATTCATTGCAGCCCTAACCAGTACAGCAATAAATAACCTTCCGTAACCATGCCAGTGTCACAGCAGTGCTTATAAAAATAAATAGTACCCACTCTGTGGTGGTCCTGTGGGGTCCAGATCACTGACGAACTCGATGAAAGGAGGAGGATAAAGAGTATGCAGAGAAACAGATACAGGACTGGAGCCTGTCATTATATTTCTATGGAGGTGCTCCTTTATAGTTATTAAATGTCACATTTTTCTTCTCTCAAAGCTTAAATGAATTAGGCAAGTTATTTACTTTGCCACTAGATGGCAACAAATCATATTCTGTAATGGTGGAGCTGTCTGTGTGCTCAGCAAACACAAGCAATGCAGCGAAGCATGAGGCAGTTCATTAACCTGCAAGAGAATATGCTGTTTACTCACTGAGGCCTGGAGTCTGAATTCTGCCTGAAGTCTGAATGATGTTTGAATGCAGACTTAAGCATTTGTGTGTTTACTCTTTTAAACAGGCGAGTGAAGGCTACTTCAGCCAGTCTCAGGAGGAGGATTTTGCTCAGTCTGACGAGTGCTCAGCAAAAGTCAACCCCACGCCAGTATTTTATAACAAACCACCAGGTGAGACCTTGTGAGATTGAGATTTATGTCTCCCGGGGCCATTAGATTCAGTGTGAGAAATTCAGATGGAAACAATGATCAAAAAATACATAAATAACAAATGCAAGAAAAGGCTTTGTTTATGGCCTCGACAGGACTGGAATACTGTAACACTAGTGTTAACTGTACTCCCATAAACAGGTATAACTGTATTTACTGAATGTCAAAGCCAATAATTAGTAGTCGAGTCCATATCAAATCCGAGACGTTTTTTTTAGTAGTTGAGTACGAGTCAAAATCAAGACTTTTTAGTAGTCAGTCAAAACTGGCTTTTTTTTAGTATTTGAGTCCGATTAAAAAACAAGACTTTTATTAGTTGAGTTCAAGTAAAAACCAAGACTTTTAATACTTTTTTAGATTTTTAAGATCAACTATAGTGGTCAAGTCAAGTTTAAATTAAATTACTGGTAGTCCATAGTACATTCAATATAAATCATTATACATGATTGATTTATATTATTTAATAATGTTACATTTCATTTGGAAACACGAGTGGTAAAACATGGCTTCTAGATTCTTGTTATGTAGTCTTTAATGCCCCACAAGTTTGAGATTTATGTCTCCCGGGGCCATTAGATGTTATTAACACCAGCCAGTGAGACTAATGTAGTATATTGCGTCACAGTTTCTCCTGCCAATCTGGATTTGTTATTAAATTTAAACTTCTCTGTTGTTTTTCTTACCACAGAAATTGACATCACATGCTGGGACACTGACCCCGTGATGGACGATGACGATTAAGAGCGGTAGAGGGGAGTGCCCTGCATCTTCAAGGAAGAGGAAGAAGAAAAAAAAAAAAACACTTTTACAAGTTACAGGTTATTATTACAAGTCTTGCATCAGAAAATCTGTATGTTGTTTTAGGAAAACAAACAAACAAACAAAAAATCTTAGCCACTTAAAAAAGGATGGGTTATTGTTAAAGATGCCAACGGGTTTAAGTGCTCGTGGTTAGTTAGCATGAGCGTGCAGGGGCTGTATGTGTGTTTCTTATTTATTTCTTTTCTCTTTTTTGCTATGCAGACTATAGCACAGTGTGTATTTAGTGCTCACCTGTGTTGTATTGACTCCCTGTGCCTAACAGGTGTGACCAAGTAGCAGTTAGAGCATCCTGTTTTTTTTTTGTTTTTTTTTTTAGTCACATGTCTGAATGTCAAAAGGACATGAACCCTCGATGGTGCATAGCTCTAGGCCAAGGTAGTGCAGTACTTCACCTATTAGTTGCTCAGGCGAGTAACGGGAGCCTTGCCTGTTTCTGTTTCAATCAGATGGTTTTTTTTTGTGGAATTTCTGCCTAGAGCTGCCTTGGTTTGACAACTTCTTTGGTCTCTGACTGTTCAAACATAGAATCAGAATGAGCAGACAGGAGCAAACACACACACACACCAACCACAGACTGGTTGAAACTGTTGTATTAGAGCGTCTACCCATTCTAATTCTGTTTATCTCAGTCTTACACTATATAGGTAGAGAGTGTCAGGATTAGCGAGACCTGGGTTAGAGTTTGGTCGGTGCCAGTATACTCAAATTAAGTGATTATTTTTAGAGAAGTAAACATAAAAGAAGGGGCAATCTGAGACTATTTTTGTGTTGTGCCAATCGTTTTTGGATATCTTGATGTTTTTCACACTATTGTGTTGATATAGAAGATCTTAAGGACTTAGAATCAGGTGGCATATGTATATTTTGACTACATATGAAACAATGTATACAACATGGTATTATGAATTTTTGGGGGTTTTGTTGCGATAGCATTAGCATTAATTCGCCAAGTAACTTAGGCAATAACTATTTTAGAAGACACAGTTGGGGAATTTGTTTTATGCACATTTGTTTATATTCATATGTGAATAGATTATGTGTGTGTGTATGTGTGTATACATCTTGTGCTAAGGTTTTATAGGAGAGTAAATTTACTGTAATGGGTATTTTTGGTTTTGTATTTACTTTCATGTTTTTAGCTCCCTAATCCAAAGAGAGGTCATTCCCTTGATTTACTTTATTTAACCCTCACTTCATGCATTAGAAAAGGGAGGTGCTAAATGGATAGATGGTAACTGGCAGTGGATACTAACTGTAAAGGAAGACGCATCATTTTTCAACCTAAAACCATTGTTCTGTACTGTATTTTATGGTCCATTACAGTTTATGTGCTAAGTTAGAAGATCCTACTTGTAAAGAACATCATTTTAAGGCCTTTGTTTTTAGAGCAAGATGGTGGACGCTACACCAGCTAATTTCCAAGTGCGAACTCAGTCAGGAACTCATGAATGCAGCATTATTTTACTTCTAAACTTCCAACATGAGGCAAAATCTGCCTGCAAAACAAGAATGTGAATCTGGATGCAGCAACAATAACCAATGCGTCCCTGTCTGTAATTATTTTAGAATATAAAGGAGAAAAACACAACCTGATTCAGACAGAAATTACAGCGAAGCTATTGGTACCCCTGCTAAACAACTTTCAGAATTCAGTAAATGTAGCATTTTAAGTAAATTCAGAAGATTAGGTTGAAAAATGATGTGAAATTCCTTCATTCCAAACCATAAACTGACAGAGATTAACTCAAACTCAAGTAATCTTGCTAACATTACACATTATATAACACATTACACATTTCCATTTATTTAAACCACGTGTTCCTTATGTTAATATCCTACTAATTTCCTTCCATTGCTTTGACTGTAGTCAGTCTTCTGTATTGTTGTATTTTTTAACCGTTGTTGCACACGTCAATACAGAGATCCTAGGTCTCGTTTTTATGTTTAGGAAGTTTTTTTTTCTTTGTCATAAAAGTTCTGGGTGAAATAACGAGCAATAATACTAAACCAATGTAGTATTGTTTTGTTTTTTTTTGTAAATAGCTCTAATTCTAATTTCCGTACTGTCACTGCAGTACTGTGATTCCGTAAATCGCCTGTAACACAAATACTGGCATTGGACTGGACGAGGGGGTGTTTTACACGAAAGTGGACTTTTGAGGGGAGCCGACCCGCATCTTTAACAGTAACCGAGGCCCTTTTGACATGATTTTAATGTACTCTTCACCCTCCAACCTCCTTAGTAGTGATTCTTATTCTCTTTCTCCCTCTCACACTACTAGGAGACTAGCCTACTATTACCACTACTATTGCTACTATTACTACTGCTATACTACTACAATTCCCCCCTTTTGTCCCTGAAGCAAGGCTTAGCAACTCCTGAAGTATCTCTCTCTCTCTTTTTTTATTATTTTTGTTCTCTTCCCTTTTTCCGTCCGCTTCTCACTTGCTGTTTTTGAATCAAGCACAAGATCTTTTGTGACATGCTGTGCTTCTGTATGTTAATAAAAGATTTCAAAAACCCTCCAATTAGTTCACGCGTCCAAATCACTTCTTTTCATTTCATCACTAATTTTATTGTTATGGATGTAGACAGTTTCGACTGACGTCAGTCAGTCCAGTCGATGTTTCAAAACAAAAAAGAAAGAAAAAGGTTCCTCACATACAGAAATGGTAATCAATACATAGCAGCTATGATTTAGCACAAAGTACTGCAATATATGTAAACATTTCATGGCATTTACATTCACAATTTGCCCTTCACAATTCATGTGAAAGGAAGAAAAACCTGGCCTGTGAATGTACAGGTTGTTTTTTAAAGAATAGTTTTGTTAAAAGTAACACAAACATTCCCATTCCCCTATAGCAAATAGGTAGTCATGCCTCATCTCATAAGCTGTGTGATTTTTAGCTTTGCACTGGAACTAAAAGGTAATAAAGGGCAAAACTGCAGGCCTTAATACTCACACATTTGCCTCAATCAATGTGTAGTTCTTTGATTTTTTTCATACAGACCTGCTCATTACGGTTTCTGACATTGTAGGATGCACAGTTAGCAATAAATACATAAATACATGCCCTCTTAATGAAAAAAATTGCCCTTTTCAAATTCAGTTCTAAACCATGTTTTTCATGTTGTCTCTTATTCCACCACAAACACTGAAAATAGCACTGAAAAATTTTAAATTAGCAAAATCCTCTCAAATATAGATTAAATAGCTAATCTCAAAAATATTTTTTACGTATTTCTAACATATGTCCTTATTTAAGCAATTTAATCAGCTGAAATTGTCATTCCATTCGCAAATATTTTAGCTTGTTTAAGCATTATTTCTCTTGAATAAAGCAAAATTATTTGTCAATACAATAACACACTTTTAGTATATTAAATCACTTCAAACAAGTACAGGGAAGTTGGGAAAAAGTTCATTCTTATTAGAGATGGGACCGATCTGATACAATATCTGTATCTGGGCCGATATTGATGGAATTATCATATCGGATATCGGGCGAGCACGGCCGATCCATATTCCAGTCCACAACTTGAGCTGGACAATAAACCTGCTGTAACCTTAATTAGAAACCCATCACCGATTCGATTTATCCTGAACCCCCTGCAGCTTTAGCTTAAAGTCAGCGTCCCCGAGCAGTGGAACTACACCAGCATTTTATAACACGATAAATTTAATTGAAGTTTCACATCGCAGAATACCAGGAGGAGCAAGCCAACAGGAGGACACCACGAGGCAGCAGACTCTCACTGTGGCATTTCAGAAATGTGCTAAACTCCAACAGAGAGCTTAAAGGCTTAAAAGGTATCACAGAGAAGTTGCTCAAGTTTATCAAACTCGACGACCAATCACTTTACACTTTATTTCAAAGTTTTAATTTGAAATCCTTCCACAGTTGTTGCTGCAGCTGCCCAAATACTTGACCTCTTTAGATCATGCAGCCAATTGTATTGTTTTGTTTAAAATATTTGAAAGGTTTTGGATACATAAATACATGTTTATTTTAGTTTTGTAGTTTTGTAATTGTAAACATTCAATTTAAAAGAAAACTATAAAGTGTGACACATAAATGACTTTGGAACGCATTTACTTTAAATGCACTTGTGTATACTCTTCTTCTAAGTGCTGTGTGGTCTATTTCTGCCTCATTATGTATTCTTAATTAAACATAGTACATATAATAATAGATTAAACGAGCCCTTGTGTCGGTAACTTGTATCGGAATCGGATCTGAACTGAAAAAAGTGGATCGACCCATCACTAATTCTTAGAATAATATTTCAATAATAGTATTTTTTTTTTTGCCATGATTGTACTTTGCCTCTCTCCAAAAGACCAAATTTTGTCTCAAGGTCACACACCATTCCTTTAGAACATTTCATTTCAGTGGTTCTAAAATTGGTTATCAGTGTTCTGAAGATGATGGGGCAGATTGTCACTTTAAAAGTGAAAATGCTGATAGTTAAGAGTATCCCAGAGAACCAGCTTGTAAACTACAGCCCTAAATAACACCCTGTTAGCTGAGACTTCGAAATGGATAGGAAGTGGCATCCTCAAAAAGAGACCATCAATACAACATTTTCTGATTGACAGAACAAAATAGTAATGTGTTTCCAGCATAACAAATGTCATAAAAATAAAAATAAAGAGAAGGAAAAAGGTGTCAGTGCAGTGACTGTGTGACCTTCAGAGCAGGATGTATGATATGATGTGCTTATGGGGTATTTATTTGGGGGACATGATCCACTGATGATGGTGAGGTGAATGTGAGAGGTCTGTGAGCTGGATGTATAAATGTATGGGTGGATGTGTGGATGGATGGATGGATGGATGGATAGATGGATGTCTGCCGTTCACTTTTATTATTCTATGTAAACAGAATCAGTGGGCTCTGTTTTGGTTGCTTAGCAACATGCTGGCAGAGGAACGACACTTTACACCTCTGCCTTTTGCCTCGCTCTCGCTCTGGAACGGAGGAGAAATTAAAACAGAGGAAAACACAGACCAAAGTATTTCAAAACACGGGTGAAAATAGAAGCACGGCAGACTACATTCAAAAAGAAAAAAAAAACTCAAACAGCGTGGGACAGGAATACTCAGTGTTGTAATTCCCACTCCACCTTCAGTCATTATAATGATTTGTTTGAATTGAGTTGGACGCCTCCGATCGCACTGACTGATAGAGGTACGCTTAAGAAACAATTCACCTGATTGCCTTCGAGTGATTTACTGTTTAAGCCTGCAAAAATACTGTATTTCCTCTGAGTGCGTTCACTTCTAGGTAGACTACTTCTACTACAGCCTCCAGGATCTATGAACTGAAGTTACCTCTACCATAGAGAGTTTCACACTGTGACCTTGCTTTTGTGGCTTTTTTAAAAGCTGTCCTTGGCAATAGAAAAAAAAATCTAAAATCTATCTAGCTGTGGTACTTCATGTTCTCTTTTTCATCAGTCACTACCACTGGTGAATGGACTCAGATTGGAGACACAAGTCAACCCAATAAGCTCTAACTATACACCTATAAACTGCTTACTTTCCTGTTCAAATTAGAAATAATTAAACAAATAAAACAACAATTATGTAATTTCACTGATTTTCAGTTACATAATAGTCTGTGCAATCTGTTACAAAGAGAGGGAGACCTTCCAGCTCATCCTCTTCAAACAAATGCGTGCAGCAAGACTAGACAGGTACTAGAAACAATATAGTCTCCCACTGATTTCATTTCAAGAGTTGCCACAAACCACAAAGACTACAGCAAGCTGTTTTAGTCTAAAATGACACTTAGTTTTAACAGTAAAATCATAGTTTTTGAATGACTTCAGATTTTACTAGACTTTAGTTTTAAACTCCAATTTTGTAATAGTAAATATATCTACAGATGAATAAAGCCAAGTCATTTTTATATATCCTTACTGCAATTCTGACTAATAAAAAGTACAAGGTGCAAATATCACTAAATTAAATATCTTAAAGTCTCATAAAAATAATAATTCAAGATATCTATAAATTAGTTTTAACTAATAGAAATGTGTATAGATATGCAGCTTTAGATTCAGGTTTGATTAGTTATTATATTATTGAAATCTAAATCTTTTTAGGTATAGCTTTCATATTTACAGTGGAGATACCTATAAATAGAATTCTTATTAGTAAATAAACGTATACATATCTATAACTAGAATTTTAAAAAAGAGAAAAATAGTTCTAGATATCTATAACGATATTTTTACTAGTACAAAATTAAAAATGGATATCTATAACTACTTTTTAGTAATAAAAAAGTAATTGTAGATATATATATATAACAATATGTTTTAGAAGTAGAAAATTAATTCGGGATATCTACATGTAGATGTTTTACTAGTAAAAAATGAATTATGGATATCTATGATGTAATTGTATATATAACTAGACATTTTACTAGCAAAAAGGGAATTTAAAAGTAGAATATTCTCCAGTTAAAGTTTTTTTTTGGATATCTATAACTAGAATACTTTCTAGTACAAAAGTAATTATAGTTATCTCTAACTAGAATTTATACTAGAAAAAAGTAATTTTAAATATCTATATGTAGAATATAATATATACAGGGTAATATATACATAAATATTATTTATATACATAAATAATTAGAATTTTTACTAGTAAACAAATAATTGGATATCTTCAAATAGAATTTTTACTAGTAAAAAAGGAATGAACTAGTCAGAATGTCTTTTTTCGACCTGTTTATCTGACATCATTACTAGACATTATTCCTTAATATTATTATTAAACAATTATTTATAGCTGATATATGAAAAGGGAATTGTAATAAAATCTACATTACGTTAATGTCATTTCTCACTAGTAATGACTTGTGCCGCTGGTATCATTTTAGGCTAAAACAGCTTGCCATAACATATATATATTTTTTTGAGTGAAGGCATTATCCTAAATGTGCTCGGCTTAATTACCCCGCTAAGTGCTGTTTGTTATTTAGATCAGGCCTCCCTCCAAACTGTCGCCTACTCTAATCAAATGTCATTGGAAAGTGCCTATTGGACGCATCAAGCCAACATTCATCCGCTCTGAGATGTTTTAACAAAGACAGCCATTAGGAAGAGTGAGGTAGAGAGAGTCAGAGGAGGGCAGGGAGACATAATGGGCCAATGATGGCAATAAAAGATGCCTCTGACAAAATTAAATCAAGGTTTTCAACAATGCAGCAATCACTGCGCTGAAGAAACGTGGGCTGCAGTACCAAATCTTATTTTTTGCTACCATGACTCAGAGGAGCACCGCTTTAAAAGGAGACAGAACTGCCTCACAACTACATCTGCCGCTGTGCTGACTACAACATGGAGACTGAGCACCTCCTTATAGCAGGGAAATACAGTTCTGTGCAAGAGCATTAGGTACCATTTATCTGGGCAGTGAGTGTTGCTATGTTTGTATAAACAATATACACCAATAAATCATAATATTGTGACAACCTGTGTGTTTCTACACTTATTATCCATTATTTAAGCTCCACAGAGCATTTATAGAAGCACACTGAAGAAAAGGGTGAAAAGAGGTTAAAAAATGCAGAGAAACAGATACAAGTCTACAGTCTATAATTAATTATAGATCTAAAAGTGTTCCTATATGCACATTGGAACTGGAAAAAAAAGATAAGATAATGGGTGTAGAAACAAAGTCATAATGGTGTACAACATTAAAATATATTTAAAACAAACACTGGTTATGTAATGTTAATTACTGTTGGATGGAAACTGTAACGTTAAATACTATACTGTTCATAGTTTACTGTACAGTTCTGGTGTTAGCTTTTTTTTAAAGGCTGGCACATTGAAGATAGCTTTGGAAAAAGCTAACATATGTTATGACGTTATTTGTACAATCCATAATCAGAAAAATGCAAATAAAACAACGCAGTGTTTCTTACGAGGCTGTGTGTTTCTTACATTTACTTCCACTTTGGTTTAATTGCAGGCCGCGTGAACCGTATATTTCGAGTTCTATCTGAGCAACTTAATTTTATTTATTAATAAACATCCATTCCTCGATTTCAGGCCTGTAACACATTCCAAACAAAGTTGGGACATGGACAATTTACGGCCAATAAAAAAAATAAAAATAAAAAAAAAACTCTAAGTATTTTTTAATATAAAACCGCTAATTAATGTGAATTATTGTGAAAGCAGAATCCACAATTAAATTACACTCTAGAGGAGCAACAACTGTGAACCAAAATGTTTGAGTATTCACGTGTTTATGCAGTGCATATAAAGAGCCCTTCAACGCAGAATTGAGATATAAACAATGCTTTGTTCGGCTTTAGCTAGCATTAAGCCGCTAGCTGCAGTCCAGTGTTCTGAGGTTAATAACTAAAGACTGAAGTGAACTATAACCATAATCCACAGTTCATATCAAACCCCGGAATTTACTAATCTTACCAGCACGGCGCCATCCATCTGTTACCAAACATCAGCCATTAATTCAGCTCGGAAAACAGATAGAATCCCCAGTTAACCGTTAGCATCGCCTGTTAGCTGATAACGCCGCCAGTTAGTATTAAACGCCAAAAGGCCCAAAAACCGCCTGGACCAGACGCCTTTTATCGTAAAATACGCCGTTCTTTGTGGGTTTGACGCCGTAATATACGCCGTATGATTTCAAGACGCCGTATGATTTCACGACGGCGTTAAAAACGCCGCTAAAAGCACAGAAGACGCCGTTTCCCACGGCGTTTTTCGACCCTTTTGGCGCCCCGTACAGAGAGCCGTCTCAGTGCAATGAGACGGCGTAAAAAAGCGGCGTTTTAGTGTCTCTCTTGACGCCGTAAAAAGCGGCGTTTAATAATAAGATAATGAGCTCCACCTTCCAGTTTTGAATACATTTAAACTCTGTTCAGCCAATGCTCTTACAGAGAGACTCAGTCTAAAGCAATTCACTGCAGATCCGAGCTCCTGAACCTGAGCTCTTCAGTTTTTTAATTACAAATTTATAATATACCTTCTTCAGACATTCACGCTGATGCTCATGCCTTTTATTAGTCTAATATTTATGCTGTTCAATGTATTTTAAATAAAATTAATAGTAGTAGGGACGCCCCTTGTGCATGAATTTTATTAATTAATAGTGTGTTTCTTTTTAGGCTACGTTTGGTAAATGGTAGCTAATAGGGTAATTTTGCTATATTTCAAGAGTTTCTTGGTTTATTAGCTCTTAAATATTTGGCCAGGTACTGTATCAGTATTTATATTATTTGAAGGATTTAAATAACAGGAGTGTTAGTAATCATAAAATGTAAGGAAACGTAAATGTTTATAAGATATACAGTTATAAACTAAAAAACACTTAAAAAAAACACCCCGACAGCTGAATATTCAAGGAACGGACACGGCTTGCCAATGAGTTTGGATATTGAATAGATTTTCCAAAGTAAAGAGCCAGATTAATAATTTAATGAAGGTTTCTAAGCGACTGAAGTAAATATAATATAATAATAAATATAAATATAATAAATATGTAACTTGTAAGTCTATGTCTGTAAATGACATTACTTGTTTCCTTATGGAAATAGAAAAAATACCGGATCTGCTGAAGCATAAAAACTAATATTAATAATATTATGCTTAAACAACAACAAAACAATAATATTCATAGTAAATTAAGAATAATTTACATCTAATAATAATAATAATAATAATAATAATATATAATTATAATATATAATGTTATATAATATAATATATTATAATTATACTGTATAATTATAATATTATAATAAGAATAAAAATAAGAAGAATCAGCTTCCTAATATAATTTGTAACTAATTTAATAAATTACTAAATTAATTTATTGAAACCCTGATGTTTTTGCAACAATAGGGTTCTTCATGTGTGATATACTGATGATGTGATTTCCGTCTGGATAAAAAAAAAAGTGGGAAGCTGCACAGCATTTTGCTTTCACCTAAACCTAGAGTTTTTTTTACATTGATACAGCATAAATATTAGACTAATAAAAGGCATGAGCACCAGCGGGAATGTCTATAGATGGCATATTGTTAATTGTGTCTAAAAAACTTTGTCTGAAGAGCTCAGGAGCTCGGATCTGCAGTGAATTGCTTTAGACTGAGTCTCTCTGTAAGAGCATTGGCTGAACAGAGTTTAAATGTATTAAAAACTGGAAGGTGGAGCTCATTATCTTATTATTAAACGCCGCTTTTTACGGCGTCAAGAGAGACACTAAACGCCGCTTTTTACGCCGTCTCATTGCAATGAAACGGCGCTCTGTACGGGGCGCCAAAAGGGTCGAAAAACGCCGGGAGAAACGGCGTCTTCTGTGCTTTTAGCTGTGTTTTTAACGCCGTCGTGAAATCATACGGCGTATATTACGGCGTAAAACCCACACAGATCTTTTCGATAAAAGGCGTCTGGTCCAGGCGTTTTTTGGGCCTTTTGGCGTTCCATAAGTTAGCATTCCCAGTTACCCGTTAGCATGACCAGTTAGCTGTTAGCCCTGCCAGATAGGTGATACTCAAATCCGTCAATTTGTTTTTCATAATAAGAGCCCCAAGACAAATGTAAATGTAAATGAAAAGATGTTTACTAAAATCAGTGACTGTATTCATAGGAAAAGACCATCCAGACAGTTATGTGTGGAGGATATTAAAATTAAATATGCAACAATGATGAATATTGTTCACTTTAAGACAAGTTTGCACATAGAATTAGGAAAAATAACAGCAAAAACTCTTTGTATCCCCTGTGCTTAAACACTCTTAAGAGTTGTGAGAATGAATGGCAACAATACAAAGTAATAAAGCTTTACTGTCCCAACTTTTTTATGTTGCAGACCTGAAATGCAGGAATAGGTGAATGTTAATAAAAACATAGAAAACATAAAATATATTTTTATAGATCATTCTCCTATGCATCCAGAACTTGGGCACAAAACTGTGCTTTGTCATTTTCATAACAAAACTGAATTCCCCCCAAAAAACCCTCCTAAAAAGTATTTATTCTTTGTAATATAGATATTGTAATATATTCTGTGTAATATAGAGTCATATCTATTGGTCAATAAAATGTTCACACAATGTTTTAGTGTTAAAAACAACAAAGGTGTGTAAAGATGTAATGTCAGCAATATAAAAAGGTAACATGAAAACCTTGGTCACTGCAAATGAATATGTTAACTTTGTATGCAGCTTATGTTATAGCCATTTTTCATAAAAGCATGCCACATCTGAAAGTAAATGCTCATGGATTTTAATTCACATTATTAAAGAGAGCTTCACTAATGGACTTATCAGTCTGGAACAAAATTAAGAGAGATGAACAACTGCACCATTAGAAAAGTTTTCAATCAGACATAGAAATCCGTCCAACGGAGATACAGGCATTCACTCAGAACTGAAAATATTAAAAATGAAAAAATATGACTGTCTCCCCCTGTACCCGCATTGAGTAATGAATTAAAAGCTGTGGGAGACATTCCAAGCAAAGGAAGACACCAGACTGTTATCAAATTGTAATTACCAGGCAGTTTCAGAACATCTTCTAGTACAGCAGGCAATTACTCTGGTGAAAGCTTTAACTTAAAAAAAAAAAGTTTCAGAACCTTCCAGAGAGGAAAAAATAACATCTAACTCTGTATTCCATGACGTTTACCTTGACAAAGCAGCAAGGTGACATTTTCACAGTTTATAAAGTACATTTTGTACAATTGAGCAGCATGATGTAGCTAGTCTGGGAGACGAGACTGTGCCAGTATATGTGCTTACCTGCAGCTTTACGGTCTGAAATCATCACGCCTCATTATGGGCTCTACTAACTCATTTAACACAGCTCATTTAACTCGTCAGCTAATTAGCAAAGCATGTAGAAGTTGAATTTTATGTTCTCAGCTCCAGCTCTGGGGACCCAATGGACTACACAGTTTCAAATTATTTCCTGGCACAACACTGCTGACAACACACCAGCTCATCAAGTAGTTATCAAGCTCTTCAGAAGAGAAATCGAGTGTGCCGGGGCAGGGATCATTTAAATCCATGAAAAGCAGTGATATTCTGTGATTGACTGGCACCATGACCTAGCATTGGCATAGCATCCCTGCATTGGATAGGCTCAGGGCTCACTGTGCACCTGATTAGGAAGAAGCAGTATTGATTTATGTGGGCTTGGAGACATCTGAGAGGGTCTATTACACAGTGGACAGTGTGTACTGTGATCAGAAAAATCAGTATTCTGGATTATTATAATTATTAGATAGGATGTAGTAAATAAATAGAAGACGGAAGGATGGATGGCGAGTTAGCGGGTCCCCAAAACTAGAGCTGAAAACACCTGTGTTTGACGTAGAAGAGCTGAAGAACTGATCCCTGAATTACAGTGTGATGGAAGGGAGCAAAAACTTTCCTGCAAAATAAAACTGCATGAAGGGCTTATATGCAGTAGGCTATAGTTGCATTATTATATATTTGCCCTTATCCTCTGTGTTCTGTTTCAGTCAATATTAACTAAAAACTTTCTATGTTGTCATTTAAGATGAAATACTAAAGTCATGGCATGATATATCTGGATAGTTGAAACACTACAGTAACGATACGTAGCATTTAATGCTATAATCTCTATAGTCAACCAATCAAACACTTTCCATAATAACCAAAAATGTGCTCACACTTTTCTCAACCTGCTCCGTAGCTTCTAGGTCATGATAAATGACACAGACTTAAAGATGTAGCTTAATAACCTATAAAAAAATATATATATATATATATATATATCATACTCTGTCCTGCACTAGGGAAGCAAACTATTTGTACTTCATTACTTGACAACTGTGTGGAATTGATGGATAAAAGTGGAACTCAGATATAAACACAGAGATACACAGGCACTGTAGCCTGATGCTGGTGTTCTAACATTCATAACTGCTGAGTTGTGCTATTAGCTAGCATTGCTAGCTGCATTCCTGTGTTTTTTAGGTTATTAACTAAAGACTGAAGTGAGCTATAACCATAATCCACATATCATATCAAACTAGAGAACCTTTTAATCTAACCAGCACAGTACCATCCATCTGTTAGCATACATTAGCCATTAATCCAGCTTGGAAACAGCTAGCACTGCCAGGTGGCGAATACGACATTTATAATTCAAATTAAAAGAAACAATATTTAAATTAATAAATGTACACTAAAATAATAAAAAAACATAATTTTTTTATGTTATTTGGACTTTACTAAGTATACGTATGACCAAAATATGGTTGAATATCTAAATTCTGCTAATCTGCTAATATCTGCATTTCATTGTGAAGCATTTTAAGCAGAGCTGAAATATGTTATTATTACAGAGCAACATGTTTCAGCTTTTAATGTAAAACTATCTGTTGAGTGTAGTTAATATTTAAGACATATTTGAGTAGCCTAGAATCTCCTGAAAATAACCTCTGGCCTGTATGATTGTCTTCTATAAATTGTTCTGTGATTTTTATATTTTAATGTAATTTAATAATATTAAATTTCGGTTACTGACTGATGTTCATTATAGGGAGATATGCCAGTTATTCATTTATTCATTTGCTTCACGATTTAATTTCATTGCACAGTTTAAATATTTGATTATGAATGTGATTGAATAGCATCATTTTCTAAATCACCTAATAGCACAAGTAAAACCCTAAAAAATCCTAAATGTGACCAAAAAATGATAAAAACCGAAAAACGAAACAAAAAAAAAAACAGAATTTGCCCAAAAAAGAAAACAAATTTCATAGGGCCCTATACACAGTATGTCCGAATAATTGTGGACATCCCTTCTAAGGAATGCATTCAGCTACTTAATGCACCCTTTGCTGACATTTATGTGCAATTGCGCAAACACAGCTTGTTCCCATAGAGAAGTATTGACATGAGGACCTGGATACAGTTTGACCATTTGAGTAATTAAAAGAGTGTTTTGGCATGTATTTAAATAAAATGTGCTTGTTGGCCATGTTGACCTTGAACCTGCAGCACAGAATTCATTTGGACTATTACTTGGACTCATGAAACATGTCCTGACTGATTAAGTGCATTAAGTGGAATGAGTAAGTGGAAAGTTTTTGTCAAGCTATTGCTTTAGGTAGTTCTCAGACTGTAAAGCAAAAGGTATAACCCACCATACTGGCAAAATCTGGCACTCAGGCTATAATATGGCTACAGTACAGACCATGGATATTTAGTTGTGGCCCTGTTACTAGACCTAGTTTACAAAGACAGGGTTTCAAATGCCATTCATATAATATCAGTCTGAGGCTGATGAGAAGAAGAGAGAGGAAGAGAGGAGGCCGTGAGGGGCTAGGCATCGGTGGGCTGCAGACAGCTCCCGGGAGCCATGGCAACAACACTCACATAATAGCTGCTGCTCTGCATCTGGCAGGGATGCCACAGAGCGCAGAAGAGAGAGAGAGAGAGAGAGAGAGAGAGAGAGAGAGAGGAGGAGAGAGAGAATGAGAGCGATACATCTGTTGTATAATCTTCTCATATGGATACAAGATTGAAGGGGTAAAGTCGTATAGTACTTTGAGTCACCCATAAAGGTCCTTTAGTCTCTCAACTCCAAGAAAAAAGAGGAAAAACATCACCAGATCAACAACAGGAGTCTCCTGAACAGCAGTAACATCTCACCATGATCAGAATTTACCTCATAAAGTGCTTTACAGTGGCCCAAACATCCAGAGCTTCACACCGCCGTACTCCGACCAAGCAGGGGGAAGGCTGTAGGTAGTCCATAGTTGTGATCCAAACCCCTGAGGCTCCGCAGGCCCAGGTCCGTGTGAGTCCGGCCCTCGCGAGGCATGGTGGCGATGGCCGAAGCCTGGGGCTCTGCTGGCAGGTTGTTGTGGTTGAGGTCCATGGTGGACAGCAGGTGTCCCAGGGAGTCCCAGCGTCTGGCGGAGGGCAGACGGATGAGAGAAGAGTATCCACGTTCAGGGAACACAGTCATTGGCGGTGCCATTTTCCTGGTTTCTGACTCCTGGTGGTCCCTGGAGCAGCGTGGCGCAGGTTTAGTGTAAGTTCCTCCTCTGGGATCTGCGAGAACTTCGCTGTAAGGGGGTGGAGGATCCTCCATCAAAACCGCTTCCTCATAGCAAGGGGGTTTCCCGCAAAGTTCACTGTCAACCGGGACAGCAGGAACTGGTACATCAGGGAATTACAGTAAAAAAGAGAAGAAAGTTTTAACTTTTTGAGGGCATATTACTAACTCTAAGCAAAACAGATAAAGAACAAGATAAAGAACAATGGCTATGTTCAAACTGCTAGCCCAAATTTGATTTCCAAGATTCCAGTCTGGAAATTCTGTATTTGATTCAAATCAAATCAGATTTTAACATGTTTTTGGCATCACTGTCAACATGAAAACAACGACCTTATCAAATCCAGAGTAACAAAATACTCAGTTCCAAGAAGAGCACCAAAAGTTAGTCACTAGCCGTAGATATGTTTTTGATGTCCAGACATGCAAATATATGATAATAGAATTAGGTACAGCAAATAACAGTGTGGACAGTCATTTGTCTGAGAAACACATATAGTTTGCCAGCAGTTTGAATATAACCAATGACACATGGAGAAAATGTTTTAAAATAAGAATAAAGTGTCAAGGAAAACTCTTCTTTTGAATCTACTCATGGAAATTTAAACCCATAATTTGAACAGCCACACTTATTTAAGTAACTCCATCCAGCAAGACTTTGACCTAACCACACACGCAGAGGCAAATGTATGACCTGCTGAATAGCGAAGAAAAATAGCCCATTACCAACCTGGGTCACTGAAAGATAAAATAAATATCACGTAACTACAGATTTTATAAAAGGTGCCATGCTGATGTCCTCAAAGCCTGAGTCCTCAAGCTGTAGTTACCCAATAGTAATAGTAGAACTTAGTAGATATCCAGATTGGATATACTGTATATACAGGAAAGCACCAATTTCCTTGTCAGTTAAACACATTATAAACAACATGCTGATGTAAATCTATTAAACGATAAGATGTCCATATTTAGAATGGGTTAGCAGAACAAATTAGGCACCATAAATGAGGGATTGGGATTTGTTATGAAAGGCAGATAGGTCATAAACGTAGGTTTATCTTCCCTTGCAAGGTCACCCTTTGCTCTAACAAGATGAAAGCTAGATAAGATTTGCTCCAATGAAGGGAAGTGATAAATCATCGTATTGGAGGCCGAGATAAGCTTGGCTGCATCAGGCCTGAGCTTAATTACACAGGGAGTGCTCTTGTCTTTCAACTTCATCTTTTTGTCTGCTAATTTTGTTTCTAATTATACTATATTTTCTCAAATATTTGGAAGGCTGGTAGGCTCAACACAAGGAGAATGAAGAATAGACCATACAGGGGTTGGACAATGAAACTGAAACACCTGTCATTTTAGTGTTGGAGGTTTCATGGCTAAATTGGACCAGCCTGGTGGCCAATCTTCATTAATTGCACATTGCACCAGTAAGAGCAGAGTGTGAAGGTTCAATTATCAGGGTAAGAGCACAGTTTTGCTCAAAATATTGCAATGCACACAACATTATGTGTGACACACCAGAGTTCAAAAGAGGACAAATTGTTGGTGCACGTCTGGCGCATCTGTGACCAAGACAGAAAGTCTTTGTGATGTATTAAGAGCCAGGGTATCCAGGGTAATGTCAGCATACCACCAAGAAGGACCAACCACATCCAACAGGATTAACTGTGGACGCTGTAAGAGGAAGCTGTCTGAAAGGGATGTTCGGGTGCTAACCCGGATTGTATCCAAAAAACATAAAACCACGGCTGCCCAAATCACGTCAGAATTCAATGTGCACCTCAACTCTCCTGTTTCCACCAGAACTGTCCGTCGGGACAATAAATTATTGTGGTCTAAAACCAGGTGTTTCAGTTTCATTGTCCAACCCCTGTACATGTAAAGTCAATCACTGGCTCTTTTTTAAACTGCTGCTGATGTAGCATCACTGGGTGGCCAGCTCACTCGAAGGAAAGCTCAGGGACCCACCCCCAGAGAACAACACCAATTGCGTTTTCTCTGAGTCTGGCTGCTGATGCCATGCAGCTGCAAGAACTGTATAAAATCTAGGCCTGTCATAATATATTTTTTGCGGATATGTTGTACCAAATTAATTGCCAAAGTACATAATTCATCAGGGAGTTACAGTAAAAGAGAAGGCATATATCAACTACAAAACAAAAGATAAGACAAGATAAAGAACAAAGGGCTATGTCCAAACTCCAAGCCCAAATCTGATTTCAGACATATTTAGATTGTATCAAGATTGTTTTTTTGTTAGTCTGAAAAGCCTGAAACCACATGAAATCTGACATTATAGCAAATCGAATCCAAACAACACTTGAACAGTGTTTGAAACTTGATTACAATTAGATTTGTAGAGATTTACAGATAAAAATTATGGATTCGGATCAAATGTCTTTTTAAGGCCACTGTATATCATTAATATTCTGATGAAGAAATATTGCAATAATTTGATTACAGGCTTTTAAAAAGCAATGAGCTTTCAATTATATATAATTTCTAACCATTTCTGTATGTTTGGGATATGTACATTTGACATATGCACCTGACAAAAATTCACAGTATTTTTATTATTTGTTACATTTTGTTAATCTTGAGGTAAATTTCATACATTATACAATTACTTGTTACTCAATAATATAACAATCGTGACAGGCTTAATAAAATCTATAAAAATGTACCCTTTCAGTCTTAAGCAACCACTCTATACACTGGCCCGTCTCCATCGCCAGTACACTCAGTCTTATGTAGGAGTTGGGCAAACAAGCAAAAGCAGAGAGAAGGTTTGCTCCTGGCTGTTTGCTCTTATTTAGAAACCCAAACGCTATTTTCTTGTTTTTAAATGTTCCTGACACCTGGTGTACAGAACCCAGGCTTACAGACAGAGCTGGTTATATTCCACTATTGGAGACTGCTGTCTACTTAATAGCCTACTGTTAATCATACACCATCTGTCCTTGGTGATCCTCAGATAGATCTTGAATGAGTAGGCAAGTGTAACAGAATGTACCTTCTCTTGAATCTCTCAAGTTGTCCTGGAAACATAACCCTAAATATACTAGTAGAAATCTGAATCACATATCAATCTCGAGGCTGCACATGGCTTTTTCACGTGAAGTAACGTGAAACACTACTTCACATGTGCTTCATCTGATAAGTCGCTTTGTTTTTAGTGTTACTGAATGGCTGAGTTTTTAGCACAAAGTGTATATGTGGCTATGTCAGCTGACAGACTGCAGTGATGGAACATCTCAAGGACAACTCTTTTGACAGAGAGACAACAGCTATTCACAGATTCTGTGCAGAAATCTCATTGTGGAATCCCTGGATGACTAGTTTGCATTTAGGGAAGACTCCTTTTTCATAATATGAGTTTTTATATATGGCTTAGGTTGTATCTATACCTACCTTGTTTGGTCTGTACCTAGGTCTTTAAGTCAATTTTTGGCACAACACCAGTTCTTGTTCTTCTATAGTTTAACTGCTAACGATAGCCTGTCTCAACTTTTTGTCAAATATCTAAAAGTCTAAACCATCTAAGAAAGTGCATTCACACTGCACATGAACTGAACCATGGATTATTTGATCTAGACTGATACTACCTGTTTTGCTCTGGACCAAACAATCTAGATGTGAAAGCAGCCTTTGTCTGGCTTAGTTCATTTACAGTGTGAACACTTTTTTAAATGGAGCACACTTCACATCGCCCACCCTTCACATTGACATGTCATGCAGCAGTATGGGTGCAACATATTACAGTCTGTGAATTCTGTATTTACTGAAACTGTAGATTAACCCTTATTTATTATAAACAGAAATAAAAGCAATTTGAGAGTAATGTGTTATGTCATTCTGTTGTGTGATGCATAGACAGCTCTGGAAAAAATAAGTGATAGATGATCACAAGCAATCAAACCAAGCTGAACTGCTTGAATTTTTGCACCAGGAGTGGCATAAAGTTATCCAAAAGCAGTGTGTAAGACATGGTGCATGAAAACTGTGATTAAACCAGGCTTATTCCACCAAATATTGATTTCTGAACTCTTAAAACTTTATCAATATATTTTTTTTTCTTTGCATTATTTAAATTCTGAAAGCTCTGCATCTTTTTTGTTATTTCAGCCATTTCTCATTTTCTGCAAATAAATGCTCTAAATTACAATATTTTTATTTGTAATTTGGGAGAAATGTTGTCCGTAGTTTATAGAATAAAACAACAATGTTCATTTTACTCAAACATATACCTATAAATAGCAAAATCATAGAAACTGATTCACAAACTGAGTGCTCTCTTAAATTTTTCCAGAGCTGTACACACTGAAGATAGTCAGAATCTGGCAGGGAGGCAATTGAATTGACAACCCACCAACGCACGTCCTTCTACAAACTAATCAATGTCAAGTATAGGGAATCACAACCCACGTAGATGATGACAAAAGGATTTAACGATGTTCTTTAGTGCACTCACTAAACTACAGTGTAAACCCAAAACACAATGTAACAAAAATCAAAACCTTGGTTCGGATTTTGGTTCATATTTTGAGGTAATCAAATCTTCTAACCTTAATCTTCTATGCTATTATAAAGAAACTAGAACAGTGTTCTTTAATCCTGATCCTGGTGCCCCCTGTCTAGTGCATTTTAGAGGATTGCCTGCTTCAACACACCAACTGTACCTCTGGATAGGCTTGTTATTGAGCTGATTAGTTGAATAATGTGTGTTGGGAAAAGGGAAAGCCATCAATTTGCAGGGCGGGGGGCACCAGGACTGGGACTAAAGAACCCTGAACCAGAACCAACAATTGATTACAGTTCAGTAAGTCTAAGATGAGCTCTAATGTTGAAAGTCTCCACTGGGCTTGATTCACACATAGTTCTTTGTTAGCTTTCGCAGAAATCGCAGCATGATGTTACAGTTCTGGACCCTGGAGATACTGTGAAAGCTTCATTTAGCCATTGTACTCTAACTGATTTATAGTCTTTGATGAGTTGGCTTCTTATTCAGCCCCTGTCTTAATGTGTGGTCATCAGTCCTGTATGTCTGGCCTTCCTTTCAAGAGGACATTCTATGCCTCAGGCCTGGGATCCTTCGTATCTGGCAGTCTGCCTGGCTGCAGGAGCACATGATTAGCCTAGCTCCCTCACTGCTGCTAGCCCACTGATGTACTCCTCTGCCCACTCTCCTCCCACACACCGTTCTCTCTGTTACCATGTCATACATGAAAGAATTTGGCTCAGGCGACCAGCGACGTGTGAGGCTGTGTGGATGTTTTCTTCTGCATGCCCCACATGGGCAAACAAGATTAGAGGCTTGTTTGGCTTGATGATCTTATTAAGTTTCGTGACTAATTCTACAGATAACATAGGTGCAGAGTCTTGCTGGAAATCGATTCAGTATTATGCAAGAGACATGTTCAGAAATTCTCTGGGTTTTTTTGTCTCGAAGTAGTGCATAGTGGTTTGCAGGGGAGGATGCAAGTCTTCGCTTGCTTTCCAAATGGAATCCATCAACATGTCTGGCCCTCCTGTCTCACTTATCAGGTCATGGCTTCGTCTGCCAATGCAACAAAACATCTCTGACCTTGCTTTGCATCTTTAACATTGTTTCTCCTCAGATCTGAGTATTAAAAAAATTAAACAACGAGTTTCACAAATACAGCTTACCTTGTGGTGGAGTCCAATTTGCCTGGGGAATGGTGTGGGCGATTGGCACTTGTGGAGATATCATCTGAGGTACCGGACAAAACTGGGGGGTCTCTCTGGCAGGGGGGTACCCTGCTGCTGCCGCACATTCTAGAGGTTCCATCTCCAGGGCCCGAAGACAGTGCTCCCGCAACCTCTGCTCGCGTCGGCGCTTGAGCTTGCGCTGCACAAAGCTACAGAAGCAGCATACCATTACAATAAGTGCCCAGACCAGCCAGAATCCGGCGAAGCATGCCAGGAAAGTGTAGGTACCCTGAGACATCACCATGACTATGTCCTTGATAAAGCTCTGGCCCTCCACAATCCAACTGAGAAGATTGAAAAGTCGTCGCGAAGCCCTTTCTGTTCAGTTTTTCTTTCAGCTCTAATCTTACACCATGTAAGATGACAGTTCAGTCATTAAGTCTCAAAACAGCATGCCTTAAAATCATATTTATTTCACAGAATCAAATCGAGTGGATTTCACCTTTAACTGAGGAAAAAAAAAGTTCCTCCCAACGACATGGCCGATTCCAGGAAGTGCATTTCCTCGATTTGTAGGGTGCAGTGTGTCACAAACGCTGAGGTATCAAAGCACCTCTTGACGGGCTGCAAGAGCTTCTCTCTCAGAAAGAAAGTTGAATTTCCACAGACAGCTGGTCCCACTAAGCGAATGCCAATTCTTGCAGAGCTGGGGTCTCCTCCTGCCGAACGAACCCTCTGCGGAGCGGATCAGTGCTCTTCAGATCTCCAGAGGACACCAGGCCACATGCTGCTCAACAAAGAGAAAGGACATGGAAGGGGGGCGATCATCATCACTTATGAACTTGTCATATTTTCAAAACACTGGCCGTCATATTTAAAACACAATGGCCCCTTTCATAATTGATCTCAGCTGTTCAAGCACAGCCCTCACAATGACTTTAGGGGGTGAGTATCAATTTCACACATTGGAGAGTCAAAAGCACACACTGCTCTTCTCACAAAAAGAGCGACTAGCGTTTAGGAAATGGTGTCAGCAGCATGAGTTCTCATTCACTAAAGCAATTTATGACTTGACCGCTGAATCGTGAGGGTGACTTTCAGCATGCCGTCTCTCCGACTGTTAATGATACCACTAAACATGCCAATTCCTCTGCCTGCCTCCTACAAACCGACGTGCCATTACTGCCTCCCATTAAACCCAGTTATGCAACCACCTCACTTCAGTACATGTTTGCTGTCGCTCTCTCTAATCAAGTCATGGCTTCTCCTGCCTGCACAACATAATAATAATACTATCCTCGACTATTTCAGACTCCCCTCTCACTGACCTTGAGGAAACAGATTACATCAATGCTTTGCTTTGTTTATCAGTTTCTCGCCGGCATCTCTGACTCACCGCAATGACTCTATTATCCATAAACCCGCCTCAAGACATTTTCTGTCCAGCAACCACACGTTCATTTGACATCCACCTTAAAAATAATATCGATAGCAGTGCACCAGTTCTGTTTCACATTGTTTTGAACAGATGTTTGACACTTAAGTGCCATTGGTAGATGTTTTTTTTTTCTGAATTTGTAGGGGGCGGTCCAGCAATTCGCAGGTGTTTGGTGCTTGGTTGCTGAGAATGCCAATGTAGAACAAAAGCTGTCATCACTTTTTACTTAACTGTAGAAGAAATGTGACTTTGGGCTGACCTCTCAGTATCCTATGATTTTACCCGCATTGTTAAGAATGCACCTGTATTCACATTTTGATTTCAGTTCAGTTACAGAAAATGACACAAAAGCAATGTCATTAAGAATAATATGAAGTGGTATTTATATTAAACGGTTCTGGACTTCCAGGGTTCACAATATATGCAACACATTGACTTTCTAGCCATTGATTTCCTATTTAAAATGACCAGTAAACTTTAACTTCTCTTTTGGGGTTTTATAAGTAATGGTAATACTGCTAAAATCATCAAGAATGTATATGTTTTCTTTGGAACTATTTTGCCATGTAGAGTTTTAAAAAAACAATGTCTATCTCTAAATGACTGTAAAACACTCTCTCAAACATCAGGCACCATATTTCATAACCATTTGTTGCAATACCAGCTGGTCACCCACATCTGTAGTGATTAAGACATTAGGTAGTGACAACAGCTGACGTGACGATATGTTGTTGTTTTTTTTATCATGTTAAATATTTAAAATCCAACGTCCTCCAATCATCAAATGCTATCATTAAATTAACATTGAACTGGCATAGAAGTGAATATTTTGTTAGTTAAAATCATGGTGATATTTTTTAAAATATCTCATGCCAATGTCTGACAGACACTTGTGAGGTATGGAGATCAAAATTCAGCACCTGCTTAATGTCACTATGTTAATGTCCACACAACAATATTTAAATGATTTTTAATGATTTTAATGATGTTTCACTTTAACATCGTTAGATGCTTGAATCATGTTTAATATAAAAGCTGCATGTAAGATTGAAGGGATCTTCTTTCTATTTGTTCAAAAGAGAATTAAAAAATGTTTTTTTTTATTAAATGTAAAGGATACAATAGCTTGGGGATCACTTTAAATGGTGCTGTCTGTTTATAAATAAAAAGGTTGTGTAAGAACTAAACATCTAAATTGTATTCGCATTTTTGTTTCAGTTCATTTTCAGACAATGACACAAATGGTATTTATATTAAATGATTCTGGACTTCCAGGGTTTACACTATATGCAACACATTGACTTATTAGCCATTGATTAACTATTTAAAATAAACAGTAAACTTTAGAGTTTTCTTTGGAACTATTTTGCCATGTACAATTTTACAAAACAATGTCTATCTCTAAATGACTGTAAATCACTGTCTCAAACATCAGGCACCATATTTCATAACCATTTGTTGCAATACCAGCTGGCCACCCACATCAGTAGAGATTGTGACGTTTGATAGAGACAACAGCTAATGTTGAATAATTGTTGGTTTTTATCATGTTAAATATTAAAAATCCAATGTGTTTCAAACTAAATCTTCCAAATGCTATCATCATATTAATGTTGAACTGATATGATGACCAAAACTGTCTGTCATAATTTTACTTTTAACATTCTAATATCAGTAAAAGTTTATTATTTTTTAGTGGTAATCATGGTAAATTAAAAACAAAAAAGATCTAAATTGTAATGGAGAATTGTATGGAGCCCCTAAAGGGCCATGGGTTGTAAAAAAAATAGGAAAATGACATTGCATTCCCTTGCAAAAAAAAATTGCTTTCCCACGCAAATGTTTTGCATTTTGCATTTTTTTATATATATAATTTTATTTCAGTTTTTTTCCCATTTTCTTCCCAATTTACACAGCCAATTACCCAACCTACTCATTAGGACTCCCCCTATCACTAAGTCAGCCACCGTCTCTTTTCAAACTGCTGCTGATGTAGCATTACTGAGTAGCATCACAGCACGCTCTGAGGAAAGCACAGAGACTTGGTTCTGATACATCAGCTCACAGACGCCTTGCGACATCACCCACCAAGAGAGAGCAAGGCCAATTGTGCTCTCTCGGGGCTCTGGTAGCTGATGGCAAGCTACATAAACAGGATTCGAACTGGGGATCTCCTGATCATAGTGGCAGCGCTTAGCCTGCTGGACCACTTGGAGCTTCTGCTTTTAGCATTTTAAGCTAACGTGAACTGTTCCCTGTCAAAGTTTTGATTAGCAGTTGATTGAAAATCACCATTAATGAACTGCAGGACACCTGCAGATTTAACACACACTATTTATTTCAGGTTGTTATATAATATGTGATATGATCAAGAGACACACACACATACACACAAATACAATAATGCTTTTCTAGTGCTTATAGATAAAATAGATCACTGTTAAGGTACTGGATAAGGGTTTTATATTGGTATTCAGCCAAGTACACTGTCTAGGCTAGAGTAGAGTAGATCCTGTCGATCTCAATTTTTTTGTGGGAGGGAATGCAAACCATTTGCAAGGGAACACATTTTCCATTTTTTTTTTTCAACCCATGGCCCTTTGGGGGTTCCGTAGAATCGCTTATACAACTCCGGAAACATTTAAGAGATCACTTCAGTTTCTGAACTAGTTTCTCTGATTTTGCTATTTATAGGTATATGTTTGAGTAATTGAACATTGTTGTTTTATTCTATAAATTACGGACAACATTACTCCCAAATTCTGAATAAAAATAATGCCATTTAGAGCATTTATTTGCAGAAAATGAGAAATGGTGAAAATAATGAAAAAGATGCACAGCAAATGATGCATAGTTTTTGCAAAGACAACAATATTCATAAAGTTTTGAAGAGTTCAAAAATCTATATTTGGTGGAATAACCCTGGTTTTAACCACAGTTTTCATGCATCTTGGCATGTTCTCCTCCACCAGTCTTACACACTTCTTTTGGATAACTCTATGCCATCCATCTTCCTTTTGATTATATTCCAGAGGTTTTCAATTTGGTCAAATCAAAGAAACTCGTCGTTTTTTAAGTGGTCTCGTATTTTTTTCCAGAGCTGTATATATAAAGAATATCAAGATATTTTTTTTACAATATTGCCTTAGTTCTTTTAATTTCTCCATCCTTAGTCAGCCTTAGTCAGGCGCGTGACCAATCAGGAGCGTGTCCAGTCCACAGCTGTAAACTCCAGCTTTAGTTCTCACGTGAGCTGAGGGTAATGTCAGTCAGGTACGCGGGAAAAGGGAACTCGTTGCCAGGGACAACAGGCTTCGTGCGTGTTGCTATAGTGGACTGTATGTATAACAACACAATGTCCGGCGAGTACAGACAGCGTGTTCCTGTCTCAAAGGTGACACCTGGTAACACCTGACAACAACACTGACATTGACATTAGCGTAACTCGCGTGCTTATGCGCGCGCACGCACGATCGCGCGCCCTCCTCAACCAACGGTCAAGCCTTCAACCCCTCAGAAAGACCTGCGTGAACCTGAGCGCGCGCGTTCACCACAGGTCAGTATGTCTCTCTCTAACTGCCTCCAACTCAACAATTACACACACACACACAAACACACACACGCACACAGACGCTGTTTTACCTCAAAACTGAAGACCCTGAAGACCCCGTGTGTATCCTTCACGCGCTCCTCCGGTACCTGCGCTTCACGCGAGCAGCTCCAATAAAACACACCCACATCTCGCGCCGCTCCGCCGCCGACGCGCTGTATCACGAGCGCTGTGTCGTGCTCGCCTCGTTCAAAGTGAGCAAGTAAGAGAAGAAGAGACGACCACCCCCCCCCCCCCCCACCACCCCCCCACCACCACCACCACCACCACACACACTCATACACACAAACACACTCAGTCACTCACGGTGCAGATGGGATGCTCGCTCCTCCTTGTTTTTAACTGTTTCCAGAACCAAAATAGCGAGCAGTCTGTCACGGCTGCAGCACCAGCATCACCTCCTCAGCCCTGCTCTTCTTGTTTACCTGCTGCTGCTGCCGATACTGCAGCACCTCAGTCGTGATTCTCTGTTTGGCTGCAGTTCACACCTGTTGGATCACAACCTCCAGATACACTGCTTGGTCAAACACTCTAATATTTAGTCGGACCCCCTTTTAGCTTTGATTGTGTCAAACATTCGCTGTGGCATTGTTTCAACAAGCTTCTGCAATGTCACAATGATGATTTATGTCAATCCACTGTTGCATTCATTTTTTTCACCAAGATCTTATCATCATCATTGATGATGGTAGAGTCTGACTGCTGCGCAAAGCCTTCTCCAGCACATCCCAAAGATTCTCAATATGGTTAAGGTCTGGACTCTGTGGTAAACTCTCAATCCATGTGTGAAAATTATGATCTCATGCTTCCCGAAATGCTCTTTTACAATTCCTGCCCGATTAATCCTGCCATTGTGATCTTGGAATATGCCCGTGCCATCAGGGAAGAAAAAATCCATTGATGGAATAACCTGGTCATTTAGTATAGTCAGGTAGTCAGCTGACCTCATTTTTTCAGCACATATTGTTGCTGAACCTAGACCTGACCAACTGCAGCAAACCCAAATCATAACGTTGCCCCCACAGGCTTGTACAATAGGTACAAGGCATGATAGGTGCATCACTTCACTTGCCTCTCTTCTTGCCCTAATGAGCCCATCACTCTAGAACAGGGTAAATCTGGACTCATCAGACCTTCACATGACCTTCTGTCATTGCTCCAGAGTCCAATCTTTAGGCTCTCTAGCAAATCGATACCTTTTTTCTGGTTAGCTGGTCACTGTTTAGTGGTTTTCTTAAGGCTACATGTGACATATTATGTAAAACTCACTTTTTGTGGGTTTTTTTTGTCGTTCCACCTGGGTCTCGAATGTCCCTATAAATAAACTATAAAACAAAATCCATCCATTCTTTTTCTCTGAATCAGTTAAAAGTGTTTGGTGTCAGAAATCATGTGCTTCGATGAGTCGTTTGGATGACTTCCTTATTAGTTCATAGAAGGGTGATGTCCGCAGCATCCTGTCTGTTACAATGACGCTATTGTGTATTCAAGTGACTGTGAGATGAGACCGATGTGTCACAGAGGGGAACATACTGTAGTAAGTAGGTAGCAGCAGTGTAGATGTCAGAGACATTATTTTGTCCACATAATCTCTAAAATGTGACGGCATTACATTCTCAAATCACATCAGTGAACTTGATTTATTTCATGATATCCTTATGATTTTAGTAATTGTTGTAAAGTTCTAATTTTGTATGAAAGATATATATGACTAAATATACTTGATTAAACTCGACTCTTTTAAGTTCTTCACTCTACAGGTGAGAACACTGATGACAGGGTGGGGCTAAGGCGCAGACATAACAACAACAAAAAGCTATATGCCAAAAAAAACAAACAAAAAGTCTAGGGAGGACACGGAACAGACAAACTAGTAAACAGCACAGGGACAGGACGGACAAAGTATCTTAGGAACACCCACATTTTTCAGTTTACAGGTGAGAACACTGATGACAGGGTGGGGCTAGGGCAGAGTCAAGTCTAGACACAGTGTTTAAAAACTCCAGCAGCACTGTCGTGTCTGATCCACTTATACCAGTACCACACACCAGTACTATGTCAGTGTCACTGCTGAGAATGATCCAACACCCAAATATTTCCTGTGCTTTTGTGGTCCTAAGGGGTTCGATTAAGAGCAGGCTGAAATGAGGATAATACAGTCTACATTTCTGGAAATATCTAGAATGTGTGGGTTATTTTATGGTGATGTAAAGTCCTTACTTTTAACATGCAAACTTTAAACATACAAATATTATGACTCTCTTTACAGTGGAATCAAGAAAATACTAAATAATAAAAAGAAAATATCAAACTGTTACATATGTAAAGTTAATTTGAGTGCTTACATGCTCCATCCTTTAATCAAAGCAGTGAGGCAATTTGCTGTAGATCGTTGGAACGGAGGTATGCTGAGAGCATAGTAGCTGCCTGTTGCTCTCAGATCTGCTCGTACTCCGGTGGCGGTGGCATGATTACTACATGGTCGTGGGCTTGATTGCAGCTCCTGGCTTGATTTGATTAATCATGAGTCACTAAAAAAGAAAGTGCCTAACAATAGCAGGCCCAGGGTCATGGAAACAATAACACAAATACAGAGATTGTTCCAGATGATGGGCTGCATCTGCTACAAGTTCTGAAAGCCTAATGACCAGCTTATTGACAGAGGAATCACAAAGCTAATTGCTTCATTTCCCTCAGAGCAATCTTTAGGTTCACTTTGGTTCAGTTTGTCTGGACACAGCTTCAACAGGAATGCTTCAATCCACATTGAATATCATGGCAGAGTTCATTTTAGGCAGCTCTGGGCACAATCCTCTGAAGCTGAAAATCAAGCCTTGCTTGTTGTTGGCACTGTTGATAGATATATGAGATGAGGAGGGGTGGCCATTATTTCCCAATGGATTCCTAGAACACAGTCTCTTCACGTATAATCGCAGAATACTTCAATTTCACAAGCCCATTTTATTTGTGCTCAGTGTCTGATTTTTTTGGTCCCTACCTTTCCTCCCTCTCTCACTATCTCTCTCTCTCTCTCTCTCTCTCTCTCTCTCTCTCTCTCTCTCTCTCTATCTCTCTACCACACAAACACTCGCTGGTTTTATAAGAGGTGGTTCAGAGCCATCAACCTTGAGTTACTGTCAGAACACGTCTTTTATGTTTGAAGTGGAGAATACAGAACATTTTGTTCCTCCCTTTTGTTTGAATTCCCACCTTATCAATCAAATGCAAATCAGGCAAATGCAAAACGTAATTATCCTCAGAGGCTTTCCTAGCAATATGCTAGTGATAGCCCGTAGGGCTTCTATTACACATACACTGTTAAAAATAAAAAGTCAGATTTAGTTAATCTTATGCAGAGGTTTTATTTATTTATAAATCGTATTTACTCACTATCAGTTCCAGTCCTCAGGCTTTAAGAATTACTACCACACTAAAAAGCTGTATTTTGTGCATGTTTGTGTGACCATGAATGACTGAGGTTTCATTGAGTTTCAATCTAATTTACTTCGGATGATCAAGCAGTTATCATTTTTAACAAAAAACACCAGTTTTCTCGTGCACAGTTTAACAAAATATCACACTCCCCCAAATTCATTCATGTCTTCATTTTTTTGTGAAAAGAAATGTCAATATTTTAGTGGCTTTTTTAGTGGCTTCTGAGTGGCACAACAGTCTAACTGCCTAAACATCAAGGTGCAGTTTCATAGGCAGGGATTAAGCCTATTCATACACTATGTTTTCATTTCAAAGAAAATCTCCATTCAAAATGCTATGTAGTCCAGGACTAGGCTTAATCCCTGGCTGGGAAAAGGTTTTCTCAAGAGACTGTGACCCTGTTTATACCTGATCATTTAATGCACCAAGTCACATGAAAAAAAAACTACACATGCACTTCAAGAGGTGGTCTGAGACACGTCTGAGACACATTTACGTTATAGCAGTGTAAACACATCATTCTCCCCAAGATGTACGTATAGACCTCCTCCCAGTACAACCAAAAAACAAGTAATAATTGCTGTGAAATTATGTTATTGTATATTTCGTCCACTAGAGCAGTTGAATGATTCCACTGCTAACTTGATAGAAGCTAACAGAATGCACTAGTACTAATGTAAAGCTACATTTCGCATCACTCTCCCATACAGCTTCTCCTTGTGCAAAGTGCGCTGTATTGTTGACCAATGCACAGTGACACCATCTGCAGCAAGATGACGCTGCAGCTCTTTGGAGGTGGTCTGTGGATTGTCCTTGACTGTTCTCCCCATTCTTCTTCTCTGCCTTTCTGATATTTTTCTTGGTCTGACACATTTCCTTACTATGTTCCTCACAGTGGAAACTGACAGGTTAAATCTCTGAGACAACTTTTCGTATCCTTCCCCCGAAAAACTATGTTGAACAATCTTTGTTTTTAGATCATTTGAGAGTTGTTTTGATGAGCCCATGATGCCACTCTTCAGAGGAGATTCAAATAGGAGAACAACTTGCAATTGGCCACCTTAAATACCTTTTCTCATGATTGGATACACCTGGCTATGAAGTTCAAAGCTCAATGAGGTTATCAAACCAATTTTGTGCTTCAGTAAGTCAGTAAAAAGTAGTTAGGAGTATTCAAATCAATAAAATGATAAGGGTGCCCATACTTTTGCACCGTTTAAATTTTGGTTTAATGCATATTGAACATTTTCTGTTAGTACAAAAACTTAATTTCAATCCTGAAATATTACTGTGTCCATCAGTTATTAGATATATCACACTGAAATGGCTGTTGCAAACACCCAAATATTTAGAACTAAAAATGATTAAGATTAATAGGGGTGCCCAAACTTTTTCATATGACTGTACTTATTATTTTCAACTCATTTAGCTCATATAATGCTTTAAGCAGTGCTGTGCATAAGTACTTTAAGAGAGGATTCTTAAGTATGTTCACTACTTCTGAAGTAGACTCTTTTATAAACACTTGAACCTCAGGCATACTGTTGGGTTCTTAACTACAAAAGTCTTAATATTCAGTAAAATACTATAAATGATGCGACGACGGCCGTAAAATCAACATGTTGGTATGCAAGTGATGAACCGTAGCACTGACTCACGTACAAACCCTTTGGTTTTAAGAGGTTAGGTTACAGTATTTCGTCTGTGTGACGTTTGTCTGTACTCTTTCCACCTCTGATGAACGTATGAGGTATTTCCAGCATTGTTCCCTCAAGAATAGTCGACTGTGACCCAGTCTCAGCGAAGATTATGACTCAAGCAAATGTGACACAGTGATCCAAGACAAGGCAAAAGGCCACACTCTCTGCCTGTGACTGGCTGGCTGCCACTGGCCTAGAGCAGCATCCCCCACCACAGACACACAGACACACACACAAACCATCAATAGCTGTACCAAACTTTCCCTATTCATAGTGAATTAGAGCTATCATTCATACAATACAGAAAAATAAGCTTAATCATTTTTTGCTGATTTCAATTTTACTATGCTATTATTTTTTAACATAATTTCAGTAGCAAAAAATGGTTTTAAAATGACAATAATCGCTAGTTCGAATCTTGTTCATGTAGCTTGTAGCCATCAGCTACCGGAGCCCTGAGAGAGCACAACTGGCCTTGCTGTCCCTGGGTGGGTAGATGGCACTGTCTTTCCACATCACACCATAGGGTGATGTCCGTAGCAAAAAAAGAGTCTGTGAGCTGATGTATCAGAACCGAGTCGCTCAATTTTCCTCCAAACGCACTGTGATGCTACTCGGCAATGATGCATCAGCAGCAGTTAGAAAAGAGGGGGGGCTGACTTTACATGTGTCAGAGAAGGCATGTGCTAGTCCTTACTCTGTTTGGGCATCAATAGTCATAGGAGGAGTCCTAATGAGTGGGTTGGGTAATTGGCCGTGTAAATTGGTGAGAAAATGTGAAAAAAACCCCCAAAACAAAACAATAATATTGTTTAGCATTGTAGTCAGCATAACAGTTCTGATCCAGATCCATTACACAACTGCAAATACCAATACACATTCTGATACATGGTATCATTTTTGTGTCTGTTAGCATCGAAGCTAACCCCTTATTTTAGGCGTCATATAGCAGGTTTAGTATAACCATATTTTTGTTCATTAATAGTTGAACTGTGTGTCTTTGAAGTAATAAAACATACCAATCCTGCTCAAATTTTTTATAAACATTTCCTAACCTTTAAAAAACACTCCTTTTTTTATGTTCATTTCTGCTTCTGCAGCGCCCTCTTCAGTTGTGCTATAGGTGTGGATGATGTGTCCGTGTACCAATACACATTCTGATACATGGTACATCCACATCAAAATTCACTGGCTTTACCCACATTACACCCAGCTCTCTTTTTTGGTGTTTCCACAATAAAATATCTCCAAACAAATGGCATTTTATCCAAAACAATTGCTAATATTTTTGGTACTCAGAGGGTGGAGCTGCTGTGGTAAACTATGGAACTGGAATCTGTGTCTGTGATGTGTCTTCTGTTATGTTATGGCAGATTTATGCTTTATAGCGCAAACTAATTATGTCAATATCTGCGCAAATAATAATACTATATCACAATATTTCATGGTATTTTATGATAACAATATACATGGTAATAAGAATATACTATTACAACAAAATAAGTGTTAATGATTAAAACTGTATAACAGTTACAAACATTCATCAGAAACAAAACTTTTAAAATTCATAAGTAATGTTATCTGAATACAGTTATCAGGAATAAAGACAGAAATTACATCATTTGTGTGATGTGATGTAATGTTGTGTCAGTATCTAGCTATTTAACAGCCCCAGCTAAGATTTTTCAAGGTTCCCTGCTCCATAAACCCAAGTGCAATTGCACCCACTGCTCCCCCATAGTTACACTAGTGGTGTGGATGTAGCAGGAATGATTATGCTACGCATCCGCTCTCAATGACGGCTCCCATGCCAGAAAATTAGCACATTACACAAGTTCCACGACCTTGTAACGCAGATACAATCGGTGCCCCAGCGTCACACACTCGAGACAGTAAGAGCTTTTGTCTGCTGGCGAGTAAATGCCAAACTCATATCCCCCCCAGAGGACTCTGTGAGGGTGCGATAAATACAAGAACTTTGTATCACTCTTGAGTTGTTGGTAAGTGCAGAATGCGTCACGGGCTCACTGTGCTCTGTTCTCCACCATCCCTGAATCGCTCTATTTTCAGAGAAGCGAATGTTTGGACATGCCAGCTCAACCTTGTCTACATTTCAACAAAAACGTTCCCTGTGACTCAAGAGACTGAAGCCTGTAATTGAGCTGCCGTTATTCGAAATCTGTTCATCACAGCTGGCACATAATTCAGCTGTTAAAATCACATTGCTCATCAGTCACTTCCTTAGTGGCTCTGCTGTATGTATTAATAACCTGTCAGCTCCATATCCTGACGCGATTGAGGACAAAAGTAGTAATTTAGCTCTTCTGTTATCTGAATGGAATGACATTCTGCATGCATGTTTCCCTCGATGCCACCTGCATGATGCCAGAAATAAAAGACATAAGAGACCACCGCTACAGACCAGTGAGGGAAAACATGACTAGTGACTACAGCCATCTGGGGAATACAGCTGACTAAAAGCACTAGTGAATACAGAACTGAATAGTGTAAGATCTAGGAACTTCAGCACTAATGTAAGTACTAGTGACTAGATCACTGAATAGTGTAAGCAAGAGTGAACAGTGTAAGCAAGAGTGACTTCAGAACTGTATAGTGTAAGGACTAGGGACTTTAGCACTGACACATGTAAGAACTAGTAACTAGAGTACAGACTGACTAGTATAAGAATTTGTGACTGTAGTTGACTAGTGTAGCACTAGTGACTAGAGCACTGACTACTAGAAGAATTAGTGACTGTACCTGACTAGTGTAGCACTAGTGACTAGAACAGTGAGTAGTGTAAGAACTAGTGACTACAGCACTGACTACTGTAAGAACTAATGACTAGAGCACTGACTAGTGTAAGAACTAGTGACTACATCACTGACTATTGTAAGCACAATGGACTAAAGCACTGACTAGTGTAAGCACTAGTAACTACAGAACTGAATAGTGTAAGAACTAGGAACTTTAGCACAGACTAGTGTAAGCACTAGTAACTACAGAACTGAATAGTGTGAGAACTAGGAACTTCAGCGCTGATTAATGTAGGAACTAGTGACTAGAGCACTGACTAGTGTAGGAACAAGTGACTACAGCACTGACTAGTGTAAGTACTAGAGACTAGAGTACTGACTAGTGTAAGCACTAGTAACTACAGAACTGAATAGTGTGAGAACTAGGAACTTCAGCGCTGATTAATGTAGGAACTAGTGACTAGAGCACTGACTAGTGTAGGAACTAGTGACTACAGCACTGACTAGTATAAGCACTAGTGACTACAGAAATTAATAGCGTAAGAACAAGGGGCTTCAGCACTGACTAGTGTAAGCACTATTGACTTCAGAACTGAATAGTGTAAGAACTAGGCACTTTAGCACTAATGTAAGAACTAGTGACTAGATCACAGACTAGTGTAAGAATTAGTGACTACAGCCGACTAGTGTAATCAAAGAGGACTACAGCAATAAGTAGTGTAGCACTAGTTACTACGGCTGACTAGTGAACACACTAGTCACTTAAGCTGACCAGTAAAAACCATAGTAACTGCAAATATGAGCACATAATCCAGCTCAGAAAAAAAGAAAGCTTTGCCCCTAACAGTTTTAGCAGGTTGTTAGCATTGTGACTTAACTGCTTCAGATCTGACTGCTGTGTCTGTTAGCATCGAGGCTAACCCCTTATAACTCCTCTCAGGTTCAGTTGTGCTATAGGTGTGGATGATGTGTCTGCGTACTTTGCGTACTCACAATATACAGCTTATCCGTAAATGTACTAGTGATTACAGGTTAATAGTACCACTGGTACTACTAGTAAAGTTTTACTATAACTTTTAAAAACAGGTCAAAATTCACTCTCCAATTAGATTTACACTCTCTAGAGCAGTTGCAGACTACTACACTAGACTTCATTCTATCCGCAATCAAATGCAGTCCTTGTTCACCATTTTCCTCTCTGAACAGAGATCATTAGCATGAATCCAATCAAGATGTTAATAGCTTCAGAGAGAAGCGAGCAAGGGGAGAGATTTCTACTGTCACCTTGTGCTAAACTAAATGCAAGCGGCAGCTCCAGCATCCTTGGTGAGCTAAATAGTTTTCTCTTTTACTGGCATCTCTCAGTCCCTCAGCAAACAATGCTCCTTCTCTCAGGGCCACCGCGAGCTCTCGAGACAGACGCAGTGTACGGCAGGCGCTCTCTCGCTCCCCTCTCTTCATGTTAAAAAACCCAAGAAGAGTCTATTTGTGGCATTATTTATTTCTTTTTAAGCCCTCTTAAAGAGCGTTGCCGGGCAACAGAGGGGAGGACTGGAGTGGAGAGCGAGGTGTGAGAGAGCGAGACAGAAGGGACGGTCTGAGGCTGACGGACGCAGCCTCTCTGGCGTCAGGAAGGGCGAGGGAAAACGCAAGTCATAACTCGGACGGATGAAGGTGGAAGGAGGCTGAAACGGCCTCTCAGGATCGTGAGCATCATCAACTCCTAACTTGTGTGGCGTAATTATTACTATGCATAGTAAAAATGAGCAGTTTGGTGGCCAAGAAAATTAACCTCAAAGGTCACTGTCGGACTCAAAGGGTGGGCAGGAGGGTCAATTGCCCCCCTTGTGCCTCATTGGATGAAAAAGTGTTGCTAAAGAATGTGGAAAAAAAAGTGCCCAGAATAATGGTAAAAAAGAGACAAAGTGCCCTATTGGCTGTCCTTCTTCTGGGAAAAAAGGGAATCTAGTGCATCTATGGTGCCCCGTTTTGCAATAAGTTATATAACACATATATATATATATATATATATATATATATATATATATATATATATATATATATATATATATATATATATATATATATATATATATTGGGATATGTTATGATACTATCAGCAAAGCAATACAGTATATTGTAATTTTCTTTTAGAAAACTTCAAGAAAATTGGCCTAAGTAAAATAATAAAATATATATACTTTTTACCCAATCAAAAATCAGCTCTGAAATCACTGTACAACACTGCTATCATTCATTTTCTTAAACTTGCATCTCTTTCATTCAATTATGTTTTGAGTTTTAGACAAACCCCCTCTAGAATTTACAGGCCAGAATGAAAGCAAAGCAAGGCATCCAAACCAAAGAATCCTTTGCACAGGGCTGAAAATTGCAGCCAATTTTTGGATCAATTTGAAGTATGTAGCTGATGTACCCTTCATATCCCTTGATTATGCACAATTCTTAAAAATAGAGGGCTTTCCCCCCTATTTTTGAGAATTGTGCATAATCAAGGAATATGAAGGGTACAAACAGTATCATGAAAATTTTGTAAAAAAAAAAAAAAAAAAGGTGGAAAGCAAGACATGTGGATTTCATGCCACAGTTTCACCACATGACATTTTGCACATAACTTCACCACAAAGCCTCCTTAAACTGTTTCATACACTGGATTGAAATAAATCTTTTGACATTGCAGAAGCTTATAAAAACAATGCTACACTGAATGCGTGAAGCAATCAAAGCTAAAGGCAGTCTAAAGAACTTTTTTTTGGCCAGGCAGTGTATTAATTTAATCAAAATCTGAATGATCATGTAAAGGCTTTGCATGTAGAGTTTTTTTTTATTTTTTATCAGGCCTTTTTTAAAAAAATGTATCAACATACCAGTCAGTCTGACTCACCCCTGAAGGCACTGAGTCACACTGCTCTTCTCACTGTTTCTATCAACCAACCTACAGCTCCAAGCCCCCCAAGATACCATATATGTGTAGAGCAAACGCTGAAGCACAGAAAGTGCATCAGAACAGAAGAGCACATTTTTTTTTTAAAGGAAATGATCTGGAAAGATCCAGTCCCTGCCTTGATGAGTGTCAGTCCAGATGGAATGTTTACAATGTGCTGAATGTCTAAATATGGCCATAAAAGGAGTGAAAAGGGGTCTCTTCACAATTTAAGAAATATTTGGCAGGAGCTCTGCTTGCAAATTCGTAAAAAAAAAAAAAAAAAAAAATCCTCCCCCAAAAAGAGTCAGCTGGACTGGATCACTGAACTAAGCAAACAAAAATGTATTAAAAATACTTACAAAAATCAAACGAACAAATAGCCAGTAAAAAGAAGCTTGTTTGTGTGCAGAAGTGGTCACACACACACACACACACACACTATACAGTACAGTCTTCACAGGCATGTATGGCGTGCAGGTCAGAAAACTGCCGGAGATTTGAGGGGAGGGTGTGCTGACATCAGAAGCACACTTACTCAGCATGATCACCTTCGTCATCATCGTCATAAACACTATTTTCATCTTTTTTGTGCTCAGTGAACAGGGTTTCATTGGGCGTTTCCCATTTCGAAACATAACGACCATTAAATTGCTCGCTTTTTTTATTTTCAGCTGAGCAAACAATGCATGGGAAAGGTTGATTGTGGTACTTGACAACTGTGTAGAAAAAGGAGAGAGACTGGAAATGCATCATCATCTGAATACTGATGGTCATTAAGGCCAATACAGTTCAATGTATTACAGGATACAAAGAGAGTTACGCATTATAGAGAAACGCCTCTTTTAAATGTGAACGTTCATAACAAAACTTATATAAAGCAATGTTTAAAAAAAAATAGGACCCTAAAAAAACCTTTGGACATTTAAACTAAAGTATTGCAAGATTGAGCTTATATAATTAGTCGAATCACTTCTATTCCCTTGTGAAAAGGAAGTATAATTAAAAGTATGTTCAGATTAGGTAAAGAATACTAAAAGTGCATTTTAAATGTTATATACTTGAAAATACACATTAAATATAATTTCTCTGTATAAACAAAATGTATTTTTAAGCAATGTGCTTTAAATCATCCATTGTGATGATAGAAAAAATATATGGCATTAATACTGATTAAACTGCACTTTTCCCAGTAGCATTATGTTGTACACAATATGTGCATCAATACGCACATTATTACATTTACAATATACTTCAAGTGTATTAAAAGGCTGTTTAAAAATACATACTTATATCTACCTAAGTTCGCAAAAGTTGTACAAAAAAAAGCACTCAAAAGCACAATTTAGTGCTTTTATGTTGTGTTTAAATATAGCTTAATTGCAACTGAAGTATACCTAAGTTGCCATAAGTTGTTCCATAATAGTACATTTAGTATGTATTGTTTTTATATTAAAAACATGTACTTTTCCATGTTAAGTATACTTTTAAAAACATAAGTTGTTCAAAGTAATAAACAAGCTGTAAATACTTGTAAGGAAAAAGTTAGAATATCCTCACAATTATTACAATTTAAAATGTCGAAAATTAAGAGCAAGTGCAGCAAATCAGTTGCAGATGATTAGACAATTGTTAGAGAGGATTTGTGGAGAAACTGTCCTGTTTAAACCTTGGACATAAGTTCGGTTTGCCCTTGTTTGTTAAAATGAGTGGGATCACTATTGTCAGATCCTCTCTGAAGTCTGTACATGTAGAGAAGTCTGGGAATGGATAAAAAAAAAAAAAGATCTCATTATCCATTTCCGTTGGGACTGTCTGGAAAATAACTTACAAGATGAGAACATTTAAAACAACTGTCCTAGCAAGACTGTAAGATGTGTTAATAGATCTCCAACAATCCTAAATCCTATCTGTCTAAAATCTTCAAAAAAAGTGAAGCCAAGTTGGACCATGCAACATGACAGTGACCCAAAACATGTGACAGGTACAGGAATCGTTTAATTGCAGTGATTGCTTCAAAAGGTTGTGCAACAAAATGTTAAATTAAGGGTACCTTCATTTCTGTCCAGCACTCAAAAGCACAATTTAGTGCTTTTATTTTGTGTTTAAATATACCTTAATTACAACTGTATACCTAAGTTGCCATAGGTTGTTCCATAATAGTACATTTAGTATGTATTTAAGTACATATTTGAATTTTAAAAAGCATGTACTTTTCCATGTTAAGTATACTTTCAAAAATATACTTAATACACTTCTTTTACTGTCTAAAATCTTCAAAAAAGTGAAGCCGAGTTGGACCATGCAACATGACAGTGACCCAAAACATGCAACAGGTACAGGAATCGTTTGATTGCAGTGATTGCCTCAAAAGGTTGTGGAACGAAATATTAAGTTGAGGGTACCATAATTTTTGTCCAGGCCAGTTTTACGAATTTATTATTTTAATTATTCGGTTGAAGCATGGTTGAAAAGCAACGTCTGATTTTAATTTGTTCCTTTTTATAGCATTTTTATTTATTTTTACTCTTGGCAAATTTAGGTTATTTCTGGGACCATTGTGGGTTTTTCTTTCTTTTTACCCCGAGAGGTTCCAACAATTTTTTTCGATGTCTGTATATGGCCGCCAAGTGAAGAGACTTTCCTGCAGACAAAACTAAGACAATTTCCATTTTTCTTTTCTTACACTGTGCAGCCCTATAACTGACACTATTACTGGCCCTAATTAGTTCACACATTCTAGAAAAGATCTATGTATAGGTTAGATTACACTGCTAAAATGACACTATAATAATATTTACTTCAAATTATCGATATTTATACCAAGATTTTAACACAGGAAGCACCCAAGCAGCTTCAGTTCCATAATGTTATAGACGTTCATGCGTTCTGCAGCAGTCGTTTCTACTCAACACCGACAGGAGGAGACATTAAAACAGCGACAGGTTTTATATCATATATCACATTTTTATTGTGGCTTTAAGTCTCCAATCCATTAAATTAACACTGTTCAGCCTGAAGCTGTGCTGAATTAAGGTCATGACACATCAAAGGCAGTATATTGTATTCAGGACTACTCAAATGAGCATATGTCATTTAAGTACTGATTTAAGGAGGAGTCTTTATTCTCAGCACTTCTTTTTCTTTGTCTTTTTTTTTTTTTCCTCGACTGGTCGCACTCAGCTCCGGCCACTCCCGATGAGGTAAAAATGAAATATGTAGAAGATATGCAAAATGATAAGTACTACCACATGTCCAACTTTTCCAAAAGTGAAAAAAAAAAAAAGAATAGAACTAAAAAACTAAGAAAACAAAAATGAACCCAAAGCTCCCTCAGTAGCAGTAGCATGGTAATATTTTCACTTATATAGGGCAGTAGGTAACATAATGGCATCATTAGCTAGTGGTTATGATGAACAATATGGGCACATGCAGTGGTGCAAACATAAGCATAGACATACATACACGCGCGCACACACGCACACACTCATTTGCAGGCACACACGTGTGCGTACATTCATACACATACAGCATTTAGGCAACCACACGTACTTACAACACTTAATATGTACACGACGACAACAACAAAAAAAAATACATCAGTGCATTGCGTAAAAGGAAAATAAAAATAAAATCAGATAAAATTATAATCATATACAACTGTGACAGAAATCAGCAAATCTCCTCCTTCACAGTGTTAAAGCCTGGCTCAGGGACAGATCAACAAGAGTCAAATTAAGTTCAGTCTTGCTCTAGTTTCTGTGGTGTCTTCTTTTTTTTGTGTTTTTTTTTGTGTGTTGTTTTGTTTACAGGTGTAGGCGGTAGTTAAGTTTAAAAAATCCTGTTATTGCTATATAAAACAGAAAACAACAAACGTCTGAATCAATTTTACATCTGTACAGTACGGTCTGAGACTGGAATGTACTTGAGTGTATCGGAAAAGAGTGGTGGAAAAAGTACAGAAAGCTGCGTGATGACGAGGAGAGGTGGGGCTGATTGACAGGAAGTCGCCTCCGGTGAGGTAAAGGCCCGCTCCTTCCAGGCCTCCTTTAAAGCGTTCGCAGAGTGTGATGGATAGGTAGTTTGGTAAAAAAAAAAAAAAAAAAAAAAAAAAAAAAGTAAGTCTCTCTTGCACATCTCGAGACAAGCCACATGTTGAGAAAAACAAACAAATAAAAAAAACAGGAAGTCCAGAGTCAGCGAGTCAGTCTTCGAGTCCAGGGGACCTCAAAAGCAGTCTCTCGCACACCAAAAACTGAACAAAACATAAAAAACAAAAATCAAAGCAACAAAACAAAAAGCAAACAAAAACAGTAGAGTTTGTGTGTCTTTAAAAAAAAACAATAAAATAAAAAAACAACACAAACAAACAAAAAACAAAAAAAATTGAAGTTCAAAAGCAGTCTCCCTCAAAAAACAAACAAACAAAAAAGATAAATAAAAACTAAAACAAACAGTTGGGTTGTTTAGCTCTCAGGCTCACAAGGACTCAAAACTAAATCTCCTTTGTGCATCATAAAAGAGTCAACATGAAAAAAAAACAAATAAAAAAACTAACTAAAAAGAGAAAAAATGTTGAAAAAAAAAAACAGACCAAAAAAATAAAAACAAAATAATCCCAGTAAGTCAAATCACTGAAAAAAACAAACCAACAAAAAAAACAACAGAAAACTCAGCAGTCTCGGATCACGATCAAGAGAAGGAAACTTCCACAGGACAGAGAATAATCAGTAAAATAACAGTGAAGGTAGAGCACATATGTGCAAAGAGCGAATCCAACTCAAACAGCCAAACAGTGAAGTCTGTCACGCTTTCCATAGAAAGAAAAACACTAATTACAAGATTACAAGTACCTTACAACGTCAAAGGCACCTTCCATGGAGATGGAGGACAAAATGAAAGTGGTTTGGTCTTAAGTGCATCAAGAGGTCAAATCTACAACAGGCCCTCAGAGATTAAGCCTAGAAACACTAGACGCTTAACCTGACGACTGCAGGCAATGCATGTAAAAAGTTTTTTTTTTGGCAAGTAAAAGAAACATTTTTTTTATGATGTATGGGTGTGTGTGTGTGTGTGTTTGTGGGGATTTCATTTCTTTGACCCAAAATGTGGGAAAGCAGCAATAAACATTTGAACAGCGTATGAATGACATTATGACTGATTTAAATCTACTCACAGCAACAAAATCACGTCTATATAATGCAGTAGGATGAAGATTACAAACGCGTTTGATTCAATATATACGTATGTGCCCCTTGATAACCAGCACATGATAACCTGATAACACAGATTATTTCAATCACAGAACCTGTATGATGATCAGTGCATTATAAATGCAAAATGTCTCACCATGCACAAATGGGCCACTTTAAATTGCAGGTTGTGTGTGTTTTTTTATGATTTGTTTCTTTCCCCCTCAAATGTCCATAGAGAAATTAGCAGGAAGACACACTCAGGGCTTTACAGATGAGTGTCGCATATTTACAAACATGACAACAACTGTGTGCAGACAGTTGTTAACATATTGTCACATTCAGGCAAGAACAATCCTTGTATCTCCATATTTCTTCAGCTGTTTTTTAAAATGTTGAATGTTCTGTATACTGATTTAGAAATTCATGATGAATAAATCAAAATAACTGCTTGATCTTTTTTTTTAAATACATAGGCTTCCACTGAAGGCTAAGAAGTTTTTTCCTTTTACCTTTAAGTTGCCATTTTGGTGATATAAGGGTTTTTTTTTTTTGCATAAAAGTGACAATATACAATATGCATTTTCATTTTAAAACCTTTCAATTCACACCTATTTGGTTCAGTAGGTGCCTCTATCTAACTATCCCTACATATACACATTTGAGACTTCAGGCCATAGTTTTCAAATTCATAGTCTACGTTTACAAATTCAAGAAAATCCATCTCTTCAGTCATCAGTCACTTCCTGTCTCCATGTTTTGAACCCCATCCCACATGCGCGTCTGTCAAGATTGTGTACAAATGGTATCATTTGATTGTCAAGATTACCATTAAGAAAAATAAAAATGAAAAATATAAATATAAAAATATCTGTGACCCTACTTAATTCTTCTTCTGCCCATGTTTAAAACAATACGTCTGAGCACGCGCTGTACATGTTCACGTGAGAGAATCAGTAAAACAATAGAAAACAGAACACAGATGGAAAAAAAACCACCATACATGAAAAAAAGAAAGGAGGAAAAAAAAAAGAAGAAGAAGAAAAGGTCGCAGGGAGGCTATGACACAGGCAGGTAACACAGAAAGAAGGCTGTCGGGGTCAGTCAGGCTTCAAGTCTTGAACAGTGTTGACTTACCTGTCATTGCAGTACTTTGCAAATGATGGACGGTAATCGTGACCCTTTTTGCTGTCTTTTCGTTTTCGTTGACTTTAAATAACATATAGACTGCATGGCTATATAGTGAAAATATACATTCCAATGTTTATATAGAGCTATCTTAAAAATACAAATGTGCAAAAATTGTAAACAAATGAGATCCTCAGTTGGATGGGGAGAGGTCTGGGTCAGCCCCGCCCCCTCACAGCCGTGTGGGCTCCTCATCACTGTCGCTGCAGTTTCCACAGCAGTCCTGAGGGGCAGCAGAGAGAGGCTTTAAGTCAGTGGTTCTTAAACTGTAGTACCTGTACCACTGGTGGTGTAGACATAATATACGCAGACGCCTCATAGACTGACACTGCCTATTGGAGCTGACGTTCAGCGGGGTCACCATTTGCATTAATTTGTACTGAGGAAGGTGTTTAATATACTAATAAACTATAATAATCACAACTCTACCAATTTTTACCTGATTTTCACATGGTTTGGTTTGTTACAAAGGGCAAAGACATTACAAAAAAAAAAATTGTACACTAGGTGCTAGCCTAGACTGAGGAGAGGAGACCCAACCAACATGGCGGCAATGGGTGGATTATGCTGCAACCCATAATAGGGCCTCTACGTATATTATGTCTATGACTGGTGGTACACAAAACATTTTAGAGTGATACAGAAAATGTAATAAATACACAAAAATATTAATGAGTGAAATCTAAAGTTCTTTACAGTTTCATAGGCCCTACAATTAAACCCTGTGGAACTCCAGGATTCACAATAGTTTCTGCATTATTATAACAGAGTTATCAGCCTTAAATTAAAGGGGGTGCCATGTAGGTACTTAAGATTTATTAAGCTTTATTAAGAAATATGTGTTGTGAAATCAGTGTTTTCAAACAGTTTTGTTTTAACACAGACAAAAACCTTTGCTGTCAGAAATATCCAGATAGGAAGAGACAGGGCCTTAATGGTTCTTAAAAATGTATGTTGCATCACAACTAAAGAGAAGGACACCAGCACCACAGGCTGTATGGTCAAAATGAAATTCATACCCTGCTCTCTACACTGACAGTGAGATAGGTGTATAGAATTATTTACTATATAAAATAGTAGTAATTAATATAAAAATATGTATGTGTGCCACATTAATTCCTTACCACCCTGAAAAGTGCTCAAAAATATGACAGAACTGTTCAGTTTGGGATTTTTCTGAATCTGAGAACACATTTATTTTGAACTCAAGAGCGCCATCTAGCATCTGACCAACTCAGAATTTTCAAGCCATGAACCCAAGCTTCACTTTAAATAAATGCATTATTAAAATATTGCCTAAGTTCTTTGTCATGTTTGCTGAAAGAGCTGACTTTAAGAAGTCAGCCGTTAAGTCCCTCGCTCCATAAATCAAGTTCCACTTGCCCAGTCTTTTCACACACAAACAGCATTACCCATCATTACCCACTTGTAACATTATTTAGTTACACTATTATCTTTTTATTTTATTTTACCGTTGTTTCTAAAAATAGAATTTTTTTTTTGGTTGTTTTTGATGAATGTTTAAAATTGTTATGTCCTCTATGGCATGGTGTTGCCCACCATTCATACCATACATAGCCTTAAATAACATACACACCAAGTTTCTATTTATGTTTTAATGTAAAAGAAATACAATATCTCCATACAATACAACGAGGAGTCAATAAATCTGTTGTGTGTGCAAGAATATGTAAAAAAGTATATGTGGCTGTTTTAAAATGTATATTCTTCTTGTAAATATTTAATAAAACCTTTTTTGCCCCAGTGCAACAATATGCAGGTGGATCATTTTGTTGGATAAATCATGATAAAACACTGGATCTCATCTTTATTCCAAGACTATGAACATGGTCCAAACTGTTTAAAAACCACTGTTGAAGAAAGTACCATGTACAGGAAGTACATACCTGTCTCCCAAAGAGTCTCTGCAGCAGGCCTTGTTTGGGTGGAGGTGATGGCTGGCCTCTCCAGTCCAGGTCTGGGGGTAGAGTGCCGTCCAAATTCAGCACATTGAGTTCCTTAAAACATTCTGACTCAATCATCTGTAGAGAGAAAGACACAGGATGATTTTGGTACATTTATGATGACACATCAAGATTTAGTTCTTCCTTAACTGTCTTGGAAACCAAACAACAGAATCATTGTTATGAAACTAAGGAGGGCCATGCTTCACAGTTTAATTTGAAACAACAAAAAAGTGATTGATGATGGATGCACTTTTCTTTAATATAAAATAATAACCTATAGATTGTTAGGTTCGTTTTTTTTTTATCTGTGTTGGCAGTTTGCCAAAGTTGGTTTAACTGCCTCCTTGATGAAAAATTAGCTTTTACTTGTATTTTATAGCCTCCTGTTATCTTTACAGCTTCCTCTAACATATGCCCAACAATGAATACTACGAGCAAACGAAAGTACTGTGCTCCGAGTGTGTCTGGGCCCACAACACTGAGGTTTTGTAGGGTCAGTCGATGAAAAAGCCCTGCTTTGTGGTGTTTTTTCTACACACCATTTTTGGTCAATTCCGTGTATTTAGATGGAAGATGGCTCAAAATTGGGCACGACCTGCTTTTCATTATAGCTTATTACTGAGTGTTAGTGCTACTTTCATGATGGATACTTGGGATTTATGATGTTGCGACTGAAGTACTTTGATTTAGAGTTAAACAAGAGTCTGTTCACTGGAAACAGATAAAGCTTTGTCTAGGAGCATGATATAACGCCAGACCATGTGGGAATTAGTCTCCCCCTACAATATAAGTCTAAAATAATACATCTAAAACACGAAAGCAGGAAAGATGGCCACTGACACACTTCAGGAGTCTTAGGGCATTTTCACGGTTGTAGTTAGTTTCTCTGGTCGGAATCAGTTGATGAGTTTGTTTACTTAGAGCGTTTTCTCCCTTTGTTTGGTTTGTTTTCAAACAGGCATAAACCTATATAAACTAATAGACTATGCGAGCACGTTGTTACGTCTGACTGTTCAGAGCTGTCTGGTGTGGGAGCAAGAACGTAAATATAGTAAGAAGATTCCAGCGCGTATATCTGTGCAGTGTGAAGATGCTCTAACACTGAACGCTGAAACGCTGCACTTTTAAACAGTATTTTCAATAGGATGTGAAGTGCAGAAGTATACTTAGTAAACAGAGGTCTCGATCTAGTTCTGTTAATCCTCACCCGAGTGTGATTACTGTTTTCACACCAGCTCAATCAAACTGCACCAAGGGTACAAACAAACCAGAGTCCGTTTTAAGCAGACCAAATAGTCCTGGTATGAAAACACCCTTAAATGTCAATAAAAATGAACTAATGTGCTCAAAATTAACACACAAACAGCCCAATAGTGAAAACCTTCAAATGCTAACCTGTAAAAAGACTAATCTGTGAGGGAGCATGGCTAAATAGGCAAAAAGCTAATGCTTGCTGACTCCAAGCACCTCTCCAAAAGGAGGTCTGATCAGAAGAAACGCCCCAGCTCCTGGAAGGGGCACTCAGGACAGGTGGGGAAAAGACACATGATATGTGGAAGCTGAAAAAGCAGATGGTAGTCAGGTAGTCATGTAGGCTAAAAGCTGAACCTACCAGACCCTATCTTATATCTTACCTGGCTACTGTAACTTGTTGCAAAGTGTGTTTTATTCTGAACTGAGTTGTAAACTGGTTTGTAAAGAACTTTTCAACCGAATCAAAGTCATGACTAAAATCTTCTTCTTTGTTTTTGCCTATACGAGACACAGATCTGATATGTGAGGTGTTAGATGCTATCCTGTTAGGGGGATGAATACTGGCCAGTGTTCATGGCAAGAAGGCATGAATTGTGAAGAGTTTGAGTGAGGCCTTATAGATGATAGTTGCCAGATAGATGAAAGATGTGTGTAGCAGGAATACATCATATTAAAAAGGCATTACCTCCCACAGTGCAGTGGATAGGACAGGATTTTGCATGTCAGTATATGTACAGAATCTGCCATGGTCTCAAAGCACAGGACAAACATACAGAGGATTGTGGCTCTGACCTCATTTTGCCAAGGGATGGGCACACTGCCTGTGGACACTTTGTTGTAGAAGGAGTCGTCTTTGGGCTCCAGCTCCACCCCCTTCACGGTGGAGAACTGCTCGATGTCCAGCACGTCCTTACAGTAAATGGCCTGAGGCTGCACAGAGAAATCAACACAAATGTCAAGCAGATTATAGCGCCTGAGCCAGCGCCAGCTACTACAACTGTCTCAGAGTAGGCGGTTTATATGCTTTTTAGCTAATGTTTATCTGTCACAAATCATTAGCAAACGAGGATGTGTTTAATACCTTCTAGAAGGTTTAAACCTCTTTCTCAATTATGTAAACAGAATTACAAACATAAGCGTCTTTCTCTCTCTCTCTCTACAAGCGATTACTTACATCAGGAATGAAAGGGGCTTCCAGCATGCCTGCCTCCAGCCTCTTAAAGTTGATGGAGCGGAAGAGGGAGTGGGCCTTCACCTCCGAGGCTCCTCCCTGACAGCCAAGCCTCTCGTTGGGGTCTTTGGCCAGCAGCTGTGGGGTCAAAAGAAAGCAGGAAGTTTTGCTAATAAACACACTTTCCTCAAAGGATAAACAACACCCGCTCTTCCATTGCACTCTCGTTAATCCCACTGTGAATCAAAATACTCATTAGCATAAACAGTTCTGTATATCGCATACATCCCACCCTCTGCTTGAGCTGGATTTCTAAAAACGATAGTCTCTCTCACTCATGATTTGAATAAAAGAACACCTAGCTAGCTGATTAGCTGCCAGCCTTGATATTTTGAGGTCACAATAATCAGCAATGTGCCAGCATGAGGGCCTGGCAATCACACGCTAAATATGCTTGGAGTGCGTCACGATTTCCTTCTTAAAAAGAGCAGTGGAGTGATCAGAAAAGAATGAGAAGTTCTTACACTGGCTTTCTTTTTAGATTCTGAAGTGATTCTGATACTTTAGGCGGTATGCATGTAACAGGCGTGACTGCATAGCTAGGTGTACATTTGAGCATGTTCTGTATATAGAGACTGTACTCATTCTGTTTCTGTGCATACTTTATCATCCTCCTTTCACCATGTCCTTTAATGGTCAGGACCTCACAGGAGAGACCACCACAGAGCAGCTATTATTTGTTTGTATGTATTGTCCTAGTACAAGTGGATCAGACACAGCAGTGCTGCTGGAGTTTTTAAACACTGTGTCCACTCACTCTCCACTCTATTACACACCACTCCACTAAATGTAGAAAAAAGGTGGTCATAATGGTATACATAATCGGTATATATATGAGCGATGAATGTTAAGCTAAAAAAAGTGAAAATGCACACAGTGGAGATGCTGACCATTTTACAGAGGGACTTGGCGTCCTCTGAGAACTTGCTGGAGTACTCCTCTTCCACGTCTTTGACGAGCCGCTCCACCTCCTCCCGCTTGATTTTCTTCTTGCGCTGCTGGAAAGGAGACTGGCCCTCGATCATCTCGTATAACAGACAGCCCAGAGCCCACCAGTCCGGACTGAAGGTGTACCGTTCATTCTTCACCACCTCTGGAGCTGGAAAGGGCACAGATACAAACAAGCATAGAATCAATTATCACTGTTTTTTAATGGATTTTATACATATATTTTGTCTTCTGTCCAGTCTTGAGGAATCAATTGTTGTTATTTTTTTTGTTCCTCTAATGCAGTGGTGCCCAGTGCTAACTGTAAAAGTTTAGTGTGCGCTGTAGAACAGCTGATTCCACTTGCTTTATCAGTCAGTCTCATGGCTTCAAACATTTGGAATGAAAACCTGCAGTCACACAGAGCCTTTGAGGATAAGGCTGGACATCCCTGCTGTAATGTAGCGTGTCTGATTCAACTTATCAGCTAGTTATCAGGACCAGTAGATGTCGTCAGTTGTGATACAGCAAAAAAAAAACAAAAAAAACACAGACAGAAAGCATGTTTTCCAAAAGCTCCGAGGATGATGAAGGAAGAAACCTGTTAAACTTTTAATGTAATCAATGTAAAAAGATTTGGTAATACTCTATTTAAATGGCACCTACATAGGGGCTTCTCAACACATTTATGAACATTAAATAAAGTATTTATAAAGCATTATTAAAATATTTGTAAACAGCTTATGCCATTACTCGCAACATGAGTAATCACATAAGACTTTGAATGCAATAATTGAAATTGTATTGATATAACATGCGTGAGTGTTGCACATAATATTAACAATTAATAGATATGGTTAATAAGAAGGAAATTATTAAGGGTATAAAAGGTAATTTTCAACACATAACCTATCTACTGAATTCTGCTTAATAGAGGAGTTATGAATGAAAATTGTTTTCACTTTAGGTTGAGAGCCTCTCATAAACATGTTGTGAGAAATAGCATACACTAGTCTTAAATATCCAAATATTGATTTAGGCAACATGTCAGTGCAATAGATGTTATTAATTATAAAAATAACTGAATGGGACATTTGTGATGTTTCTGATACAGTGTTCTTTAGCTTCCATTGGACATAATACTAGTTTCCTTTGAATTGTAGCATGTCAGTGTGTATAACACACTAAAACTCCACATGTGAAATTCAGAGACTCTTTCTTACCCATATAGCCCACAGTTCCAACACGCCCTTTGATTGTCTGGCCCTCTGGTACGTGCACAGCCAGGCCCAAGTCTGATATGCGGATGTGACCTGATGAGAAACGATGACAAACACCGTGACTTAATTGCTTACTTGAACCTCTGTTTCACAGTCAGATAGTTCTGTTAAAGGAATGTTTCTTTACTCTCTCTCTCCTCTACTTTGGACTCTGTTTTATAGCTATCGGTGAACATATATAGCATATACACTGGCATATGCATGTATTATTTCTACAGATAAGGCCAAACTTAAAGGGCAATGTACTTAATTTCCGTTTTCCTAATTTCTACATAAAAACTTAAAAACTAATTATTTGAAATAGTAAATCATCTAAAATAAAAACTTGGTGTCATTTTTTTATTTAAAATGTGATAGAAGTCATGCATGTAAGTAAATTACAAATAAGTACACCACCCAGTAGGTCTGTTTTCTTGAGATGATACTGCTCTGGGAAAAAAGAGACCACTTAGAAATTATGAGTTACTTTGACTTTTCCAAATTAAAAACATCTGGAACATATTTAAGAGGAAGATAGATAATCACAAGCCATCAAACCAAGCTGAACTGCTTGATTTTTTGCACCAGAAGCAGTGTGTAAGACTGGTGGAGAAGAACATGTCAAAATGCATGACAACTGTGATTAAAAACAGGGTTATTCCACCAAATATTGATTTCTGAACTCTTAAAACTCTATGAATATGAACTTGTTTTTTTTTTTTGCATTATTTGAGGTCTGAAAGCTCTGAATATTTATTTTGTTTTGTTGCCATTTCTCATTTTCTGCAAATAAATGCCCTAAATTACAATTTTTGTTTTTTGGAATCTGGAAGAAATGTTGTCTGTAGTTTTTAGAATAAAACAACAATGTTAATTTTACTCAAACATATACCTTTAAATAAAAAAATCTGAGGAACTGATTCATAAACTTAAGTGGTCTCTTAATTTTTTCCAGAGCTGTGTTTTGTCGCAAGAATAATTGCAGTAAGACCAAATTGATGCCACGTCTGCAAAAAATGTTGAACTTTTAGATTTCAGAGATTCAGTTTACAAGCACGTTACAATACATTAAACCCGACCAATCAAATCACAAACACTACAGTAAACTCCCCGTCACCCCGCCTGGCCTCCACACCCCCAAAGTTAAATGTGATTATTATTTATAAGTAAACCTGTATATACCCTCATGACATAATCTCCATGTGCAATATTATCTGGGGAACGATATTCATATGCACCATTCATAGCTCCCCTCTAGAGAGGTCATTATGGTGCTGTGTTCAGCTGTGCTTGACTTGCTGCTCGATGAAGCTAAAGAGAGGATCCAGTGTGCCAAGGAGTAGGTCAGCGGAATACGACTACTAAGTATTCTGGAAAATCAGAGAGTGGAAATGTGGTGAGCTCTACTCCCTCTAGTGGAGACCACTAGAAAGTGAAGTGCTGAACCTCTATCAATTATTATACCACAAAAAAATTAAAACTGATAAAAATTGTAGCTACAGTCTTTTTCACAGCAGAAATAAAAACAAGAGCAGAAGTGTTAACAGAATATATTGGAAAAATCTAGTTTACAGACTCTGTTTCTTTTCCCAGTTTTCAACTGGAGCCAACTTGTTAAGAACTGTGAAGCTAATGAAGTTAATAGCAAAAAAAAACAAGACCTGACCTTTGGTAAAGGAATACTCTGGAAATAAAATTCAATTAAAAAGAACCTATTCCTCTTCCATTCTCTAGATTTTTTTCAAACTAGGATGTGGTTTGGTCTCTGAGGTTTGCTTAGTACTGTAAAGCTAATGATGCTAATCTAGCTAACAGCACCAAAAACAAGACCTGAACTCTGGAAAAATTTGAAAAGCTTTATTTATTTATTTTTTTTACATATTTGGTTTAGTGTCCAAGGTTTGCTTAGAACTGTGAAGCCACTAAAGACAAAATCCAATAAAAAGAACTATTCCTGTTCCTTTTCCCATTTTTTTAACTAGGGTGTGTTTTAGTGTCTGTTTTTTAAAACTGTTAAGCTAATAAAGCTAATGTAGCTATCACCAAAGATGAAAGCAAGACCTGAACTATTAAAGGAAAACTCTGTAAAAATCCAAATGTAAAGAACCCGTTTCTTTGATCTGTTTTTAACTAGAACATGTTAGGTTTAGTGTTCAAGGTTAGCTTAGAGCTGTGAAGTCATTAAAGCTAATGTAGCTAACAACATGAGAACAAAAAAGAGCTAAACTGTTAAAGGAATATTCTGGAAAAATCTTTCTCTGTTTCTTTTACCATATTTAAACTAGGGCATGTTTTGGTGCAAAGAAAAAAACAGCAAGTCCTGACCTGTTAAAGGAATACTCTGGAAAATAGGTTCTTTCAAAACAATTGAAAGAACCTATTCCTGTTAACTAGGATGTGTTTTAGTGTCTGAGGTTTGCTAGAACTATTAAGCTAATTTAGCTAACAGCAAAAAACAAAACAAGAAATATTAAAGGAAAACTCTAAATGTAAAGAATGTTTCCCTGTTTCTTTCATCTGTTTTAAGACATTTGGTCTAGTGTCCAAGGTTGGAATTGTGAAGCCATTGAAGTTAATGTAGCTAACAGCATAAAAAAAAAATAATAAAACAAGAACTGAACTGTTAAAGGAATACTCTGGAAAAAAAAAAACTGAAAGAACCTATTCCTGTTAACTAGGATGTGTTTTAGTGTCTGAGGTTTGCTAGAACTATTAAGCTAACAAAGCTAATTTAGCTAACAGCAACAAAAACAAAAAAACAAAACAAGAAATATTAAAGGAAAGCTCTAAATGTAAAGAATGTTTCCCTGTTTCTTTTATCTGTTTTAAGACATTTGGTCTAGTGTCCAAGGTTGGAATTGTGAAGCCATTGAAGTTAATGTAGCTAACAGCATAAAAAACCCCAAAATAAAACAAGAACTGAACTGTTAAAGGAATACTCTGGAAAACTCTAGTCTAAATAACCTTTCCCTGTTTCTTTTCCCAGTTCACAACTAGGATGTGTTTTGGTGTCTACGGTTTGTTAGAACTATTGAGCTAATGAAGCTAATTTAGCTAACAGCACCAAAAAAAAGAAAACAAGACCTAAACTAAAAAAGATTCCTAAGAATTCTAAGATTCCAAATGTAAATGTAAACAATTTTTCCCCGTTTCTTTGAACTGTTTTTAACTAGGACATATTTGGTCCAGTGTCCAAGGTTAGCTTAGAGCTGTTAAGCTAATGAAGCTAATGTAGCTAACAGCATGAGAAAAACAAGAACTAAACTGTTAAAGGTATATTCTGGAAAAAAAAACTAGTGTAAATAACCTTTTCTCTGTTTCTTTTCCCAGTTTTCAACTAGAATGTGTTTTGGTGCCTGAAGCGAGTGTGGAGCGGCGAAGCTAATGAAGCTAATTGAGCTAACAGACAAAGAAAAACAAGAATTCTCTGGAAAAATCTAATGTTATGAACTTTGCCCTGCTTTTTTTCTTCTCTGTTTTCAATTAGGACATATTTGTGTTGGTTTGGAGTATTTAAGCTAATAAAGCAATGTACTGTAACAAGTAACATAAGGATATATGTTTTTGCAAACTGCTTGCTTTAATTATTAGGCAATCATTAAAAAAACAGATACATTTAATTCCATAGATAAACTAGAACTGTAGCAGTGTAAATATAAGTGGTTGGTTACAATTACAATTTAATGCCAAAATGTCTGATTTACGAATAAGAAATTTTAACAGAAACACCCCACAAGCTGTATTTCTTACTCAGAAAGTCAGGAGACTCTCACAAACCCCAAGTTTAGAATTTAAGATGGCTGCAATGCATATCAACAGTAGTAAAATAAGTAGTATTATATAATTAATTGACACACCTGATTATTTGTGTGTGACATTATTAGTAAATTAGTCATAAACACACAGTATTCTCCAACTTCTCTCTGTGGACATGATTCTATGGCTATTGTATGTGCAGCAAAATGCCATTTACTGTATTGTTATCAGCTGGTATCGCTAACAATACTAACAATCATAACCTCATACAAAAAGTGGGATATTTTGACTGGATCTACCCCCCAAAAAATAGTAAATAATCACCAAAATGGTTGAATTAAACTCCAGCATCTCTAGCTAACATTCTTTTAAAATAATGTTTTGAAATTATCAGAATGTTTTAATGGAACGCCATGAGCTTGGGTGTGACGCAATTCACAGCTCCGACATCAGTCTGCTGAGGAAAATGGAACACATCACAAGTCTACACTTTACTTGCTAGCTACATCATCCTAGTATCTCCCGTGCAAATCCACACATCTCAGCTTATCGATTTCATGTACAGTAATGCTAAACTACTCCTTTATTAATACCATAACTAAGTGCAGTGCATATAAAACACATCAACCATCCAGTACATACTGTCTGATCCCACGACTACTCACCATGGTCATCTAACAATATGTTTTCCGGCTTCAAATCTCTGATGAGAGGAAAAAACAAACAGACAGGTCAAACTTCATCTCCTTATCAAATCATTCATTTGAGCTTTATTTGTATAAGCCAAGTGGCAGAAGCACACGGCTGACCTGTAGACTATCCTCTCTCTGTGGAGATCTTCCAGACCACAGCAGATCTCAGCAGCGTAGAAGATCGCTCTCTTCTCCTCAAAGCCGGCCTCGCCCATGTGGTAGATATGGAACTTCAGGTCCCCCCCGTTCATCAGCGTGAGAACCAAGCATAGGGCATCTTTCGTCTCGTAGGCATACGCCAGACTCACCTTTAGAAGAAAAAGATGTGGCTGTTTTTGAGGCCTCACAGTAATGTTCTATAGCTTTACTTAGCATGAGCGCTGGAAGTCATTCAAGCATGTGAAAATGGGAAACATGGGAAAATATATCTAACGTCTAAAGCCAAATCTGTAGAGACCGACTGACAGCCAAACATAACAACCCCCAAAATAGCATGCATAGTGTCAGCATGCGATCATATACACAAGCAGCAAAAACTGGCCCCACTTTTCTATAAGAACTTTTAGAACTTGATAATCTTAATAAGTCTTTACCCCTTTCAATCGTTATGTTTTTTATTGTATTACAGTTTTATTGTATTACAGTATTAAGACAGACACTAGTGGAATGTCCCATGACTTTTGCCACATGTCCCATGAAAGCTAAAGAATGCTACACTGGCCCTGCAGAATATGTGTGTGGGGTCTGCTGCCTTAAATGTTAATCTGATATCTGCCAGATTTAAATTTTTGTTTGTATGGACAAATCTAGCCAGACACAGCCGGTCACATTCATTACCAACTTCTATGATGTATTCACATGAGAATGTTAATGAACCATTTGCATACTGCTGTCCTATGACTTTTGGCATGTCAGTGTATATTAAAACTAAGCTACAAAAACAGTTCTTTAACGGTTCTTGAATTTAGTTCTTTCTCGGGGTGGTTTCAGCTTTTAGTGATTTTAGAATGAGGCACAAAACTGGACAGCCAATTACAACAAAGCCCATGTATTTTATTGTTTATCCTAAAGGCATAGTAATAAAGAAAGGCTGGACAACACAGATCTGGAAAAAATTAAGAGACCACTTAAGTTTTTTAATCAGTTTTTTCTGATTTTGCTATTTATAGGTATATGTTTGAGTAAAATGAGCATGGTTGTTTTATTCTGTAAACTACGGACAACAGTTCTTCCAAATTCCAAATAACAATATTGTCATTTAGAGCATTTATTTGAAGAAAATGAGAACAAGAAAAATGCAGAGATTTCAGACCATAAATAATGCAGAGAAAACAAGTTCATATTCATAAAGTTTTAAGTGTTCAGAAATCAATATTCATGCCACTCCTGGTGCACAAATTGAAGCAGTTCATCTTGGTTTGATGGCTTGTGCTCATTAATCTTCCTCTTGATTATATTCTAGAGGTTTTCAATTTGGTAAAATCAAAGAAAATAATCGTTTTTAAATGGTCTAATTTTTTTTAGAGCTGTATATGTGAATATAAGTTAAAAATTACTATCACTGTTTTTGGAACTTAAAAAATAAAAAAATACAACTTCCTAATGTAAAATAATAGGACACTACCCATTCCCAGAGTTCTGAACTCTATAAAAGGGGTCTATTCAAGGATATTAAAAGTAAGTCCTCATAGCATGACTTTATAGTGTAATAAATCCTAGCAACATTTATAGTCTAATATTTCTTGGGGTCCGGTGGGCCACGGAAATAAAATGAGGACAGTTTTTCGCTTTGCGCTTTTGCGTTAGTTCTTTAGAGATACAATGAGTTTGGCTGTGCTTTTCCTTCGCAAGACGTTATGACGCAGTGACCGAGATCTAAAAGATAACCCACTCAAAATGGAGACATTGTGAGAACAACCAGTGCATTTAAGGTCGGGAAAAAGGCGGCTTCAATACTTACTACGAACCGACTGTTGACCTTTTCCAGAATTTGCTTCTCATTCAGGGCCATGGATTCGCCTTTTCTCTTTTTGATCCTTTTCTTCTCCAACTTCTTACAGGCATACATCTTCCCTGTGGCACGCACCTGGCATGCACAGACCTTGGGGAAAAAGCAGAAAAGGGGATGAAGGGTTAATTCTTGAGGAAAGTTCCTCCACAAACGCTCTTTTGTGGACATCAAAGTGTCTCCAAGCTCGTCCAGCTGAAGTGCAACATAAGGGTAATAGTGCAGCAGCAAAAGCAGACACATGTAGCTAGTCAGAGCATACAAAGAAATGTTTGAGCATAGCTTTTACATGTGGATAGGCCTTAGATCGTTCATTTTCAAAGCCTAAAAAAGAAATTTGGTCGAGTTACAAGCATAAAATCTGACCTTTTATACAGTTAGCTGCTATATAAAACTCTTGTACAATTCACTTTGACTTTGGGCTCTAGATTGTAGATCAGACCACAGTTAGATTGTGGCTGATCTGGGTATCTTCTGGTATGTCATATTTCTATGTAAAACAAACAACAACATCTATGCTGGGTGCTTTAAACCCCTCCAGTCTATGCCTGGCATTAGGCATGGTGCCAACTGTTTCATGTTTATCTGCTTCACAGACTCTACTCTGTTGCTAATACTTTTCTATGAGGACTATGCAAGCTGTGTGTTTATTTGCACATCAGTCTCAGCAATAGATGCAGCTGAATGCATTCAGTAGAAGAAGTTTTTTACAAACATCTAGATATATAGCATGTCTTTTAGTGAAAAAATAAGAATAAATTACAATAAATGTTTGTTATGTAAGATAATGTAACTTACCTCACCGAATCCGCCCTTCCCCAATACCCTGTACTGTCGGAATGTGTTTTTTGTAACTGGTTGTCTGTTGAAAAGAGACAAAATTACAAAACATGTAAAAATGTTAAAACATACATTATACATATAAAACATAAATATGCATCTTTATAAATATAATATGAGCATATGTTTTTATAGTAAAATGAAGCACAGATTCTCTGGTACACCACAGAGATATAAACCTACTTATCAGGGCATAGTGATAAAAAATGCTGACTCTGATGCTCCTCCAACCATTTACCGTAAGAATCATCTTTGCGCCAAGTTGCTTTAGGCAGCTTTCATTTGCTTTAAGAAATAGCAATGCCACAGAAAACATTAATATAATAAATAATATTATTTTGTATGTCTGTATGTGTGTATTCCAAGTGTGTTTTCATACCCAATAAAGAACTGATACCATTGTTGAATTAATAAACCCAATACTTCACATGTAGAACTTATGTAAGGCATCAGGATTGGCTTATAATTACTTTAAATGTTTGTAAGGCAAAGTATATAACAAAGTAGATACAAATGTACTGAACTGCTATTTATTTGTCACTAAAATAAACATTTGTATAGGGCAGCATTTAAATACAAAATTACGTAATTATCAAAATGTAAGTGAACAACAGATCTGCTTATTTTTTAATAAACAAACGAGCACTCATTAATCTGTGGACGAAACTCAAGGACATATGTTCAGATTTGTATACATGCATGGATGGTTGCTGTGAGTTTTAAAATATGGATTTTATTTCTGTAAATAAGTACATTTTAGCTGTTTTTGCCCACTGCATTTAGCAGCATTTGGAATGGGGCATCCCTACTTGTTAGTGAGGGTAGTCAACATTAAAAACTTTGTATGTATATTTAATGCATCATTATATGCAGTTCATATAGTAAAGTTTTCAGTAGTTTTTGTGTATATTCTGATGTTATATACATTATCAAATGCACTTAAATCACTTAATGCCAAAAATTGATTTTAATCTATTGACCTAGGGGCCCAAGACATTTACACAGCATTCCATATGAATCCCAGTTGTATAGTATGCAGCAGTCATGACACTGATAGTCTGACTGAGAGTGGTTTAGTGGGCCTCTTAGGAATGTGGCGTAAAAGGAATTTATCCCAGATTATCATTTCTGTTCTGTCTGTATTATTTTATATGGGGAACTTGCCCAGGCTTGCTTTTCCACTTCCAGGTTGAGGACGTTTCTTGGACTAATGCAAATAAACAGTGGGGGGGACAGAGTTCACATCTGGTTTGCATAAGCTTGTCTTCATAAATAAATCTCCATACCCAAAGGGATACGCAGATTTTCTCAGGGACGTTAAGTTGGGCTGTAATACCACCCTTGTCCATAATACCAAATGCTCATGGGACCGTATTATGACTTCTTTATAAAGTCAATATTACTGAAAATGAAAACACATGACCACTGAAAAGAGTTCAAGCACTCTAAACAAACACAGTTTTACTGTATCAGTGGTCAGAGAACTTGGCTGCGACTCAAGAAGTCATGGGTTCCATTGTGGCTGATGGCTAGTGCCACTGCACTGTGGGGAGCGGAGGCACTGGATAATGTCAGAAAAGGAGCATCAGCAAAATTGCACATATTGGTCTCACAGGCTTAATAAGAAAGTGTACAACAGTTCTGGTACCTTTCAAGCCATTTCCACTGTAGGAAGCGGTTGAAGAACATGCTGTCGAGGTAGTCTGCGAAGGGAGCCACACTCAGGTAGTCGTGGATCAATCTAGAAAAGAAGAGAATAAATATTTAAAACAAATAATTTCAGATTTTTTTAGGTAAGGAAAAAGCTAATGGCTAAACAGTAATCAGGAGTCACCCCTAGCCCTACCACCCCTTGCCTAGGGGTACGGTGTCCAGCTTCCTGTTGGGATACAGGGGTAGGGTGAAGTTTTAGGGTTACATTGCCCATAAACAGAAAATTTTTAGAGGCACACGCCGAATTAGAAACGACAAGATGGCTACACAAGTAACACAAAAAAAAACAAATATAATACTTTCCTTGTTAAAATTTACAATATCCATTGTATTACCTTAGTTTCACATAGTTTCAATGTATAATGGCCCCTTTTTCATAACAAGCATAAAATATTATTAGTTGTTTGTAGCTAGCTAAATTTCCGTCCCCACCTTAAATATTGCAGCACCAGTTAATAAGGCTGCTGCAACCCTTCTAATGAATGCATGTCAGTATAAGAGTTTAGAGTTTAGATTCTCTGCCCAAGCCTAAGCCTGAACTCGGGCCGGGCGAAGATTTCCCACCACTTTCATTGGGTCGTGTCGGGCTCAAGAAAATGGTCTGTGATGTAGACGTTTGTTTTTTAATGTAATTTTTATTTTATATAAAGCTATGGTGTGATAATCACAATATAGCAAAGTAAAAATACAAAGGGTCTAAGCTCTAACTGGTACTTACTTTGTACACTCCATAAAGAGCTCTTTACAGGCCTCCTGTTCCAAGCGTTCGGCACATTTAGACGCCATCTCCTCCGACACCTCAGCGACGTGGTCCTCTGACTGTAGACAAACACATGTTTGCAACCAATATTTGATTTTTTTTTAATATATGGAAATAAAAACTGAGTCTGAGTTTGTGATGAGTGTTACCTTTGGATTAAGAAACTTGTCAAGGACTTCCTGTCCACATTCCTTCCGCTTCTCATCTTGGGTTACTTCATACTCAGCCTACAATGGTCAACCGAGACACACACACACACACACACACACACAGTCATACACAACAAACACACAGTCATACACAACACACACACATGCATTGAGTCATTATGTAGCAAAAGGAAAATGTCTAAATTCCAGAAACTCCAGACAAAAAGGCTTATCCCAACACCCCTTTCCCCCACAAATTCATAACAATAGTACAAGAAACAGAAGCACAAATTACAGTTTGTTCCATCTAGTGCTGCATTCAGACACTCTTGTTGATCTGAATTACTCTGGAAGGTCTTCTATCTTCTATGCTCTCTTTGCACTCGGCACAGTCGGACAAGCAGCAAGCAGCTTGTGCTAGGCATAGCATTATATTACATTACCAACTTGCTAAAAGCATAAAGCTCAAGATTTCCAGATGAAAGTCTCACTTGTGAAATTTGACACTAATTCAAGTTCATTAACTCACATTCGCATAAGGCTACAGTACATTCATAACGTCCAAACTGCAACGGTTCAAGGCAATTACACAATTTCAAAGAAAGAACATGTGCTTGGAGTACTTCCTCAATTAGATAAACACGTTTCAGTCATGTCATGCCTTAACCCTCATGTCATATTTAGGCTGGAAATAACAAAAGCATGCTAAAATTTAAAAAACAAGTATTGAAGTTACAAACCAGACATAAAAACATAGTGTTTCTTACATTTATTTTGAGCTTTATTTAATTTTAGACAGTATAAATCAGGGGTCTCAAAGTACCGGCCCGCGGGCCGGACGCGGTTTCATACGGCCCCTCACGGATTAACAAAATAAGCATACATCTGGCCCGCAATTCAATTTAATTATTTATGCTTTATTATGTTCGTTTTCATATTTTATCTTAACTTGTATTTTGGTGTGTGTGTGTGTGTGTGGTTTTTGTTTTTTTGCTTACGCTGCGTTGCCTGCTTTAATAGTCTTCAGTAGCCTTCAACAATTTAACCTTGCTGCCGTGGTGTGTCCACTAAACTCCGTAGTTATAAACATCATAGCAGCGCGCTAACTGACCTGTTTATAATGTAATCCGAGCAGTGACTCCGTGAAGGCTGCTCTAAACTGCTGCTTGGGCTGAAAGATGAACTGTAGAGAGCTGTATTATCCGGTTAGTGGGGTTATTTTATTTCATACACAGAAGAACTTAAATTTTAAAAACGCTCCAGACTGGCTCAGCTGTGCTCTGTAGCCCGTGGCTGGGCTGTAGCTCTGACTTAGTAAAGACTGCGGGCTGGTGCTGTTGCTGCTGCAGCTCCTACTAGTGGTTGGATGAGGAACTGCTAAATCTGAGGAAATGCTAAATCTGTCTCATGTTCTTAACAGCTCACAATTTTAGATTTTATATTTATTAAGCCTTATTTCAGTATCAAACGTTTTGATCAAAGTTAATATAACTTGTATTTTATGTCATTCCTATTCACTTGAATAGTTTGGTTCTTGATTGATGGAGTTTTTGGATTTCATAACATGACAAATTAAAAGGATTTATGTTAATAGAGCAACAAGCAAACATTTTTTCAATGCAACTGTAATATTTGATTGAATAAATAATATATTGAGAGTTATTTAACATTAAGGAGTAATTACATTCATTTTATATTACATCTGGTTACATTTTCTTATATTTATAAGTTACATCTGGCCCTCAGAGGACAGCCAATATGCCAATGTGGCCCTCGGCCAAAATGAGTTTGACACCCCTGGTATAAATCCAAGACAGTGCTGGGCGATTATGTCCCAAAAAAGGTCTTAAATTAACGAAAAATTGATTTTTGATTAAAATCGACCCCCCCTTACCTTCCACACCCCCTATATACACACGTGGAGAAACTCACACAGTGACGGACACTGAAGTTACTTCAGAATGCAGGTTTGTGACTGAAAATTGAGAAATTATGCACTAAATGAGTTACTAAGAAAAACTTTGAGGAAGCGATTATTATTGTTTTCCACAATTAATCACAGATCCTCACTGGAGAGCGATGATGCTGCAGTTTTTAGAAATGGTAGGATTTATCCCACTGGGTGTTCTGGAACAGTAATGGAACTCGGTATGAGCTCAGTCTTCGGACTGAATGACGGATAAACACTACAGAAATGAGTAGCGTTTTCGGATATTTTAGAATAAAAAGATAAAATGTCTGTACGTAAAATCGCGATTACTCCATTTTAAAATCGCATTAAAACTGTAATTCAAATTAACCAAAATAATCATTAAAAAAAACGCCCAGCACTAATTCAAGATATATTTCATACTTTACCACAAATAAATTACACCTTTTTACCACATAATTTGTTGTGTTTTGTCACGGAGGATGGCAAGAAATTCTAAAAGTGTTAAGGTGTTCCTTTGTCCCTTTGCTCTTCCTGCAAATATTTCTTGGGGTATAAAACAGCATTGGGTTCTTGTTGTAAGATAATTTTTTTTTTAATTCTCCACACATTTTCTTTTAGAGACAGGTCAGAACTGCAAACAGGCCAGTTCCATACCCATACCCTCTTCTTCTGCAGCCATGCTTTTTTTTAACCATGTGGTTTTGCATTATCGTCCTGGAATATAAGTCATCTTTGGATGGGAGACCATGGCATCCACTGTGTGATGGTCCATTCCAGTAGCTTCTGAGCAAAGAGATGTTGAAGCCGCTTTACTTCGGAACATAATTAACCAAAGATTCTGTTTTGCACAGAAAAGTTTTAAGTGGCATTTGTGAATGTAACTCTGTACCGAAGTGCTAAACAATGGTTTACCAAAGTAATCCCTTGTTCATTTGGTTCCATCAGCTATTGTTAAAAGACTTTTTGCAGTGTTCCTGATTCAGTGCCGTGTTTAATGATATTATGTACTGTAGATGGAAAATATTAAAATTCGTTCCAGTTTTTCTTTGAAAAACATATTTTTTTCACACATTTTTTGACAAATCCCTTTTTATTAGCCCTAAACTGCACTTGCACAAACTTGTTAGAAATGTGCTGCAGTTCAGAAATGCAGCAATAGATGTACAGCTCTGGAAAAAAATAAGAAACCACTTCAGTTTCTGAATCAGTTTCTCTGATTTTGCTATTTATATTTATATGTTTGAGTAACATCAACAATGTTTTTTTTATTCTATAAACTACGGACAACATTTCTCCTAAATTCCAAATAAAAATATTGTTATTTAGAGCATTTATTTGCAGAAAATAAGAAATGGCTGAAATACCAAAAAATATGCAGAACTTTCAGACCTCAAATAATGCAAAGAAAACAAGTTCCTATTCATAAAGTTTTAAGAGTGCAGAAATCAATATTTGGTGGAATAACCCTGGTTTTATTCACAGTTTTCATGCATCTCGGCATGTTCTCCTCCACCAGTCTTACACACTGCTTTTGTATCACTTTATGCCACTCCTGGTGCAAAAAATCAAGCAGTTCAGCTTGATTTGTTAGCTTGTGTTCATCTATCTTCCTCTTGATTATATTGCAGAGATTTTTAATTTGATCAAATCAAGGAAACTCATCATTTTAAGTGGTCTCTTATTTTTTTACAGAGCTGTAAATTAACAAATGTAAAGATGTTAAACAGACAAATGAACGATGAAATATCTTGGGTTCATACTGTCTGCAAGAAACACTGCATTTTTATATATATGTGCATTTTCCATACTGTCAATACAATTGTGTCAATATGGAATGTGTAAGTAAATAATCATTTAAAAACTATATATGGGGTGGGCGATATGGCCCTAAAATAATATCACAATATTTCATGGTATTTTCGAGATAACAATATAAATTATACACTACTGCAACAAAATGAAAATTGAATTTTAATATTGCATACGATTTATGTCACACCCCTATCTGAGATGTAAAAAAATACAAGAATATGATCAGATTTGTAAGAGAAGTCAATGATCCAGAATGTCATGATGACTTATAATGCACTCTAAATATATCCATGTAACCAGGATTAAAGTAAAATAAACGATACTGGACAGATATAATCTGTCTCTAGTAGATAAATGTTGGAAAATGAAAACAGTGTGGAAAATGTAGGACCCTGATGTAATAATTAGGGGTGGGTGATATGGCGCGATATTTTTAGAGTATAATATTGTTCACGATATTCAAAAATGTTGTTACGATATGATATGGCACACCCCTAAATGATATAACTGATTATTTCATTGTGTAAATACAATAAAAGTAAAACTATAGTATCACCTCTAGAATTTGACGTTTTTAGAACAAAAATAAGACAAAAGAAAATCTGCCTGGCTTAAATTTGGGGCCTAACTAAAGGAGCGTGACGCATATCCACAACACACTCATATCTTGCTCATAGCTCGTAGCTTCAGTCGTCTGCTTTCCTTTCCTACAAACCAGTCACACACACTCACATGTGCGATAAATCAGCTCAGCGTGCCTGACCACAAGAAAGGATGTCTGCTTTGCAGCCGTAGTCAGGTCGAGATGTTCTAGATCTGCTGGGTATGGCCTTCGATATAAACGCTGCCTGGATAGAATCAGGCCCACCCAGCGCTGCACTGAGAAGTATGGGTATATACTAAAGAGCCTTGTTGTTGGACTAATATGAGCCTGTTTTTTGTCAATGGGTAATCTGTCTGAATGCGGGTGAGGAAAGCCCCTCGATTTGAGGCCAAGACACTGTTCACTGTTCCTAACATGTTTATTAATGCAGTCAGCGCCGCTGCTGCTGCTATCGGGCTCGGGCTAAATATGCAGCTACTTGGCCTTTGGAGAGGAGCAAACAGCAGCGGCGGTTCACGCGTGGGTGGAAGTGTGCGAGCGAAAGACGATATTTACACGGAGGTCTCTGTGCTGTGGCTTGTAAGGGCAAAGCAAGTAACAGCTCTCACTAGCAATTTGAATTTGGCACAACATGTCAACATGAGCAAAGCAGAGCCAAGACTGCCTTTGACTGTGAAGGGTAGAGCATGTAAATCAGCTGCTCAAGGAGGCAAATAGCCAGTGGGCAGCTTCTGCACTGTTTATGATGCGAAAATGGTATATCAGTGGCTTACATATTAAAAAGAGTAATAGTAAGAACAGAAATAAAACATATTAGGGATAGACAATAATATCACCATATATTATTTTTAAATTGTGGTAATAACATTATTATTGACAATATTATTCTTGAAAGAGTCTTATTTGTTTTAGTGTTGTTATATACTGTTAAGAATTAAGTATTCTTTTACGTTTTATATGTTTACATCCATGCAATAAATATTGTGCACTTTTTTATTACTTTTTTTTTATTGCATTACAGTTTTTTTATGTTCTATTATTTTGTCACATTATTATTATTATTAGCATATACAAAGTCAGAGCCTTGCAAACGTACTGATGTTTAAACATTTTAAACTATTATTTTGTAGTTGTAGTATATTTATTAAATTAAAAAAAATACTTTTTAGTATTTGATCATATTGAGAAGAATATTATTAATGCGAAATGACCATTACATATTGTGATATTATTTTAGATGTGGCCAATTTTGATCTGAATAATATCACTGTTTTTTTGGTTAATCTTTTAGGTTAATCTGAACAGACATTCATGAAAAATAAATTTTGTTGCATCTAGATCCGTAAAAAACAATATTCTTCCAATACATAAGCGATTCTCTCAATAAAACTTGTATAAAACTTTTATTTAGGAAAGTTTAAATATGAAAATCACTCCTCATAAGAGTTCTTTACAGGTTTCTGACAAAAGCACAACTTATCTACTGAGATTCCCTCTGACTGCTTATATACATATACATATATATGCTTATGTATGTTATATATTTCTTGATTATATCCCAATTATCCTGCATTAAAACACAATTTTTCAATTTAACTGAATTAATTCAAATGAACTGTCCAGCATTACTATAGAGTATTTTAAATCAAATTTAACACACAGAATTAATTACAATACACTGAATGAGATAAACTAACAAACAAAGTTACAATTGCTTTCACTATGTTAAATAGGGCTCTATAATTAGATTTCTCGAAAAAAAAGTGCAAAATCAAGTCAGAATATAGTCTAACATTTACTAGATTTTAGTAATCAATAGATCTCAATAAAAACAGCTGTGGCGCTTGCTCTTATTTATATATAAATTTAAAAATAAAAATAGAAAAATGAAAAGAAAAAAGAAAGACAAAAATTTTAGGGCTGGACCCGAATATTCGGGTATTCGGATATTCGTTCGTTGAGTAGGTATTCGGTTTTTAATTTTGGTATTCGGATATTCGTTTTTTTTCTCCTTTCCAGAGTTCCACCTCACTCTAACCACTTCTGTTCTCGCGGGTCCCGTCAGAATATCTTGCGCGCGGGACAGAACTGAACTGTTATTGGCTGGAGCGGGAGTTTAATCCAGACGATGCGGGAGCAAATTAATAAATAGTTAAGAAAACTGTAATAATTGTAAAAAAAAAAAAAAACCTAAAGAAAACTCTCAACGCGCAGGATGGACCGACACACACACGCACACACCGATGGTGTTTGGACTGGGGTAAGGAACGGGACCACACTATTCAGCGCTGCTGTTTTAATAAATATATAAGTAAATTTGAAGCATTAAATGTAGTTTATTTAATTTATATTAGGAACGTGGGGCGGGAGCGGCAGAAATGTGTATGTGGCGGGCGGGCGCGGGATTAAAAGAAGCAATTTTTTTGCGGCGCGGTAACGAGACAGAAACGCGGGAGCGTGGAAGAGTGGGTTTAAAAATCAGTCTCGCGCAGACCTCTATTATACATGATAAAAAAAATGCAGGCTCTTCGAAACTGATTTATATAATAAAACGTAAGGGGTAATGTGGCAACAGTAGGGGCTAAATCGGTTACAAAAGCCTGGCCTACAAAAATGATGTCTGAACGAATTTCCTCTTATCTAATATAATTTAAAATGGTTTAAAAATATAAAATAATTTCTAAGCAAACGAAATATTTAATATTGAGCTTATAGCCCAAGTGCAAAAATACAAAATCAGTAATACGGCTATGCCCTGCACAATCCTTTAATCGAAATAGACCAAGTACAGTTTACAATGACTGTCCTCTAATATAATCAACAATGTTTAAGAATATAAAATACTTCCTGAACAAACGTTTTTTTTTGTTTGTTTTTTTAAGCAAATAACCTAAGTGTGAAAACACAAACAGCAATTTACTGGGCTGGCTTGTGCAGCGGAGAAACCGTGCAGCAGCAGCCTCGGTGTGGGGCAGCAGAAATTCCGGGATGAAAACACAAAGAAATCTGGGCTAAAAACACAGAAAAAATACCTCTTTTTTTAAAAACGAATATTCGAATATTCGCTTCGAATCAGTGCCGAATATCCGGAGCTCAAAAAACGCTATTCGGGCCAGCCCTAAAAAATTTATAAACAAACAAACCAAACCAAATTTCTAGAAAAATATAATAAATTTTACGGGGCCCTAGTTTAATAGTAAAACAGTGAGCATTTAATAGTCTACATCTCTACCAAATAATTATGAAACTGTGGTTGACACAACTAAGCAAACAGAAACACACTGGTGTGATAATGTGAATATCACCATAGCTCCACTTGATGCACCACTGCTGAAAAACTTTCAAATAGGAAGCCAAGTTTTAGTCATTAGAAAGAACAGCTCCACCACACTGGAGACTGGAGACTGGTAGACTGGAGCTTTGGTTAGCTCTCAGCTCCAGTCTTTCTCAGTATCGCTGCAGTTTTTCTGCATGAGAAGAACAAGAATGTTCTCAGTCTGGATTTAAAACAGTCAGGGCTGTTCTCATTTTGCCTGTTAACAATATTGGGCCATTAAAAAAAAAAAAGATAAAGAATCAGAACGGTGCATTTCCTTAAACAAACACAGGTTTGTTACACAGCTACAGTCCCAGGTTGTAGCTGAATCTGTGTGTATGTGTGTGTGTGTGTGTGTGTGTGAGTGAATGAGAGAGAGAGAGACGGAGGGAAGAGTAGTGAGTGATAATTGGGCCAAACTAAGCAACATAATTCATTTGCGTACGTTTCCAGGTAAATCACCTGCATTAACGAAGAATGCACTAAGAGGAACAAAACACAATCTTTCATTTACTCTGTATGAATAAAGTGACTATTCTTTACTCTGTTATTAAAACCTTTGGGCTGTCAACTAGGCCTAAACATTAAATGCAAATTGCCCTTATTTGTTTGTCAAATATTTGAATATTTTTAATATTATTTTTTCCAGAAGACAGAAAAACTGTGCCAAACACCATTTCTCTAACACCCAAAAATTATAAGTTGGAGCTCACATATAATATCAAGCTTTCCCAGAAGCATATGGTGTTATTAACTTGCTTTTTCCAAGAGTGAAAGCACCAGACAGTTTAAAAAAAGTTACATATGTTTATTTGTCTGTATTTTTGAGTATGACCTTCTCATGAATTCATCCAGTGGATGTAAAATGTTAAGGCAAATAAGATATCCAATGTGTAAAATCCATGGTTAATGCAGTTTTACAGCCTTTTTACTCCTTACACCAAAGTTGATGCAGAGCTGCAGTAAAAACATACAGCTTCAGCAGCTGTCTGTCACATGAATGGAGTGCATGCCACACATCTGAAGCAACATTAGTCTAGTGTCGAATAATCGGTCAACTGATAAATTGGGCAGATTACTGCATATATCATTTTCTGGGCATTTTCATTGGTCAATGTCTGCGAGCACAAGTGCGATGTTTAATCAATGCCAGCAGGCAGCACTCAGCACTTTAAAAAAATGTATCTTGATATTCTTTAAATATATGAACGTAATGAGTCTCTGTTACGATTTAAAGTTTTTTTAGTTCTTACATAACAACTTATTTTTTTTTGTATACAAACAGCACTATTTAAAGTGATACCCAAGTTACTGTTTCCTTTAGATTTTAATAGATTATTATTATTATTATTATTATTTTGTTTTTATGAATAGTAAGTAGTCCCCTTCAACCTCATTACTGCCACATAAAATTGGCACACTGCCACATAAAATAAAGTACTTAACAGGTGCTTTTCCTCTGGAAGCTTCTTTATGTACAGATATAAAATATTGATTATCCCATTTTGAAAATTGCATGAAAATATACTGGTAATTTGATTAATCTCCCAGCCTTAGCTAAAATCCATCTCTCTTAATCAGATTTCTTAATCAGACTTGTAGATCTTACTTTAAGCTAAGAACTCGGAGTGTGCTGTTTACATGACTACTTAAATTGAACAGATTTTTACAGCATGTAAACACACTTACTGTCTGATTTCTTACTTTAGCAAGCTTTTACAACATCAACGCCTAACAAACTATATTCTGGATCTTTTCCTGACTACCAGACACATGATCGCAGAAAAGTAATGCCTACCACATAAACAGAAAGAATGAAAAGAAGTTGGCCTCTTACCACAGAATCCAAAAATCTGACACAGCGCCTCAGCTCCGGCCTGGTATCGCAGAACTGCCGAAAGAGCATGCGCCCGATTGGCTGCCTCTCACAAAGGCTGTTGTAGTCTTTCTCTGTGGAAATGTAACAAGATGGGACTCCATGACTAAGCACTTTAGACAGAGCGAGCTGAGCACACACACACACACTGAAACACATATATAGACAGACGTACAAAGCAAATGAGTAAATATCACTGGAGCCATTGGATGAATACAATAAAAATCAATAGCACTCTCCTTTCTTCCTCTCTCTCTCCTGCAAAGAGAACCTCAGGGACATGCCCATTACCTGACTGCAAAGAAACGGATACAAGCAACATCATCAGCATCCCACCACAGCTCATCTCTGTGAGCATTAAATGCAGACTCAGTGCTTTACCAAACCACTTGTTCACATCAATTTCCCACTTGTCTTTATTTATTAAATTGAGCAGTAGTAAACTCAGCTTGTGGAGCAAATCAAACATAATCATACATAAATCATAATAGTTCTCAACACACATGAACTGAACAGTTACTTTGTCTTTCATAACATTAAAATGATCAGTGTGATCTGATTAAAATGAGTCTGCAAAGCAGGTCTAAGGTGAGGTACTGTATAACAACCACTGCAATTAGATACTGTTACATGGAAATCAAATCGAAAACTGAAGCTTTATAAATAAATAATAAACACACTTCAAATTCTGTGCTAACATTTGCGAAACAGTGGCTTCTCCAAGCAACAGTCTAAAGATCAGACAAAAAAAAAAAAAATGATCAAAAGGCCAATAAAAAATAGGTAAGAGCTTCATGTTTATGGCTTATACAGAGCTTACTATAAATAAATGGCAGGGGAAAATTCAGGGGAACTGTGGAGGTATATACCTTATCTTAACCTCCACATAGGGGTGGATGATATGGCCCTAAAATAATATTGCGATATTTTATGGTAATTTTTCCCGATAATGATACTTTTGGCGACATGACAAAACAATGAATTAAAAATATATATATTTCAAGAATACATTACTGCAACAATACTTTAATTAAATTGTATTATTGCATGCAATATGATATTGCACACCTCTAACTGCAATACTAAAAAATACAAGAATTTTATCAGATTGTAACAGAAGCCAATGATTCAATGTCATGATACTACAAATGCACTCCATATATCCAGGATTAAAGTAAAACAATAATGATAATGGACAGATATAATCTGTCTCAGTCTCTAGTAGATATATTATGGGGAATGAAAACAGTGTGAATTTTTCAATCTTTTGCTTAAAAACAAACAAAAAATATATATATAATAAATTGTACCCAGATGTGATAATTAGGGGTAGGTAATGATATGGCACGATATTTCGGGGTATAATATCATTCACGGAATTCAAAAACGTTGGCGATATTATTGTGTACGATACAATATGGCACACCCCTACCTCCACAGTTCCCCTGAAATGCTATTTCAAGATGAAAATGACCCTACAGCTGGTTACGTTTATCAGGATTATACCTGGATAAGATCAAGTCAAATAAAAATGCAAGTGTAAACGTCAGAATCACATGAGCTACAGAGGAGTTCCATTAATAGACAGCTGGGCTTATCAATAATAATAATGCATTTAAACTCATTTCAAAAAGTGGAAGATAATAAAGGCACTGGCACTGCTTTGCTTTTTTTGCATGCTTGGTTTCATTAAACCTCATTTTAGGCTTTTTTTTCACTTTCACCGTGCAGCCATTTTATTTGAAACATGTAATGGATGTGACACAAGTCTTCTAATATTACTAAAATATATATCTCACTTCTGAAACCCTAATTTACTGCTGTTATCCATTTTTCTCTCTATTCACATTCACGTTTTTCCTTCTCTTTGATGTAAAAGTTGATTAAAGTTGCAATGCTGCAAATCAGATATGTATCTAATTTCAGTACACATATTGAAGCAGCTCAAATCAGAACTGAAAATGTCAGAATTGGAAATAATAGATGCAGTATGTTTTTTCACATTCACATTGACACATAACTGTGTCACATTTTGAACTTGTTGAAGCTCCACTGCAAAAAAAAAAGAAAAAAAAAACACTTAAAAAAGCAAAAAAAAACTCATGTCTTGTCTAATCAGTTGCATCTGGGTAAATCAATTTATTTCCTGAACTCTTACTTTAATGGTCTGTATCACCATGGCACCACGAGTGCCGTGTTTGACGCAGTGTTTTAGAGGACCGTCAGCGAGGCTGGCAGTCTGCGGCGAGGTTGAGGAAGAGTAGGTTGAGGAGCTAGGGGCCGGGCAGCGGCAGCTGGAGACGGATTTGCATGCACCGCTCAGGTGGACGCAAAAGGATTTACACAGAGGCAAATGGAAGTGTGTGTGTGGGCCTGCTTCGGTTAGAGCGGCCGTGTGTGGGAGGCTGGTATTGATAGCAGTGCCGCATAAATACATTGAAAGCTCGCAAGGCTCCTCTTCCCGCTCAGCCAGAACAGCCACAGGTGCGTTGTGGAGCAGCGCTCTGCAGGAGATAGCGATCAGCTTCACAACAAACGCTCGAAAAAGGATGTGGATAATGTCAAACACTAAACGCTGCTCATCTCACTTGCACAGCAAAGAGCATCTTCTGTTTGTACTGCGTTCTTCTTCATTTATTTTGGTTTAACATCCGATTCTCAGTCAAAGTAAAAACAAGGAAAGGCAGAGGCAGATATACATTTTTAAATGCCGCTGATTTAATTTACTGATTAATCTATTTCTCTACTTACTCTTAGCATTAATCTATTAATCACTCCACCTATATACAGCCCAAAATCCAAAAAAAAAGTTGAAACTGAATGAAAAATGCAAAAAAAAAGTATTATACTTAGTTTGATTTTTATATTATTGTAGACAGTATGGACCCAAAATATTTAAATTCTTATCTGCTCAACTCTTTTTAAATTATTGAAACATTTATTGATACACAAAAACGTATCGGTGCCAATACTGACACTATCTATCACTATAAGGCACTATAAGGCTATCTCTTACCATTCTTATCTTTACCTTTACTATCTTTCTTATCTATTTATTCCACTTATCTATCTCTCCAACTCTTTATATAAATCTATCAATCAATCAGTCTGCCTATCTACAGCCCCAAATCAGAAAAAGTTGGAACAAAAAAAAAAGAAAACAAATTTATTTCTTATATTTAGTTTAGTTTACTTTTATATTCTTGCAGACAGTATGGACCCAATAAATGTCATGTTTTATCTGCTCAACTTAAGTTAAAACTTCATTTATTAACATTATTATACTTCCATTCCTTCGCTTCAGGCCTGCAACACAAAGAACAATTAAAAACAGTAATCATGATTTGGTACAAAATCAATATCTACTAAACCAGGGATCAGGAATAGGCAGCCCGCAGCCAGACGTGGCCCGCAAGAATGAAACATCGTGAGGTTGTTTGAAGAATGTCACGCCCGTTCTGCAACTGTTCTGCAGTTGGGTTCAACAACCCTCTGGGCTGGAGAGCTACTAGTCTGTAGCACTCCATCCCATTACACTTCATTTTCCAAAACAGAATTTCTTTTTGTGTCCCGCCATGTAATGGCTTGGGAAATATCTGGCCCGTGGCCAAACTTAATTGCCAACTTCTGCACTCTGCTGTCTTTGAGGACCAAATATGGGCCTCATATACCCCTATATCATCAAATATTCCTCATATACCACTGCATCAGGAACCATCTCTCAATAGTAGCTGATAGAACCACATGAACAAGGGATAACTTTGCCCAATTTCTGTTCAGCACTACAGTGCAGAATTACATTTACCTATAGTACTTACAGCACAATACAGAAGCCTTATGTTAACCATGTCCAGAGGCATCATTGACTTCCCTTGGCTCTGAGGCATCTGCAATACCCAATCACACAGTAGAAATGTGTATTCAGAGGATTCAGTACTGCAGATCTCCCCCCTATCACTAGTAATGCCCCAACACACCAGGAGGGTGAAGACTAGCACATGCTTCCTCCGATACATATGAAGCCAGCCACCGCTTCTGTTTTCGAGCTGCTGCTGATGCAGCATTGCTACGATACATCAGCTCACAGATGCCCTGTGCTGTGGACATCACCCTTTGGTGATGGGGGGAGAGAGCGCCATCTACCTACCCAGAGGGAGCAGGGCCAATTGTGCTCCCTCTCTGAGCGCCGGCAGCTTGATGGCAAAGCTGCATGAAATCCTGCTCATAGTGGCAGCGCTTTAGACCGTTGGACCACTCGACGCCCCTGCAGATCTTGATCTATTTAAATAAATGGATGCTGTAAGCTCTAGACCCAATAAGAATAGAACCATCCACACAGTTATCAGCAGCAAGTCCATAAAAAAAGTCTGACATGGCTCTTCAAGCAGGATATCCAAGCAACATATGCTGCCTTCAAGACCTCATCTGTTTCAGGGAAGTCAGGGAAATATGCATTTTTTTTTGCCAACAAGACAATGAAAAATCCACATGCTGCACATATTACAAAGGCATGACTGTGGAAGGTGGTGGTATGGGTACTAGACTGGCCTGTCTGCTGTCCTAACCTGTCCTTACTAGAGAATGTGCAAAGAATTTAGAAACAAAAAATGTGACAATGACAACTCTGCACTGTTGCACATCTTTAGACGTGTTTGCAAGAAAAATGGGTAGAAATAACACCTGAAACACTTAATCTATTGGTCTCTTCTGTGCAAAAATATATTCCAAGTGTTGTGAAAGGGAATGGCAACATTACAAAGTGGTAAAAGTACTGCCCCATTTTTTGGGGTGTGTTGCAAGCCTGAAATACAGGAATGGATATTTACTAACAACAAAACAACAAGAAAAGAAGCTGACAAGACAAAAATATTAATAAAGTTCTCTCCATCTGGGTCTATTTATCCAGGGATAAATGTGGTAACTTAACATAAAGATAATTAAAACTCACCTATTAATTTCCTTAATATGTTTTTTAAATAAGATGTATGGTTTAATAATAATAATGTAATAAAACTGCAATAAATCAGGTTATCTTATCTTCTTTTAAACAGGGTTTTGCCTGACTGTATAATGTGTAACCACAGAAAAAAAAAACACAAGCAGCTGATATTATGTTTCATAAGGGTACATCTTCCTAGAGCAGATATATTAAAACACACACACACACACACACACACACAATTTTATAGTATCAATTGTTTGTTATCTGTTATCATGTGCAGGTCAGCTGGTGATATGTTTAATTACATATACCCAAAAAAAAGATACATCAAACAATGAGGTACTAGCATCTCACAGTAAACTAGTGTGAAATCTACCTGTCTGAGAGCTGAATTAAGCTGGTCACTACATAGTGGTATTCTGGAGACCAGTGTAGAATATAGGGTCTTATTTTAGTGATCTATGGGCGAGATTTAGGGTGCATCAGTGTGTCTTTACTATTGCAACCATGGAAAAAGTACACCTTGTGCATCTCAAAATGTGCTAAAGGCATGTGCTAATTCTCTTAATTAATCATGGATGTGTTTTGGGTGTTATGTAAAAATAAACATCATAAAATGAAAATCAGCATGTCACTTGCCATTTCCAAGATAGGAAAGGATGTCTGAGTTGCTATTTTAAGTGTGAAAACAGACTTTTGGTGGAGTATAAGATTTGCCTTGCACAGGATGTAAGATAAGGCAGTAACACATCATACACATATCATATCAAACAACAAGATTTAGCATTGAGTCAACAGCTACATGCCAGTATTCTGAGGTCAGAAGCCATAATCCACATTATCCTTTCAAACCACAGAACATACCCAATCTAACCAGAATAGCGATTAATCCAGTTCAGAAAACAGTTAGCATCACCAGTTAGCTGTTTAATAAAAATATGTATCCAGGATTTTTTGTTTTTACATTTTCTTTACATATACAGTATTCTACAGCATGTGTTACTGACAGATGATGTTTATTACAGGTAGCTGCTGTTAAGCAGAGCAAAAAAGAGCAGAACACTGTGAACTAGCGTAGCCTGGCAGTGCCTGGCGATGTGTGATGATGTACACAACACAGGCGGTGGCTTTTATACTGTTCATGTTGATATTAGACCATCAACTGAAATTAAGAAGTATATCATGATACAAATTTTGGACACATCATCCACTTGCACTATTTCCAATATTCTACTATAAATGGAGAATTTAAATAGAAAAAAAATGGTTGGGTACATGGAACAGGAACAGTCCTCTTGTCCACCTCTCTCCCAGGGTGGTCTTCAGCTCACTGTGAACTATGAGTAGACAATTTCTCTGCATGTTGACCGAAGAATTAACTGCGTTAGCACAAACACAATGCCATTCATGCAGAGACAGAGGCTGCTTTGATTAGGTGGGACAGTGCAAAGATTTGTTGGGAGCCTCTCCAAACTGGGGGTCTTTCTGTGTCCGTCACTGTACACTGAGTTCCCAATGGACATCAAGGCTCCGACTGCACAAATATCACAAAGAAAAGTCAGCACATCAAAGACTAATATAGAGCATGAAAGAGCAAATGAAGAAGAGTGAGACGAGAGAGATAAATACTCAAAATGAACACAAAAGGCCAGTTTTAGAAAAAAAAAATCCATCTTTAAATGATGCTAACTGCTCCAATTTTGCTTAACTTCATTTCACGCTTTTACACTCAAATCAGGCGCTTCTTAAATCGGCCTACATGACGGGACGTCCCCATCTGCTCAAGGGTTCAAGCGAGGCTGGCGTCATGCTAAAGGCTCCAGGAGTGAGTGGCCCGCTGAGTGATATTAAACTTGTCACTGCCCTGCTGGCTGGGGTAATGCGCTGATAAAGTCAAACATGTGGCGAGAGGAAGGGAGGCGATGTCATGAAGCCAAATTGGAGACTCATTAACAGTTGCGGCGAGCGGCACACAAAGCCACATTGACAGAAGGCCACTGGGGCCCGAGCGTGGAAGCCAAGGGCCTCATTATGGCTCAATAGGCAGGGTGGTGGGCCTCGAGCTGAGCAAGGGCTTGGCGATGACGAGTTCATCAGAAAACAAAAGAACGTCAGACTTTCTGTCTAGGAGAGGCGGTTCTTGTCATTTTTATAATTGTACAGATTAGTGCATTCGTCATAGTATTCGCAATTTTAGTTAAAGCACGTATTATGTTATGGCTGGGCAATATATCCGAAATATCAATGTATTTGTAACTATTCTATTTAAGATATAAAATAAGTATAAATCACAATAGTGTAATCATCTGTGTACAATTTCTCTTCCAACAAATAATGTGTATGGGTTTATATTCATCTGTGTGGCAATGGTTTGGTTTCTGGAGCTCTGGACCAAAGACCTAAAAAGACCATCCAGACTGTTACCAGCAACAAGCCCAAAGGCCTGGGTCTGTTAAGATATGGGGTTGTGTCATTGCCATTAGTAAAGGTAAGGGCATCACTTAATTGGAATTAAGTTCATTATTGATGCTTTATAGATGCTCAACTAACATTCAATTGAATGTCTATTAAATGCAACTTAACTCTAAAGCCCTATCTGGAAGGGATTCGTTTCTCAGGGGGTCCTGGGGTAATTTTCTCTTTTATGGGGGGGTCCTCTGTTATTTTATTCCTGTCAGGAATAATAATGTATGTGTTTTTCTCAGACGTTCTTTGAAAAAAAATTACAGGCTGATTTACCTACAGTTTTAGTCTCGTCCGGATGCACATCTCAGAGTTTTCTCACCTCGCGTTTAATAAAATAGCTATTTGTCCACTGCCACACACCGTAATTACACTCTAGGCGCAGGTTTCCACAGAGATCCACGCAAACACAACAGCGAGTGGAAATGGAGGAGCTACTGAACACTATGTCACGTGACCAAGCCAAAAAACTCCCTGGTCCCCCTGTTTTTTAATTGCAGTCTGGATGCAAGAGTTTTATCACTGAGTAGAAGTGTGAAATATTTTTTCACTGACGTGCCCCTGAGAAACTAATCCCGTCCAAATAGATCCAAATAAATCCTAATCTAACCCTAAACCTAACTCTAAAATATATAAAAAAAAGATTAGATTTTGGGTTTAGGGTTACATTCAACAGAAAATCATTTACTTCCACCTTGGAGTTCAGTTGCATTAAATAGTTAGTTAAATGTTAGTTGAGTATCTATAATGGACCATCCAAGTAAAATGTTGCCATGGTAATTTATATGTCTGTAATGGCAGCATTATTGCAAAAAAGTACACTGAGTTCTCAGAGCAACATATAATGGCTTCAAGACAAAACAAATCCAGAGAGGTCTGTACATTAAAAAAACACATGCTGCATACATTACACAGGCATGGTTGTGGAAAAAGTGGGTACAGGTACTAAAGAATTATAAAATTCCAAAAAAAAAAAAAAAATGCCCATAAAATCCAATAGTGTTGCACACCTTAAGATGTGTTTTTAGGATAAATGGAACAAAATAACCTGAAGAAAATAGAAATGGCAACAAAACAAAGTGGTAAAAGCTTTACCGTACAAACTTTTGGAAAAGAGTTGAAGGCCTGAAATGCAGGAATGAATGAATATTAATAAATGAAAGGAATTTAAACCGGCAAAACATGGACTATCTGAGGTTAATACTGTATGCAATAAAAAAGTAAAAGAAATGTAAGAAGCATGTCTGATTTGGGGTCGTAGGGGGAGGGGGAGTGTTTTTGTGTAAGGCAGCTTTTTATTTTCATTGCTCCTTTTCATTAAACACGGATGCAGAGCGCTTCCTGTGCTGCCAGCCAAGATGGCTGCTCTATTCTTTCCTAAATGGCAAACAAATGTGGTCAAACTACTGTTTAATGCAATACAACATGGAGTGGATTAAGCAACCCACACTAAATGACACCATCTACAGACTGCAACGTAACTTACAAAATGTCCTAGAATTACTGTGTCATTTATACCGCACTTCTGCTGTGTTGAGACTTCTGATGTCCTAAGACAATGTTTATCTAATTCATCTGTAGGACAACAGAACTGAAATTCTATTATTCTGGACACGTCTGTTTTTAAAAAGCAGGGAAAGGCTGAATTGTCTGAAGGCACCTCAGTAATTTTTCTTCAGGTAAATAGATGTCACTTTTTACCTTCAGTAAAACAAGCCATTAAAATAACAGCTGTAAGAGTTAGTGTATATTAAAAACATGCAAATCTAAAACGTTTTTCTCAAGTACAGAGGCACTTGAGAAAGCAAAAAGTGTATTTTTCCCACTATAAGGCTCACCTAAAATCCTTTAATTTTCCCAAAAATCGACAGTGTGTCATGTAATCCGGTGCACCTCATGTATAAATTCTACCAGTAAGAAGCAGTAAAACCACACTGCTAAAGTGCAGTGTTAAAAAGGAGTTTCAGTAAAGTTTCTCCAGCACCAAGGCTGGAGCAGTATTAGCATTAGCCGCTAACTGCAATGTTAACTGCAGCGCTAGCCCTTTCATTGTTCATGGGCAAGTATATCGGACTGTAGTCTGTGTTTACCGTGTTGAAACAAGCTACATGGAAGAATTACATTTACATTTAGCGCTAAGTGCTGCTAACTGCCGATAATGCTTAGTGCTGCTGCTAGCAGTGGCTAGCGCTGCTGCTGAACGCTGCTGCTAACAGAGTTAAAATATTGAAAATCTAAACTTCCTATTAATAAATGGAAGTGCTTTATATTAAAAAAAAACAGTTTTCAGGAGAGAAATCTGTGTAGATTAACATCCAGTGCTCTAATTTTTTTTTGAAGAATTACAGTTTGGTTTTTTTAGGCGCTCCCAGCAGCGAGATCTGCTAAAATTAAAAGAGAAACATGGCGACACCCCTGACGCCTTATAATCCGGAGTGCCTTATATACGAAAAACAGACCAGGAAATAGATGTTCATTGATAGTACACCTTATAATATGGTGCGACTTATAGTCTGTAAAATACAGAAGTTTCATGACACAAATGCTTTGGACCATACAAGTCTATTGCAAACCTCATTCAAACCCAGAAAATGAACCAAAAGATTGTCATGCTTTTGCAGCTGTGGACTAGTCATACATGTTGTGAACATGGAGTAGCTAATTTTACTAAAACTAAACTTAAAATTTACTGTGATGCTTGAATGACTGAGAACTCCTTGTAAATGTATATATTTCTGCATAAAATTGTCCTAAAACTAAAATCAGATTTTCGCACAATTCCTAAATCAAAACAAAATTATTTGAAAAGTATTAGACTTGTTCATGTATAAATTGAGGACAATTATCCAATATTACACACCTCTGAATGACATAAGTAGGTGAACCTTTAGAATCTGCAGATAACTTAAAGGATAATTTAGAGTCAGTTAGTGAACAAGAGTTTTTACACAGAGAGCTAACAAAGTCGTATCTCTGATAGAATGGTTAAAGTCTATTGATCCATTAGCTTCTCCTTATCTACTATTTGGATTTAATGTTAAATATATGCAGAAATATATAAGTAAAGAGTTCTAACAAACTTTCAAGCATCACTGTATATGTTGTACACATGTAGTCGCTAATTTTCTAAGTAAAATTTCATAATTTCTGTTGGTTATAAGAGTTAATATCATCACCAATGTCACTCATTTATGCTGAGATATCTTATCCCATGTGAATCAGGAAAAAATTGGGCTTAGGTCTGTCTGCTGATAACAGAACACTGGTCAAATTTTTCCCGTCAAAAAACATTTAAAAGGCAACATCTCCAAATGCTTCCACGACTCAACATGTCAAACCCACTTAAGAATCCGGTTTATTCCAGACTATGTAGAACATGAGGCATTAAATATATTGGGCATCTTCTATTTTAAGCTGTTCTGAAGAATAAAGTCGTTAAGAGAAAGACGTCTGAGAACATGTGATTTGTCATGCTTTTAAAACTACTTTATGGAACTTCATTTATGACTTGTTTTGATGCTGGTAGCCGCACCAGGCATTACAGTGAGCTCAGGTTCCTTTGGGGCGCAATATAAGCTGTCTGAACTGCGAGCGGCGTCTCGTAGTTGGATTAATTAAGAACACATTTGTCCAGAAGGAACGGTCTGAAGTCACGGCTCTGCTGAAAAGAAGAAAATGGTCCTCTGGTTCTACCTGTGAGTAACAAAGTGGGGATTGTACAGATATTCATATGACATATACTGAGCGAAAAAAAATGAAGGGGAGCATCATCAGCAACGCTTTAAGACAAGAACAATAAAGACACAAAGAAGGAGGGCGAGGCGAAAGTGAGGGTTAATATAGTCGAGCCTTGAGGCTGCGCTTTTATCTAATCAGCTCATCTGTCCAATTATAGTCATCTTCTCAATGTTTACATTGTTTGGACTTTTATTTGTCTGGCTTAATTGCTATTTTTTTCCTGCAGAAATTTCAAGGTTTTGCTCTTGGGGGAGGGCATTTCCCAAGGAGCACAAGCACGGCGATTCACTGGCTAAGACATAATAAAGCGTGCAGACGGGACTCGCGGTTCAGCTGACTGGAGATTGAGCCCATGATCTGAATGATGGCACCAGCCACAGCACCATGCGGCCTTCTGTGACCGTGTCAAGGCAAACGGGGGGAAAGAATCTGCCTCTTTGTTGAAAGTAGCACCAAGGGGCACGTTGATTGTATCAAAATTATCAACGCTGGCTGTCCACTCGTGCAATGCACCCAGCGGCCATCAAAAAAAAAGCTGTAAAAATGCTGTAACCTCCTACTAATTATTTCCTAAACTTATTTCAGTTCTATCGACATTTGTGATAAAAATTAGAGGAGAGAGAGAGAAGTCATGTTAGGGTTAAAATTTGGTGAAAAGCTAGTATTTATTGAAAGTATTTATTCTTGAAATAGTATACAATTTGGCATCCATGCTTGTGTCTCCTCAATGATAACTCCAACTTGGAGTAGAAGATGATGCAGTGCAAAAACTGCTGCTAAAAAGACAATTCTACAAAACTGGATTACACCTGGTCTTAACATAGAAACATTTTGGGTGGTTAATTTACCTAATATAGCAAAACTTGAATGTACTGCTGCTCGACTTCACCATGCTAAGCCCATAACTGTAGAAACATGGCAGACTTGCTGAATATTTTGGATTTTCCGCAAAGTATGCATTGAATATGGACACTTCCTCCTATTTAGCCATAGAAATGTGTCATTCATGCTCCCTATCCCCATGTTGCTAAAATTTTGTAAGAAAAATAAAAAATCTTGATCACAAAAAAAGAATTTGGTAAAAAAAAAAGCTAATTTTCTGTCTTTCGTTTCCCAGAAATAAACATGCTTTAACTTGTCTCAAGTTTTTGTTGTTATTGTAAAAAATCAGAACACAAATTCATAAGGTCATAAGTTTAGACCCAAAGCTGCCTATTCAGAATGTAAACTTACAATGTAATTAACAAGTTAGTTAACTCTTTAGTCCCTGCATATTAGCATAGACTTCAGTTCTTTTACCTTCATAACACTGGAAATCTCATAATAAACATCTAAACACTTACATTGACCCTAAAATAGAACCCTGTGGGATGCCACAAAGTATGCTAAACCGAACAGTTAACAAATCATTTCTAAATTAAACTGCATGTTCAATTTTATTAAGAGACATAATGTCTCCTAATAGTTCTGGTTAACTGGATTTAGTGCAGTATGTTCATAGGCTGTGAAATAGATTGATTTTTGGTAGAATGTAGTATGTAAATGCATCTGCTAACTGTTCAACAGTGACTTTTTATGCACATTACACACAAACACTAGGGCCAGATTCACAAAAGCTATACATTAATCAGGCCAACCTAAATTGATACAGAAAATTATTGCAGAAAAATTTAACTTTTTTAACTCCTATTTTTTATTTTTTTATCTCCCTTTGGTCAACATTACATACCGAGTTGGGTCTGAATAGCTTAAGTACGTTAAATAGGCTGACTCACTAATGCATAAGCTGTTTAGTCCTCTTCAATCTATTTACTGTTTATTCTTATCTGTAGGTTAAACTTCCCCTATCACATGATGTCCCCTGACTGGGAGGCATCTGACACTGGAGCACTAAGTCCTTGCCGAGATTTGAACTTATGATCTCCTCACACTTTTTGAGCAGGCAGTTAGACTGTTGTGTCACCTAGAGTTCTAAACTTACTTTAACTTTTTTAACTTTAAATTGAGTAAATTTACCTTTTTACCTTTTTGGATAAAGAAACGTACATGGTTTCACAACTCTATAGTAGCGCAAGTGTCTAACTGCTTTCTTACTGCGAGACAGAGAATTGATGAGTTTGATTCCAATCAACACCACAGCCGCTCCATGGTCAGGAGATGTAATAGGGAAAGTAAAAGGGAGATTCCTAAACTGCAGATGGAAAGAAACAGAAAGCTTACTGAGAGGAAAGAATGTAGACTAAACATTTTACAAAATATGTAAGCAATTTTAGCCGCAGCTCATTTACTAATGTTTCTGTAGCTCTGATTCCCAATGCATAGTAGACCAAAGCAAGCTGTAGAACTGAACAAAATGTGAATCAGAAGAACTGAAGAACAAATCTTGAGTTGAGTTGAGTTAATGCTCTATAATCAGTTCATTTTAGGTCGGTCTGAGTTTATATTTTGTACAGTGGATGGTTTAAAGATTTTCATTTTTTTTCTTTTTGTCTTTTTGTTTTCTACTACACTTAATATAAATGACACATTGTTTTTTTTTTCCATTTTCCAGTTAAATGTATGCGGTGTAGGGAAGGAAATGGTGGAAAACAGAAACAAACTAAGCATTAAAACATCAGTTAACAAGAACTAGGAGAGATGGTGGTGGAAACAGACAACAGGAAATAAATCCTCCTCGGAAAATCTGATAAGTGTGGTATTCTGGCAGAAAGCCATTATTTTTGCTTTTTAATGCAGACACCAAGAGTAACTTAAGATCATCGGGCCTTCCTCACCATTTTTTCTTTAAGAGAAATTTTGGTACTACTTAAAAATTAGACTTTTTTATAATGGGTTTATAAATAGTTTATGAAGAAGTTTGTTAATGGTTATAAATTAAGTTATAAATACTCTAAAAACATTTATAAGCACCTACAACATACATAGAAAGAACAACAGTGAAAATAACTTTAACATGTCTCATAAAATGATATAGAAAGTCAGTTTAGTCATTTAATTTGTTATTATAGTGAAATTAATTAAGTTATTAACAGAAATGTTAATGCTGATGAAAAAGACAACGTAAGATCTGAGGTTTAACAGTATAAATGAATGTGGAGTCACTATTTGGTACACGACAGGCCACTGTTGCTCTTTTATTTTGTGTTATAACTGCTTAATAATGGTTTATAGCCTAATAAATAACCATTAATAAATTCCCTTTGTAAACCAATTCATTTATTATGTAATGTAAGAAAAAAAGTGCTATTTAATGCATAAGATAAACATTAATAGCATAAACAATTATCTAAAAATACGTAAGAAATAGCCTAACAGTTTCCCAGTAAATGTCAAAACAAATACAAAATAAAATGCTTTCTCATCAAATGATTGCTGATTTCATGATATGATTTTTTTTTACATCGTTTAAAATACTTTTACACACCCCTGCAGTCCTCAATTGCCTCAAAGTGTCACCCCTCACTCCAAAGGTAGTGTTACTTACTAGTCTACACCTAATAGCATAAAATTTATTGTTATTATTTACCAGGTTTTTCGCACTTTAAGGCGCACTTAAAATACTTCAATTTTCCCACAAATCGTCAGTGCGTTATACAGGAGTTTCAATTTAGTTTTCAAGCACCAGGGCTGAAGTAGCATTAGCCGCTAAACTCCATTTCCCCGTTTAGAGGTATTATCGGCCTGTAGCTGCTAACCACTTCTTTTGTCGTTCAGAGGTGAATATATCGGACTGTTGTCTGCGCATTTACCGTGTTAAAACAAGCTACGTGGGATGAACCGCTAGCTAATATCACCCTGGCTTATTGGAACACTCAGGGTTACTCAGTGTAGCACTGTCCGGCGTTTTACTCACCCAAATAAACAGTTTTCAGGAGAGAAATCTGTGTAGATTTACATACAGACTTAAAAAAAGTATTTGTTAACTTAGGTCCAGTAAGTTTTGGTTTCACAACGCCGATTAGTGAGCATACTAAAGAACTTTGATTTATCCTGCATCAACTAAACCACTGTTCGGTTTGTTTAAAGTGTGAAAAACACTGTAGACTCTTAATTTTTTGGGACCAATTACAGGAAGTTGAGGCAAGCTATCATCACCCATTCAACAACAACTGACTTCCTTCACGTGTACACACATTATGCAGCTGTTTAGGTGTAGACCTTTATGCACTTTACTCCTGTATCTACTGTAACTGTAGATTAAACAATGATTTAGTAAATTCAGTAGATTGGTTGATCAGTCCGGACTGTGTTTTGCACCACCTTTCCCACCAACTATTTCTGGACCAAACTGAAATGTCCGAAAATTCTGACCAAACAAGGTAACAACCCAACTTTTAAAAGACTTCTAAAGGTTCACTAGATGGCACCGGTTGGGTTGATTACGACCATATATCGAAGCTAAAGATAGCACCTAATGATTTACAGTGAACAAAGCAAGCAAAGCCAATGGTCTGGTGGTTATCTCCAGTTTCAGCCCATGTGGGCTGCTGATCGTCACGCACTCTGGGTTTTCACTTCCTGCTAATGACGCGCTCATCTGCTCTCCTATCTTGGGGAACGAAAGGCTCCATATGGGTGTTGCCCACAGGAGGAAAACCTGCAATGCAAAGTGAGTCAGAACAACTTTGCAAAGCCTTTCTTACTCAAATCTCACCAAACCTCCTCCCTGTTCCTTCTACGCTGATGCACTTTTGATCCTGTTCTGCACCGGTACACTCTAGTTATGTTAGATATCAAGCTAATAGGCTAAAGAAATCGAAAGGAAAAAGAGAGTCTTTTTTGTCTTCTCACAGTGAATGAAGAAGACATGTTTGCACAAAACAGCCATCTGGGTAGCTTGTGGTGGGCTGATACACATCTAACCCCCATGTGCTGATGATGCTGACATTGAGACAAATTAGGTTCCGACTCTGAGGAAATCATATGATTAAATTTAAAGTTAGAAGGGACTTTCTGGCCATTACAGTACAATATTACAGTAGTACTTCATTACAGGAAAGTCATGCCTCTGTGTTTTGGCCCTAAATGTTAAATGGTTTAAATGGTTTAATTTGTACTGAATTGTGATACTGAATGAATGTGTTGTGCTATACAGGAGAAGGACAATCAAAAACTACTTTAAAATCACGCCAATTTGCAAACATCCAACACAACACATTGTAAATGCCTGCTTTGCAAAGTCTTTGCTGAGGCATTTTTTGACCAGTTTTTAACACATCTGATTCAGTAGTAAGGCTTTCAAAAGCATCTGAATGTGAGAATCAGGTGGATATGATTCATTCAGAACAAAACAAATGAAGAATCAGTTCCCCAAGCATGCCATCACTCATCGTGTCAGTGAGGCCAAACAATATTTACCATTGTTGTAAAAAACAGCTTTCAATTGGGGTGTTTTCACACCTGCACTTTTTAATCCATTTAAATTCTAGTTTGTTTAGGTGGGTGTGAATACAGTAATCACACTCAGGTGTGAAGCAGAACAACTGCAACAAGTCCATTCAGAGGAAATGGTCTCTACCTGGTGCCACCGTTAGCAGCATAACCAGCAAGGTGATTGGCTCTTTCAAGTAAAGGGCAGGACTTTGTTTGTAAACAGATGTTCTGTAAACTATTAGGAACACTCACACTATATACACACTTATAGAGATGACGTGCATAAACATATCAATGTGTTCATTTATATTGTTTCAGGAACAGATTTGCTCTCATTACAAACAAATACAGCTCAAGGAGATTTATGAATGTGAACTGGCAATAATTACTCTGATCTAAACTTGATCTCAGCAAAAAAATCTTAATGCAACTGGAAAGTAACTGGAATCTAAATGATCAGTGATCATCATGATCAGTCAGATAGACTGTAATAATAGATATTAAAACAAAACATTAAACCTGTATAAGCAAATACAGGCACTGGGTAGTGCTGGGCGATAAAACGATATCGATAGTTATCGAGGAAACTATATATCGCGATAAGTCGGGGCGAGAAATTCGATAAACTAAATTTTCTATTTCCCGTTTAAGTAGCGTTGTGAAAAGGCGCAGCACGAGACCAGGCAGCACGCTGAACTGCTGCTCAGCCCAGTACAACCCCTCCCCTCCCCTCTCCACCATCCCCCTCCGCCCCACCCCCCGAGCCCCTCCACTCTGAACTCCTCACATAGCGGCTCCTTCTCTCCCATTTACTGGATAAACTTCATTTATACTATTCAGCGGCGCTACACTGGAAAACTCACCTTTTAAATATGAGGCATGCGTCTCCAAGATATTTAGAGAGGTGAGCTTGTTCAGATTTCTGAAGGCAGGTAAACGCTGCTCTGTTTGCTGCTAGTTAGATTAGCTTGTCTCCAGTTTAAAGTTAGCGATGTTTAGGTGTAAAAGGGATCTGTGCAATCTGTCATCATTAGCTAAGATGCTTTCACTGCTTTTTACATTCTAATAAACTAATGGGTAACGCACGTTAGCCGTGTTAATCCACGTTTCGTGTAAATTAAGGTTAACTTCAGCACGAGTGAGGGGTTAGTATATAAACACACAGAAAGGAAGCACTTTCCATCTTTTTTCCTAACTCTCACTGTTTCTGTTAGAAAACCCTGAGGGCAGCATTCTCCTCTGTCTTTGTGTTTTATAGTTTTTAACAGATAGAGAGTCTGTTATGCTGGATATTTTACTAAATACAGAAGATTATATAATCTGTCTAGCTGTATTTGAACTGAGCTAAACATTGCTGTTACTGAACTGGAGTTTTAAATACACTTAAGTAATGTAAGTCTAGTCTACTGAAAGCCAGTAATGTTAGTATAAATCTGTACTGCAGTAGAAGTGGATCATTTCAGAAACTTGACTTTATTCCTCCCACCTCCATTATAGGCCACTTTTTTTAAAATATTTAAATGTTAGCTTAATTTAAATGTAAAAAAAACTAAAGGCTCTTATTTAAAAAAAAACATAAGCAGTAAATTATCTAAAATTACAACAAATAGAAAATAGAAAAACAGTAAAACATATGTAATACATACTTTTTATATGACCAAAATTAAACTAGACTGAAATCTGACTAAAACTAATAATATCCGATAGACTAAAATGTAACTAAAACTATTATACATTTTAGTGAAAAGACTAAGACTGTATCAAAATCACCTGTCAAAATGAACACTGTGATATACTCTTGTATTTTGCTTTATGTAGTTGCCTGCATTCAGGGAGGGGAATGATCTTTTGATTAAATATAATTTTATAAAAATAAATAAAGTGTTATTGCAATTTAAATTAAACAGACATATAATGTAAAGGGTCTTACATATTTTTTAGTTTATATATTTGTCCCCTTTTTAAAATTAATTTAAAAGCTGTACCCACCTGGCAAGATGTTAACATCCTAGTGTCTGTCCACAAGGCTCTGAGCCTGCTAGTGATTTTGTCCATAACTCCCTTATTCTGTCACTTCTGAGTAAAAATAGAAACCTTTAAGTGTAACAGAAAGTGATTTGATTTATATCGTGATACATATCGATATCGGCTGATATGAAAAACTATATCGTAATAAGATTTTTTTCCATATCGCCCAGCCCTAGCACTGGGATCAGATCAAGGCTGCAAAAAAAAAAAAACATCTCCATATCTGATCCAAGCACTGAAGTCAGACTTGCTGCCTGCCCAAGCTTGCTTTGAAATTCCCACAAGCGCCAAATCCCCAGCTGGACATGCAATACTGTGTGATTCAAATGCTTGTATTCAGTAATACAGCAGCTGCTGCAAACTTACTTAATTTACCTAACACCATTTGGTGCTATTTTAAGGGCATTTTGCATTTTTTTTCCAGTTCCGGGAGCTATGTTAATTCTGTCTTCCTGAAATCAACAGTCTATGATTTGTTCTTCCCTTTCTGAAGACATACAATGCCCTAAAGTTAACTAGTTAACCCGCAGCTAGGTTACTGAACTTTAGCACTCCACTGCTATCACATCAGCCCTGCAGGGTATCAGGTGCTTGAAGAGTTGTCCCAATTCTTAGGAGGAGAATTACAATCAAAAACAAGGGGTAGGGGTAAGTGGTAGGGCCAAGGGGTGAAATGGGATTAAACATGAAACATGAAAAATAACACTCAGTCCCCGAGAATGACAAGTTTGTTTCTTTAACAAAGATATATTATTAACTTTATCTGAGAGAAATATGCTCCTTAAGGTACCAAAACTATTAACATATTTGAGGCTAGACAAAACAACTGTTATTTTTATAGTTTTTCTTTAAGGATATGAGAATGTCCACATTCTCTGGAGAAAGGGCTATATATATAAATATATATATATATATATATATATATATATATATATATATATATATATATATATATATATATATATAATGTGCATATATATATTTCAAATTTTACATTTGTAATACTTCACAGCGTTTGGCCTGCAGGGAAAGCTTCACAGTACAAACAGTCCACGCCACATTAAATCTCTGTTTGAGAGAATGTGATGTTAGACAGTCAGCCAGGGTCTGAATAAAGGGCTATGGAGGAGCACAAAAGAAGAATCCTGCTGGCATTGTGACTGCGTTCATTCTACAACACTCAGGAATTTGTGCGCGATTGTGAAACACAACAGACCTCTTCCACAAGTGTCCTTGGGCAGCTAGCTCTGTTCTGCTCTGCGATCTTGGCTTATCAAGCGCTCTTGACCTCAGAAGGGGTACATTCTAGATTAGAACATGCCTATCAGCATGGCCCCAAACATAATGACACACTGTATACAGAATCAGCATGCAAACTAGACGTTTTTATTTAAGCTTGTGTTGAACTATGTTTTTTTTTTTTTTTGGTCTTTCCGTTTTGGGGAGGAGGGGTGGAGTCTCAAAACAGACAGTAACAGTCGATCTGTTATGAGAAAGCCATCTGTGCTACTTCTGAAGGAAACTGATTCAGCAAAAAGAAAGAAAAAAAATCCTTCTGCTATATCACACAAGCACAACACACACACACACACACAGACGCACACACACACACACACACACACACACACACATTCCAGCGTACTTAACTGGAGTTACTCCAGATATCAAGCTTACGCAAACTAAACAGCTCCCACTAAATAGTTACCCCACTGTAAACAGAGTGCACAGTCTATTTGCTTTCATTTCCATATACGAAATCTGTGACGACAAACACAGCCGTCACTGACTTTCTTTCGAGCGGCAGAATGAACAACACCAACACCAGGAGAGTCAACTTCCTCTTTCTGGTCTGGCCACAGTTTCCTCTCCGAGTAACTGCAACAGACTCAAGCTGCCTACTTTGCTGAATTTGTCTTAAACATCTCAAAAAAAACCTCAGCATGGCATGCACCCTTTAATTTCAGTAAAAAAAAAGTTATTTTTTGAGTTTGCAAGGATAAGAGTGTCAGTGGAAATGATAACAGAACAAAACAAAGTCATTCTAGAGTTAGATTAGAGTTACTCTCTTCCTGAGGACAAAGGATGCAACAATGTTGCAAGGTTGCAAAATCAAAAGTCTGTGATAAACAGTTTAACTGTTTAAAAAAGTGCATATTTTTTAAACAGTTAAACTGTTTATCACAGGCTTTTAAATAGGCACTAAACACAAAACCATATTTTTTTCATTAATAGCTGAAATTAGTTCCTATGAAGTAATGACTCTACCCAATCAGCTCTCCCACCTATTTTTTGGTATTTAACTGCCTGAATTGTCTTGTTAAAGGTGGTGAAATAAAGTCATCCTGCTATAAATTGCAATGAAGTCATCGATTAGCATTACATGTCTTACCACTTTAGAATCATTTGTGGCAAAGGGCTTCCCTTCTCTGTTACTCGTATTAGTATGTTTGGTCAAGATACTCTTTGAAGATACTATCAGTGACAGACTAAGTGTGCTGTTTGTTAGCAACATTAGCTTAGCACCTCCGATTCTAAAAAAGGAAGCTTCAGAATCTTTTTTTTTTTTGGCTGATTAACTGCACCCTGGGGTAACTGATCAAAATGGTCCCCAGGGATTCCCACATGGTATATACTCACTCTATATATGTGTATCCTTATGAGTTAAAGAAAAAAGAATCTGGGCCATTTGGGAGTCCCTAAGGACCAGTTTGAGAAAACCTGACTTAGGAGGATGACAAAAAAAGCTTTTTCGTACCTATAGTTTGGCGGAGTTCTTCACACAGGCTTATGTGAGGGAACTGCAGCATCTGTTTCCACTTCTTGCTCTTGCCTTTTCGGTTACCACCCCCTCCTGCCAAGGAATAGAGCAGAGATCAGATTAGCCACAGGAACCATATAAGCTGTAAAGGGCTATTAGATTAGAAATAGAAATTACATTTCTAAGAAATTACAGGTGGACTTCAGAGGCAGGGCTCATATAAATACGTTTCAGCGTATCACACTTCTCAGCAGCGGGACTAATGCAGTTACTTTAACCCTCAGAAGTTGCAGTTATTGCAAGTGACAACAATTGCATGTTATAATTTCATCCCATCTCTCACTTGTGCAACAAAGAAAGCTTTTACTTCAGTAGCAGGTATTCTTGGCTGATGGCACTATTTAGTTTGTATGTACTGCTATACATTATATTTCAAAAACAGCCCCCAATTTTGCTAAGAAAATTAACCCACCCACTCACTCACTAGAACCCCAACCTTCCTTCCTATTCAATGCTCTGAACACTAGGAGGATAAGGAAAAGGGCAAGCCTCCTCTGATACACGTAAAGCCAGCCTCAGATACAGCATCACCAGGTACTCAAGAAAGCGGACGTAGTCAGGAAACCGCCGGATGCCCAGCTCTAATACATCAGCCAACAGATGCCTGTGCCTGCCAGTATTATAACAGCAGTTACCCAAAGAGAGAACAGCTAACTGTGCTCCCTCTCTCAGGCTCCGGCTGCTGATGGCAAGGGGGCATGACTCAGATGTCAGATCCTCAGGCCATAACTTTTAATTGTAGGTCTGCTGAACCACTTGAACATCTCTTACACACACTGTTTTTTGTTACTTTGTCTTTTAGACATATTTGTAATAAAAGGTCTATTCTGATTGGTTATGCTGTATTGTGCCTCATATAAAAAGCTCTAATAGCTGAAATAATCCCAAAGACTGCATTATAAATGGGCGGAGCTAACACATAGTAAGCTAAAGAAGGTCTGGGTGGATATATGTACATGAATTAATGTAACATTTCAGCTTAGCTTTCATGCAATAATACTACAAAAGTATTAGGACAACTGCTCATTCATGGTTTATTCCAAAATCAAGGGTATTTAAAAACGTTGATCCTGCTTTTGCTGGAGTCAAACCAGTCCTTAACAGTTGAGGGAAAGCTTTCTAATAGATTTTGGAGCTATGGTGTGAGGATTTGATTGCATTCCCCACCTCCTTCCTAACTCCCAAACCCATCAGAGATCATTCCAGAGAACACAACTCCACTGCTCCACAGCTTAAAGCTAGAGGGCTTTAGACCTTGCCCACATCTGACATTAGGCATGGAGCCATCTTCTTATCTGCTTCTTCCTGGTCAGGGTTGAAGCAGGTCCAGACACAGTCTACACAAAAACAATCTAAATGACTTCAGGTCACCTTGCCATGAGCACCCTGGCCAACATTCAACCTCACTCAAAAGAGAACACCTCACAACTTACAGTACAATTATAGTTGTGGGCGTTCCAAAGTTTGGACATCTTGAAATGTGTCCATTTTACACACTGCTGTCCCATGATGTTTGGCATGTCAGTGGATACGAAACTGCGAAACGAATGCGATGTTCAAAGTCAGGCAAAAATAGTACATGAAATGAATGTCATGAAATCTGAAGGTCTCCCATAAAAACTGATACATGTTATCTATTATTTGAGGAAGACTCAAGCCTCGCTCAGTCATGTGTCTGCTGTTAAACACAATGATTAAATCTTTTTCTGGGCCTAATTTAATCTTGCATTGTGCATTTTATTGAACTCTGTGCCAGACCCTGCAGAGCCAGGAGGGTGTGAAACATAGGTTTTGTGAGCTACTGTACAGCAGCTGTAACTCAGCTGAACAGAAGGAACAGCATCAGGTCTGCTTTACCCTGAGGGAGACTGCCTCAATGATTCAACTGTTGTCTGCACTGTATGCATATAAATAATTCACTTATTTGCAGGCACATGAATACAGAGGCACAGTGTGTACATTAGCAACGCTGCAGATGAAAATCAATCCATCAACGTGCTACAGCGATGGCTATTTTCAGTAACACAATAATGCCACTACAGTATAGGTCACGACTTCTGAAAAACCTATAGGATTAGTGATACAGTATACCTAAGGCCTAGCATGCGTGGACGGTATGATAGTAAGACAGCCTGTGGCAGTTTCATACAATCCCTAGTTGGTGAATAGCAAAATTGTGTATGCTAACCTGGTGTTCGTTTTTTTCTTACACAAGAACCACAGACTTTAAAACATCAAGCCTGCAGGCTTTCTCTAATGTGGCTGACCTCACTGCTGCCTTCCTTCAGGCTAGTCAGGCTTAAGTTAAGGAATGCTAACACTGGCTACCACTCACAAACAGGTATTGAATTTCAAAATAAACATTGCCCCTGGTAACCAGCCACGAAACAGAGCCTCCAGAGTCTTCAGCCTAGCGTGTTAGCCTGATTAACAGCTGAATAAAACTACGAACACAAGGTAAGCTCTTCCCAAACTAAGCAGCTAACCTCTACAGTTCAGAATGCTAGCTGTAGACTGTGCTGACCACAGTACAAGGCTGAAAGAATCCATGGAAAACCAGATTTTCTTTGCTCCTAGTATGTAAACAAAGCAGACTAAAGCGTACCACTGACTCCCGAGGCCATACCGTCCATAAAAAGAAACAAAGCGGCAGAACCAGTTTTGAATTCACTGTTTCTGTCATGTCTTCAAAACAAATGCAATCTAAATGGCTGCCTATTTAACCAACAGGCCGAGAAATCTGCTGTGAAATGGACTTGGGGTGAAGTGAAATACCCCATTTCGTAATGCTGGGGGTAAATGGAGATGGGCTATTTGTTATTATGTTTTGCTACACACACAAGTCCATTTTACATAGGATTTCTCTTGTAATGGAGCAGTGAGGAACACAATACATTTGCCAGTGTTAAATCAGCACTGTTAGTGTTAAATTAACACTGAGAGCGTAGAATTTAACACTAACACAGGAACATTTACTGTGCACTAATAGCTAACTGGATCAGAGTAGTACAGTCTGGGCATTTAACATAGATGTTAACATGGATGTTAACATGGATGATAATTATCGTGACTGTCCTTGTGTCCATGTCTATGTGAACAGATAAGTTACTCTGCCAGAATCCTCTGTCACATCAACATATCCAACAGGTAAATGCAGCATTCTTTAGCTTCAAATGGCAAAAATTCCATGGCTAGTTTCCATTTCCTTACCTTTGGTTTGGTATGTCAGCGTATGATTTAGCCCTGTAATTAGTTTATCTAGTATATATTACAAATGTGTTACTAGGTCTGGATCTGTAAAGTGACCTAAATGGAATTTACCAAGGAAAGAAAGAAATATTTTAGAGTAAAGCTGAGTAAATTACTTTCTAGGCTGGTCACGATAATTTCTTCTGTTTGGATGATATATTGTCCTACACATAATTAGGATAAACTACATTATTGTCACTTTGAGAACATGTTATACCACTGATATAAAGAGAATATTTTAGAATAACACAGCAATTACATTATTTTAAAGTTGAATGAAATTTAAAAATTAATAATTTTCAGACACTTTTTTTCATTTGTTTTCATATTAACAACTGCTGAATCAACGATCTGGCTCATTCAATTAATGGAATCTTATGGCTGAGAAAAACATAATATGCAATATTGAGGTCAGCAAAAATAAGTGAGAACATGTCCACATATTGTACAATGTCTCTTACCTTCCCTTATCCTGAACTTATTTTTTTTACCACTGGCTTATGACAGTTCAGTTAATACTCTTATGTATGGCTGCAACCAATGATTATTTTGGTAGTCAAGAAATCTGACAATTCTTTTTTGGATTTGCTGTTAATGACTATTTGTTCCATGCCCTATCTCTGGTTTCTGTGGGTATGGCTCCTGTTCTGAGGTTTCTCTTTTGCTCAAAATGATAGAAACTAAATTTGGGATTTAAACGCTTTAAATGCCAAGAAGAATTTTAAATGTAAAATCTGTTAATCTGTGTAAACTGTTGTGTTTGGGCACTTTTGGAGACATAAACCAAGTTGAGTGCAAACTGTGTGAGTGAACCCACTACATTTCTGTTCCCAGTAATTTGTGTAGTACAATGAAGTTACAAATGATTAATTAGTCAATACTGAATTTTTGAGTTTTTAATAATAGCCTCACAGACAGGTCTTTGCATTTTAAAGGTTTTAGGAAATTTCCCCCAGGTGTGGATCAGCTCTCTTAACGTGGTCATCCTGGGGATAGCTTCAGGAAAAGAGCCGTGCCCCTGGTGCGAGAATGTTCTGCTGGCATGATGTCCAGCTCAGTTTAACGTCACCAGAGCAGCTCCAGCTCCCTCATTCAGAATGACTGGCCCAGGTGTGAAGCACGGCGGCCTCGCTATTAGGAAAGGCGCTTGTCAACATAGCGTATGCAGAAAGGTCATGAAGCTATCCTGCCCAGCGGCTCTCAGGCCTGCCGAACGTTTTTCCTCTTTTGCTCGGTTCACTGGCTGAGCTGAGGGCTCTTATTAAACCCAGGCATTTCAAGAGTCATGGCTCAGCTTTGAGGTAAAGATAACTTGTGAACTCAAAGAACAGTATCTCAGCAGCTGCCACTGATGGAGGTGTAGATGTATAGAGTATAAACAATTCGCAGATTATATGGGAAAACCTTGTGACTTTGATCTGATAAGAATGTACTCTGCAGCTGCTGGAAAACAAGAGCAAAGCTAGAGGCCCCACGCATGCAAGAGGTCGTAGTAATTACGCAAACTTCCTGTAAGACTCTAGGTGACATCCCTGCTGAATTGCATTGGCTTAAGCAGGGGGATCAGACCAAGGATGCCCGGGTAAACAACGAAGAGTTGAAAATCAAACATTTGTTAGGTAAAGTCAACTTTGCGTTGGTCTCCGGCAGGAAGCCAGCACCAACGTTCCAATATTTGCAATTCAAAAAAACAGCTGGCAGCAAAGGGACGCTCTAATAGCACTAGCGCGGTTCCAAACCTGTAGTTTTATCACTGTGGGAAGTGGATACAATGCAAATGCCATAAGGACTGCATAGTTTACGCAGTTCAGAAACTGGATTGAGATAGAACAATGGCTTTAGCTGTCAACATGCACTACAAAATGAACAGCACCATTTCAACCGGATTAAGGCCAGTTGAATTTTGACTTGGCCCTTCCAAAACATTATTTTTATACTTCTTTAGGCTTTAGGCTGTGGTAGAATGACGTGTGCGCTTGAGATTTGAGATTTTCTTTAAATAAAACAGTGCCCCACCCACACCTGACTGTTTTCCCATTGATTGAAAATACCTGACTCTATTTATACCTTTAAATTGTTTGCAAATTTTTAAAGTTCACAAATATGTCAGATATGTAATATTAGACCATTTGGTTAAAAAAAATACATAATCATGTCTAATATTGTTTCTCATTTGTGTTAAGTTTGAGAACATGTGAAAATCAAATTTTAGGTCAGATTTTTGCAGAAATACAGAAACTTCTATAACTTATCAGACGTGAGTTGAAATCAGGAATCCATCTTTTTATCTGCTTCTTCCTGGTCAGAGTTGTACTGGTTTAATAACTACCCAGAATCCCTGGGCACAAAGCAGGAATATCCCCTGGGGAGGTTGCCAGTCCATGACCAAACTGCAATGTTCGCATTAAACTTTCTGTCAGAATCACAATAGTTATGTGTAATATTTAGCTCTCTGTCAAATCAAATGCCCGAAGTCAAGTGAATAGGTTGTGCTGAAAAAATTTTGGCCAAAGGCCCAAATGTTACGTTCCAACCTGTCCACCGTAACTTTCTTTGTAATCATAATCTAGGTGCTACAATTCCCTATTTGTAGACTGTATAAAATGTGTCCATACCTGCACTGGCAGGTCTAGGCTTACCATGGTGCTTAAGCGTTTTCGAACCCTTTATAATTTCTACATAAGTTTGAACAAAAACTTTATCAGATTTTCACACATCTTAAAAGTCCTACACATTGACTAAACCAAACAACTTTAATCCTGTTATGTTGATGTTATGTTTCCTCCAATGAGGAACTGCTTGCTTCAGCTCCTTCCACATAATTTCAGTTGGGTTAAGGTCAGAACTTGACTTGACCATTGCAAAACATTAATTTTATTATTCAATAGCAATTGTTTGGTAGAACCATGCATGTGCTTAGGGTCTTTGTCTTGTTGCATGACCCATGTTCAGAATTTGCTGCCATCACACCATTCTTTAAAGTTCTCCCGATGATGGACTTATGGACTTCAGCATTAGGCAATCTAAAGTGGTGTTTTGAATTGTGTACTAATTAAACTTGTTAATTAACTGACTGGAAAACAACTAAACAACACAACATCTTTGTTTGTGCCTCTGAGGATTTCTGGCACAAAACCAATGCATTACATTATGGTATACTTTGGAAATTCTAGCGTACAGCTTGAGAAAGACTTAGAGTTGCTTAGAGGTTGCCTTGGGTCTTTTTGTGACCTCACAGACTATTACAAGCCTTGCTCTTTGTTGACGGACCACGTCTTTGGAGGGTAATAATGAATAAAGAATTTACTCCATTTGCAAACAATGCAAAGAGTCCAAGAACTTCAGATATGGTTTTGTAATTATTTCCAGCCTAATGACCAACAACGTTTTGATTAATTAACAATTAATCAACAATGAAATTTGGAGCCGACACATTTTCATGTCAATTTAAGGACATTTATGTCCACTATTTGTCGCACCACCAGTAGATAAAAAGGCTTTAGATTACAATGATGCAGAAACAGTCTATTCTTGCTGAAGGCTTTTAAGCATCTTTGTACCTAGGAAATATCACTTAACAGCCATTTCAACTGAAATTCACAGAAATTGCTGGTGGTGACCTGCACTTCTTCAACTGGCTTGACTTCTTAAGACTGAGCTTGAGAGCTGAGTTGTCAAAAGCAGCTGAACAGCCCAAACCTCGGCTAGTGTGAAATATACTCTCGCAACGAATGCGGGTTAAGAAAGAGGATGTGATGAAAGCAGATAATGGGAGAACACAGAGAGAGAGACATATTTTGTAAAAAAAAAAAAAAAAAAAAAAAGACAGGAAATGTGTGCTTGTGTCTCCATGACTAACCAGCCAGCATTACCCAAGTTAGCCAACTAGTACTTAAACTAGCTAGCTAACTAACGACTATAAAGCAGCATCAGTCCATTAGCTAGTTAGGTTAACAGGGTTAACTAAAAGATTAATTAACTTTTAATGAAAGCAGACAAAGGAAACTAATTTAGCTAACCGGTCACATCACTGGTAGCTGGGCTAGTTTAAACCTCAAAAAAGAAGAAACTAGCTTAAGTCGAACCAGTCTCATCATGAGACTTTTGGGCTATTTTACATCCTCTTAAGCTACTTTACCCAAGCCTACACCACCAGCCAAACCCCAACTAACGTTAAATAGCTAACTGTTAAAACTAGCTGGGTTAACATTTCTATTAACAACCCTGTTAGAGGGAACAAAAAATGGGCACGTGCTAGTTAGCGTAAGCAGGTGAAAACACACGTATTCGCCCAGGTTACAGGAAAATGTAGCTAACTAACCCTAACTATTTAGCTAGCTAGCCTAACATCCAGAGAAGTTACCCAAGCTAGCTAACCTAGATAGCATAGCTAGTTAACTAGCTAGGTTAGCTAGCAGTCTCCACCAAAGCCGCTGCCTGGCCCTTTCCCCACTCTGTGTCTAGCTAACTAGTTAAATAGCTAGCTATCCAGCTTCTGAACAGGTGGTTAGATAGCAAGTTAACTAGCACAGCTAGCTTTAGGTTACATGACAACCGTAATATCTGCTCAAAAGCAACTGTTGGCTGGCCCTTTCCCTACTCTGTATCTACCTAACTAACTTTAGTTAACTAGCTTGCTATCCACCTGCTGAATAGCTGCTGGATAGCTAGTTAGCTTAGATAGCTTTATGTTACATGACAAACGAATTATCTCCTCCAAAGCAGCTGTTGTCTGGCCCTTTTCCCACTCTGTGACTAGCTGACTAGTTAACTAGCTTGATATGCACCTGCTGAATAGCTGGTTAGCTTAGCTAGCTTTAGGTTAAGTTACATGACAACTGAATTATCTCCTCCAAAGCAGCTGTTACCTGGTTCTTTTCCAATTCTGTATCTAGTTTGCTACCTAATTAACTAGCTTGCCATTCACCTGCTGAATAGCTGGTTAGCTAGTTAGCTAACTAGCTAGCTTGCTATCCACCTGCTGAATAGCTGGTTATCTAGCTTAGTTAGCTTAGCTAGCTTTAGGTTCCATGACAACCGTATTATCTACTCCAAAGCAGCTGTTACCTGGCCCTTTCCCAACTCTGTGTCTAGATAACTAGTTAACTAGCTTGCTATCCACCTGCTAAATAGCTGCTATTTAGCTAACTTTAGGTTTTATAATAAACTGTATTATCTCCTCCAAAGCAGCTGCTGCCTGGCCCTTGTCCCACTCTGAAGCTACGTTAGCTAGCTCGTTAACGCTAGGTTAGCTAGCTAGCTCTGACACAATCACCACCATCACCTTATGTCTGTTATCTCAGCACCAACCAACATCTGCTCGCTCCCTTCCTGCGCTGCTGTGCTGTTCTGGCCACGACCCACTAAATCACGATCCTGCACACGCACACACACACACACACACACACATTTTCTGCCCATTCTGGCAAAAGCTGAGGCTGTTTGGGTGGCTTTTAGTTAGCTAAGCTAACTAGCTAACCTACCAATCTAACCTATCTAGCTAGCTAGCTGGCTAAATGACAGCTGAATGGTGGGTGACTGCCGCGGTGACTGCTGCTCCTCTGACAGGTCCATCTTTACAGCTAGGCGAGCTTGGTCATGTTCAAGGTTAGCTAACCTAACTAGGCAGGAGCAGAAGCAGCAGTTCCGCCAGCCAAGCTACCAAAAAACAGCACAGGCTATCTCTGTCTCTGTGGCCTTTCTTTTCTTTTTTTGCGTCTATCATAAAAAAGGAGAACAGGTGGATGTATGAATTTATGGTCTCCTGGAGCCCTTAGCTATCTATCTATCTAACCTATCTTTCTGTCTGTAGGCTTGCTTGCTTGCTCCCTTGCTTCCTCGGGGAATCCCCCCTCTCCTCCTCCTCCTCCTCCTCTTCCTTCTCCTCCTCCTCCTCCTCCTCCGCCGCCTCCTCCTCCCGCGATCCGAGCGAAGATGAGCCCTTTCCTGGAGGAGCAGGGAAGCCGCTGTGAGTGTGAAGCGCTCCGCTTACCTTCCCTCGCCTTCAGGAGAACGGTGTTGGCCACGATATTCTCGAGCTCCATGTTTTCCTGGGCTGCAGGCCCAACCTCGTCGCCCGCCTGGGTTGGCAGTGAGTGAGTGTGTCCTCCCCCACTCCCCCCCTCGGCGGAGCAGGCGAACCTTGGATGACTCTCTCTCTCTTTCTCTCGTTCTCTCTCTCTCTCTTTCTCTTTCTATCTCTCTCTCCCTCTCCCCTCTCTCTCTCTCTCTCTCTCTCTCTCTCTCTCTCTCTCTCTCTCTCTTTCGCTCTCCGACTCTCCGCCCCAAAAGCGCTTCGTCGGTTCCTCTACCGGCTTGTTTACCAGTGAACCCCACCTACACGTGAACACGACAGCGGCAGCAGCAGCAGTTCTTTCTCTTTTTTCCTTTTCTTTCTTTATTTTTACTCTACCTCTCTCTCTATCTCTCTCTCTCTCTCTCTCTCCCAGTCTACCTCTCTCTCTCTCCTGTCACTCGCTCTCCTGTCAACAGCTCAGTTGCGCCGGACTCGCTATTTCCTCATTTTCCTGCGCAGAGTGCTGCTGCTGTACTGTAGACACACGCACACACACACATAACCTAATAGCTAGTAACTAGAGTACATACAAACAGATATATAGGATATACACAGTACACTTGAAAATGTAACGTACATGTAAAGTGAACAAATTGTACATAGTTTTCATTAACAAAGAAAAATCTGAAAAAGGTGGCATGCATGTATATTCAGCCTCCTGTACCTTGAACAACATTTTAAAATGGAAGGAGTATGGCACAAATGCAGACATTGACATGTCTATCCATCTAAGGATATGGCTATACGTTTACATTACAAGGCAAATTCAGCAAAAAGATGAACGAATACCGATTTGACCGTTCATGTGGCATGTACGTGGATCAGACACGTAACCGATTTAGGACCACATATGAATGTTACTCGAATTTAATTGTAAAAAAAAAAAACAGATTTGGCAGGTTCACACAGCCATGAAAAAATCAGATCTGAGCCACATTGAGCAAAAAATCAGATTTGAGCATGGTAATGTGAATGTAGCCTAATCTGACAGCCCAGGTAAGGAGAGCTCTAATTTGATAAGCAGCCAAGATACCCATGGTCACTCTTGCGATGCTGCAGAGATCAAGGTTTTCTGATGGGAGAAGTCATGTACTCCACAAATCTGATTTTTATGGGAAAGAAAGCCACAAATAGTATCGTTTACAATTTGCCTCAAGTCATGTAGGCGGTACAGCAAATATGTGGAAGAACGTGATCAGATCAGATGTTGAACTTTTGGCCTAAATGCAAAGCGCTATGGGCGGCGGAAAACCAACACCGCACCCTGAACACCCTGAACACACACCATCCCCACCATGAAACATGGTGGTGGCAGCATCATGCTGTGGGGATGCTGTTTTGTTTAGCTGTGACAGAAGCTGCTGGGTCTGAATACAAATGTACACCATACTTTACATATTTGTATTTATTAAAAATTGTAAACCTTATGTATCATTTTCTTTTCACTTCACAACCACTTTGTGTTGGTCTGTCACATAAAATCCCAGTAAAATACATTTAAGTTTGTGGGTGTAACTGTGGAATGGTTTAAGAGGTATGCATATTTTTAAAGGCACTGTATATATGCAAAGATGGACCTAGGCATTTTATGGTCCATGGGCCATGTTCTATGGTCCTTTGCCTTTCTATAACTGGCCCTCAGAAACTCAGAAACTGGAACTGGATTTTACTACATTTTTCAAGCCCAAAACAGACTAGATTGTTCTCACTGAACAAGAATAACGTACAGAAAAACAGCAAAACATGTAATTAGACTACAAACCAAATAGTTCTTTTTTTAAGTTTTAATTTAATTTAATTCAGTTTTTTTGCTGCAAACATATGTTAATAGGCCTGTCACAATAATTACATTATTGAATAATCATACAATAAATGGGCATGACCTCAATAATATTTGATATAATCAATAATCATTATTACTCAATATTGTTTGTTGTGTTTATTTGCATGTTTGTTCATACGTATACAGGTCTGGGAAAAAAAGAGACAACTTAAAAATAATTTATTCCTTTAGGTTTACCAGAAAGGAAGATGAATGACCACAGCCATCAAACCAAGCTTAACTGCTTGAATTTCTGCACCAGGAGTGGCATAAAATTATTCAAAAGCAGTGTTTAAGACTGGTGGAGGAGAACATGCCAAGATGCATGGAAACTAAAATAAAAAAACAGGGTTACTGCACCAAATATTGATTTCTGAACTCTTTAAACATGTTCATACTAGACATCTCAGACTCCCACTTTAAGTGAATGGTACTAAACAATAAGTAAATATAGTGGCCTGCTATGAAATACGCTCTTTCAGGCTGATAGGGAAGTCTAATCAGTATTTTAAAAAGTGGCAAAAATTCCATGTCCAAATGATCAATCACCTCTGTAAAGGTACTAGCAGTTTTTGTGCATCTTTGTTTTTATAATTACTGTATTTATTATGCTATTGTTATAATTATTCAAACTGTAACTGTCTTATCTGCTACTCTGTATTTTGAGGAGGTTTTTATTAACATTTTATATTAAATATAAAATGTTAAATAAATGCTGATCATCAAAAATTATATTGAGAAACTTAAACCTGTGTGCAGAATTTATTTTTAGTTGTTTTTTTCCAACACAAGGATAAACTATAAATTCCCTACAGACATATTTCCGCCTTATTTTGACGAACAGCGCCATCTACAGGAACAGTGGAAGAAGCGCTTCAGTCATCTCACCCGCGGAAAAAAGGCTCTTCTTTTTTCAAACTTGATTATATGCATGAACGAAAACTGAGAGAAACAGGAAGGGTGTGTATGACAAGCCGTCTTAGCATGAAATTACACCAAGAATACCAAAGAAGTCACCTCTGGGTCAATATTAATATAACGTGTTCTTTTTGTTTTGCAGCATAGTTATTTACATTTCATGCAAACACTAACATGTAACAATATATTATACATTATTAAATATTTGCTATGAATAAATACATTTTTACAAATATAGACAAATCCTGACTTTCACTTTAAAGTACTTTTTTGCACATTTGATACAGTTTTTTTCCTGCGCTTGCAATGCCGTCTGGTTAAGTTGAGTAAATATTTAAAATAGTTAACTAATACAAAAAAATCTAACATTTTATGATATCTGGAATAATTTTTCATTTGTCAGAATTAATTTCTACAGGTAAAAAATAAGTTATATAAATTATGTATTTATCTGTGTCTGGAAAAAAATGTAAGTAGTAAAAAAATTATTATAGATTATTTTTTATTACAAATAGATTCCATCTAAATAAATGCTAACATGTATGACTTGTCAAAATCACATTGAGAAAATGTTATTCTGGTAATATAATAATTAATAATCTGAAGGTCTGAGTTTAGTATTAGTAAAATATTCATAGTAATTTGTAGTGTTTTATAACTTACTTTAGTAACTTATTTTGTATAATTGTATTTTGTATTATCATAATGAATGTTACTTTACATAATAAACCCGATAATGTCATATTTTGAAGTATAGCTTCTTGTTTGACAATATTCTGTGTAAAAGTTGTGTATGTGTGAAACAACAATGTTCATTTTACTCAAACATAAACCTATAAATAGGAAAATCAGATATATATCATATATATCATATTTTTTTCCAGAGCTGTATGTATAAATGCTCAAGCTTAATAAAATATTTTTTTGTTTATAATAGCGTGTATTCTTGGTTCTGTTCTGTAGAGGGCGACTCTCAGTCGGACTGGCCGCTCTCAGCTCTGGGGAAGAAGCCGAGGCTCGTTTCCGCTTCTCCTGCACCCAAACACAACACGTGTGTGCGAGAGAGTGAGAGAGTGTGTTACTGTTTATTTAGGGTTTAATTAATCTGCTGTTTAAAACTCGCAGCGATGGTTAAACGGGCCAGCAAACGCAACACGTTCGATTACAACAAAAACCGAAAGAATCAGAAGAAGAAGCTCAAGAAAAAGGAGAGACCGACCATCGGATGGTGAGTTCAGCCCGCTAATCCCAGCTAACTAACCCCAGCGCCTAGACCAAATATAACTAACTAACGTATATAACTAACTAATCCCAGCGTCTAGACCAGCTAACCTACTAACCTCAGCGCCTAGACCAGCTAACTAACTAACTAACCCCAGCGCCTAGACCAGCTAACTAACTAACTAACCCCAGCGCCTAGACCAGCTAACTAACTAACTAACCCCAGCGCCTAGACCAGCTAACTAACTAACTAACCCCAGCACCTAGGCCAAATATAAATAACTAACCCCAGCGCCTAGACCAGCTAACTAACTAACTAACTAACCCCAGCGCCTAGACCAGCTAACTAACTAACTAACCCCAGCGCCTAGACCAGCTAACTAACTAACTAACCCCAGCACCTAGGCCAAATATAAATAACTAACCCCAGCGCCTAGACCAGCTAACTAACTAACTAACTAACCCCAGCGCCTATGCCAAATATAAATAACTAACCCCAGCGCCTAGACCAGATAACTAACTAACCCCAGCGCCTAGACCAGCTTACTAACTAACCCCAGCGCCTAGACCAACTATATAACTAACTAACTAACTAACTAACTAACTAACTAACTAACCAGCCCCTGCGCCCAGACCAGCTAACTAACCCCAGCGCCTAGACCAACTATATAACTAACTAACTAACCGCAGCACCTAGACCAAATATAACTAACTAACCCCAGCACCTAGACCAACTATATAACTAACTAACTAACCAGCCCCTGCGCCCAGACCGGCTAACTAACTAACCCCAGCGCCTAGACCAGCTAACTAACCCCAGCGCCTAGACCAACTATATAACTAACTAACTAACCAGCCCCTGCGCCCAGACCAGCTAACTAACTAACCCCAGCGCCTAGACCAGCTAACTAACCCCAGCTAACTAACTAACCCCAGCGCCTTGACCACCTAACTAACTAACCCCTGCACCTAGACCAGCTAACTAACTAACCCCAGCGCCTAGACCAGCTAACTAACTAACCCCAGCGCCTAGACTAACTAACTAACCCCTGCACCTAGACCACCTAACTAACTAACCCCTGCACCTAGACCACCTAACTAACTAACCCCAGCGCCTAGACCAGCTAACTAACTAACCCCAGCGCCTAGACTAACTAACTAACCCCAGCGCCTAGACCACCGAACTAACTAACTAACCCCCGCACCTAGACCAGCTAACTAACCCCAGCACCTAGACCAGCTAACTAACTAACCCCAGCACCTAGACCAGCTATATAACTAACTAACTAACCAGCCCCAGCGCCTAGACCAGCTAACTAACTAACCCCAGCGCCTAGACCAGCTAACTAACTAACCCCCGCGCCTAGACCAGCTAACTAACTAACCCCCGCGCCTAGACCAGCTAACTAACTAACCCCCGCGCCTAGACCAGCTAACTAACTAACCCCCGCGCCTAGACCAGCTAACTAACTAACCCCCGCGCCTAGACCAGCTAACTAACTAACCCCCGCACCTAGACCAGCTAACTAACTAACCCCAGTGCCTAGACCACCTAACTAACTAACCCCCACACCTAAACCAGCTAACTAACTAACCCCAGCGCCTAGACCACCTAACTAACTAACCCCCACACCTAGATCAGCTAACTAACCCCCAGCACCTAGACCAGCTAACTGACTAACCCCAGCACCTAGACCAGCTAACTGACTAACCCCAGCACCTAGACCAGCTTACTAACTAACCCCAGCGCCTAGACCACCTAACTAACTAACCCCCACACCTAGATCAGCTAACTAACCCCCAGCACCTAGACCAGCTAACTGACTAACCCCAGCACCTAGACCAGCTAACTGACTAACCCCAGCACCTAGACCAGCTTACTAACTAATCCCAGCACCTAGAGCAGCTAACTAACTAAACCCAATGCCTAGACCAGCTAACTAACTAACCCCAGTGCCTAGACCACCTAACTAACTAACCCCCGCACCTAGACCAGCTAACTGACTAACCCCAGCACCTAGACCAGCTAACTGACTAACCCCAGCACCTAGACCAGCTTACTAACTAACCCCAGCGCCTAGACCATCTAACTAACTAAACCCAATGCCTAGACCAGCTAACTAACTAACCCCAGCCCTTTGCAGCTTAGACTGGATCTTGCTGCTCCAGAAGCAGAGGAACACTGTTATGCTATGATGAAGCGTCCTAATTGTAAATTGTGTATCTCTTATAGTGCACAGATCCGAAAGGCTTGGGATGACCGGAAATCAGCCAAGCAAAATATGCAAGATATGGGACTGTCATACGGAACAAAAGGGGTGCTCCCCATCAACAAGAAGGTAAGAATAATTTTGCTTTACTTTGTATGTAAAATACGTGATGTAACATGTGGTCATAACATTGTGCTTGTGCATGTGTGCATTTTTTAAAACAGTTTTTCTGTGTGTTTATTACAGAGCTTTAGTGCACCAGTGGAAGAAGCTCAAGCTGTGGTAGTAAAGCCCTACGTCATCAGAGGTATGACATTAAACATTGGCCATTTCTTGATATGTGAATTTCTTGAATTTATGCTAATGTTTTAGGTCCTTTACCCAAAAGTTATTAAACAGACTTATTTTTGACCATTGCAGTTTACAAAATTGATTTATGATTCTGCTTAGTTTATGGCAATGTTTAGGGGTGCTATTTTCTGTGTACGTTCATTATTCGCTTTTAGCTAGTGTCGACTTTACTGTAGGCATGGGGGAAGTGTACATTTAACAAAAGCCTACATTTTGCGCTGGACTCTATTTTAAGCATACATCGTTAAATTTTTGTGTGTACTAAACTGTAAATGTAATGAAATATATATTGTTTTGACAGACAATTCTAGAATCACAAACTTGCTGTAAAGTCTGTAAACCAAATGTTGTTTTTGGTATTGCAGAAGTAGTCTTAATTTTGAGTGTTGTTAAAAAAAGTCTGTAGTCCTAATTTCCCCATACTTGCAGATGATACCCTCTAGGTAAGCTGATTAGCTTTGCATAATTCTTGACAATTAAAAGGTGGATTTTATAGTTACAATCCACATGAGTATATGGCTAATAAAATAGCAAGTTCACAGCATATCAATAGGTTCTCTGTTCTTGTATTCTTGTGAGTTTGTTCTTGCAAGGTAACTTGCCAAAAATGTTCTTCCCAAGAACACAAGTCCATTCTTCATTTTCTTGGTATTGAAAAACACCCAGTGTGCCTGAATAGGAAAATCATACTGTACTGTAATTGTCATTCTGCGCTTTGTCTTGCAAACATTACACGTCAATGAAAATTAGGCCTGTAACCCCAGGGAAGAGCTTCAAAGAGTGCTTTTCTTAAGATTCTCCACTAATGAATACAGCTCTTGATTAGGAGAGTCACCACAGGGCTCCCGCATAAAATTTTAAGTTAATATCTTTAGCAAAGAAAAAAAAAAATTACCATTTACACCACATATTACTGGTATATGTACTGTTAAGCTGTTCTGATTGGTTGACCTTTACACTAACATGCCAAAAGTCATGTGACACAAATTAATATTCCTCCTGTGTTGAATGTGGATGTGATTTCTGCAAAGGTTAAAACCTTTCTACAGCCAGTGAGAGCACGAGATGAGACGAGTGAGCATTGATACATTCTGTCCATTTTCTCATCCATATACTTTCCTTTTTCTTCTGTGTTATTGCTGCAAATCAGCACACAGACTCTTGTATGGCTTGTTTTTTTATACTTATAACTTTATATGGAAAAAAATGTTTCACGTGTTGTCAGGACAAATTGTGACTTTCTGTTGATGATCAGTCATGTTATACAAACCACATCCACTAAAAGATTCTAGAAGTTTTGTAAAGTAAAAAGTACAACAAAATGATGACTGAATGTCACACAGTGTAAACCTGGTATTAAGTGTCCAGTAGGGGTGTGCCATATCATATCGTACGCGATAATATCGCCAACATTTTTGAATATCGTGAATGATATTCTACTCTAAAATATCGTGCCATAACACTCACCCCTAATTATCTCATCAGGGTTCTACTTTTTAGCTGTTTTAAGCAAAAGAAAAATTCACACATTTCTCATTTCCTATTAAATATCTACTAGAGACAGATTATATCTGTCCAGTATAATTTATTTTACTTTAATCCTGGATATATGGAGATATTTGGAGTTCTGTTACAAATCTGCAAAAATTCTTGTATTTTTTTTTTAATATGTTTATTTTTTTGTCATATCGCCAAGAGTATCGTTATCGCGATAATACCATGAAATATCGTGATATTATTTTTGGGCCATATCGCCCACCCCTAGTGTCCAGCACCCTGTCTATGTCTTCTCAGGTTTTTACTCTTTCCCCAGTTCTCCCTTATCCATCACATTATAAACCTGTAGGGTTGGCACTGTTTGCATACTGTGCTTTCACATAGTTTGTGGTCTTGGATGTTTGTATTACAAATTGCTCATTAAAGCAACATTCCATGAGTTTCAGGAATCTGGGATTTAGGGACCTCTCTGGTCAGAATGTGCAACTGCACAGAGCATGCAGAAAAGTACCTGAAATTGTGTTTTTAAATACATATTTTTATTGTCCTATTTGTATTCTTAAATGCTGTCTAAATGTAAAGCTATATTACATTCAACAACCTACCAGACCACTCTGTTTTAGAATTAATCTATTAGATATGGCAGAAACGGCCGTGCAAAGACACTGATACCATTAATTTAAGATATTTTGTCCTCTTCAAGCTGTAAAATTTTTCTATTTTCAATTTAGAACCCTGAGAGAGCACAATTGGCCTTGCTCTCTATGGGTGGGTAGATGGCGCTCTCTCCCCACATAACTCCAAAGGTTGATGTCTCTCGGCACAAGGCGTCTGTGAGCTGATGTATCGGAACCGGGTCGCTGCGCTTCCCTCCGAGCGCGTTGTGAGGCTACTCGGCAATGATGCATTAGCAGCCGTTTGAAAAGAGGCTGTGGCTGACCTTGCGTGTATCGCAGGAAGCATGTGCTAGTCTTTACCCTTCTGGTGCTGGGGCATTATTTGTGATAGGGGGAGTCCTAATAAGTGAGTTGGGTAATTGGCCTTGTAAATTGGAAAGAAAATGGGTAAAAAATCAATTTTGTAAAGCCACTGCCAATTAACAAAACCTACATTCTCGTTTACAGAAATGGAGACAGCGGCAAGTCTTCGAGGAAAGAACACAAGAACATGCTCCAATGATCTAACAGAATTCGTTCAGTACATGATTAGGGAACACAACGAGGACTACAAGGTAAGAGCATCTTCAACTGACACTGATATCTTTTGTTGGGCCTACATGTGCGCAAAAGCCACAAGCTATCATTAGACGGGCACAGCCTGCTGAAGCATTGTTGTGCATAATAATGGTTTATGCCCTTGCAGGCCATGGCGAAAGATGAGAAGAATTACTATCAGCACACGCCGAAGCAAATCAAGCGGAAAGTGGAGTTATACAAGCGCTGTCATCCTCAGGACTATGGGGCCTTCATTGCATCTTTGCAGGCAGAGAAGACGTCTTGATTGCTGTTGAGAGCTGCTGGACTGATGGACTGGAGGGGCAGAACATTCCCCTGAATGCTTATAATAATCTGCAAGTTGTTGAAGTGAGGTTTAATGCGCATATGTGTACAGCATATTTTGCATATTGTCATATTGCCACTGTCACATGTAATTGTTTTATTTCATGTGGAAACTCTACAGGATAAGGTAAAACCTTTACAGGAAGTTAATGTAAAGAATTTTATTTTATTAATATTTTAGGAATATTTCTCATGAAATCTTTGGCATTATGTACAAAAATACTGCAAGATTCACATTATGTCAAACAAAATATGAAAATGATCTTTTTTTAAACATCAACAGCAATACACACACACTCATATCAGACACAGCAGTGCTGCTGGAGCTTTTAAACTCTTTGTCGATTCACTGTCCACTCTATTAGACAATTCTATCTCCTCCACCATGTAGAGATAAATCACAGTTTGTGTTGGTCATCCTCTAGTACTTCCTCAGTGGCCACATAAAGCTGCCCTCAGGACGCTGTTGGAAAGATAATTCTGTTTGGTGGACTTTTCTCAGTCCAGCAGTGAAACTAAGTTGTTCAAAAACATATTTTTGAATTCACCTACTTTTATTAGCAGATCCCTAATGCTCTGCAACCTTTACTAGTGTCACTGCAGTGCTGAGCATGATCTACCACCCATAAAAATAATACATGCTCTGTAATGGCCCTATGGAGTCCTGACCATGAAAAAAAGGAAATCAACAATGAGTGTAGACACAAGGGGGTGCTCCTAATATTTTAATATGACTATATACAGCTCTGAATAAAATGAGACCACTAACAAATAGTTTCTTTGATTTTACTAAATTAAAAACCTCTGGAATATTATCAAGAGGAAGATGGATGATCACAAGCCATCAAAGCAAAGTTAACTTCCTAAATTGTTGCACCAGGAGTAAAGGCATAAGGTTATCTATAAGCAGTGTGTAAGACTGGTGGAGGAGAACATGCCAAGATGCATGAAAACTGTGATTAAAAAGGCTATTCCACTAAACATTGATTTCTGTTATTTCAGCCATTTCTCATTTTCTGCAAATAAAATAAAACAATATTCATTTTACTCAAACATATACCTATAAATAGCAAAATCAGAGAAACTGATTCAGAAACTGAAGTGGTCTCTTCATTTTTCCAGAGCTATAAATTGATTCTTATTGCAGAAACTTGGGAAGATCATTCAAACACAATAATTTTCACAAAAAATGTGCAACATTTTTACAAAATTACAGTAATACCTTTTTATTTCAGATGTTGTACGTTGCAGCAAACATACTACATACAAACATACCATGTACTGTTATACAGTTCAAAACAAGTGAATAACTGAAAAATGCATACACTTCTTTGTATTCATTTTGTTTTAATTTCCAGGAAGAATTTCATAGTGGTGGAGCACAGCTCACACAACTGCAGTTGAATGAGCTCATATTAGGTCACAGGGCTTGTAAGACTGCATTGTTCAGGCAGATGCTGATCCAAATGGATTAGTCCTACCTTATATAACTGAACAAATTCTGTTGCAAGTACTTTCATCCCTTAAACTGCCTTTTTTCCACCTAAAACTACAGTGGTGACATTTTTCTGAGGATCATTTTGTACAAATGCTTTTTGCTGTACAAGCATTGCTGCAACTAGCTTCAAGACAAACATGTACAATCTACTTCAATCTGTAAATATTCCTACAGTAATTGAGTAATAGAATGCTGTACATTCACAGATGTCTGAAACACAGATGTATAATGCTTTTGCTTGTTTTTCAAATCTGTTATTAAACCCTTATTAAATACATATGTACATGTCAATGTACATGTACTACAAGCATTTACATTACTGGTTGTGATTCACACCTGAGGAACGCTGCACCCATGGCTGAATTTCAGCCCAGTATTTTTACATTGGTGACAAGCATCCATCATGTTCACAGTCATAAAGCTCACAGTCAAAAATATTTACCCATTTTTGCAGATTTCACACTTGTACAAATAAAGTGCTACAAAGGATTCTCTGATAGCCCATTTTCAAAAATGTGGAACGGACTCTGTTCTGTTTCGTCCACATAAATCTGAATCGTTCTACACATTTCCTCTGTTGATAACTTATTCTGCGGCGTATTCTCTGTTCCACTAAAATAGGTACAAACGTGGGCTAGTTTGCCTAAAAGCACCAATGTTTTATAGGCCTGAACGGAACCAGATCCAGAATCACAGATATTTTGGTGGAAAAGGGCTACAAATGATGCTTTAAAAGAACTCATTAGGCTTTGTAAAGAACCATGTTTATGATAAGGATGTGTGTGAAGAACCTTTAATCACCAAGTAAATGTTATTTTATACCTTTGAAATGTTCATCCCACTTGGGGCGGTTTTACACCTGCATTGCCAGACTGATTAAATCTGAATGGTATGATTTGTTTGGACAGGTGTGAATATAGTAATTGCACTCGGATGTGTTCACCATATATCAATCATTTCTCACTTTTGGGAGAAATCAGTTATTTTCTTAACTTTCTGAACTATGGTTAAGTTATTTTAATTGCCTTGATGAATTGAAATATGTCTAAATAAAGCACAATTTACTTTTAAATGAAAAAAAGTTGAAATCAGCCATCACACCATGTTAAATATTATACAGTAACGTGCACTAGTCTAGAACACAGGCCATGACAGATCTGACCAATAAGCAGAGAAAATTCTCGCATGGTTTGTCCTAAAACATTTTGGTGCACGTGGAAAACTGATTCACATATTAAATTAGCCTTATTGTATTAAACTGTGCCAACTGAGTAATTGCACCAGTGGTTGTTTTAATTAAACCAGTTTAGACCTCAGTTTAGATCTCTTTTTTGTAACCTTTCATTTATCAGTATAACCATTTGTAGCACTTTTATTTTAAGTTTGCACTCCAATCTGGCCTCCAGTTTTATTATGGCACAAAAATACCTTTCCAATCCAAACTGTGACCACTATTCAGTGTATGTCATGTGTAAATACCACACAACTAAGACTAAAGACAAAAGAGACAAAAGAAAACCTTACACTTGTTTGAGTTAATACAGTAGTTACAATCCTGGTCAGTAATTGTACAATAGTTTACAAGAATATATGTGTCTTTGTTCCTATATCAATAGCACTGTCCTTATGAAATGGTAAACAACTGCTTGTGTAACAAGTCCTTATTAGTTCTACTGTAAAGGGGTTTGTTTTTTGTAAAACTATTCAAGACAAGCCCCTTGTGTCACGTTTACACCTGGTCACTTCAAGTGAGAAGTATGTAAACTGTATCCTGGAAAAAAAGTAGATATTAATTGCACTAGGGTTGCACCAAACATATGAGATTTTCACTGTATTTTCTGCTTATCGCTGTTGACATGATGAGGACTGGCTAGATAGTGTCTTGCTGTAAGATATGACATGTATGACATATCATGCCTATAGGTTTCTCTGAATCTGCATTAGAAGGCATAAAATAGCACACAATGGCCACAAAGCTAACAGCTAGGCTCAGCCAGGTTAAAGCAGCAATGCTAACACATACGGCAGCCAGAATCAGCAGTTTTGGAGCAGTTAGCCACATTGCTATAAGCTGGCCTCGACAGGCTTGAAGCATGTAGGCTGTGATACTGTTTTTCTGAGCTGAATTACTTGCTGATAGTTGTTGACAGGCTGAGGCCACTGCTTAGATAGAGTAAGTCTCGAAGTTTGCTATAGTTTGTATGTATCGTTTTAGTAGGTTATTTTAAATCTGCATTATTAAGTTGGTAATAGAGAGTTAACAGCAATGCTAACTGCTGGGTTAAAGTCACAATCCTAACAGGCCTTTACTGGCTTGGAGCATGTCAGCCACAATGCAACACCAATTTAAGCCTCCTAGTCAAATGTCTTCTGTTATTCAGACTGCAATATGACTGCTGTATTGAGCAGAATATGCCATTATTACTGGTGTACTGGGAGGGATTGTGGTTGTTTAATGCATCTTGGAGAGATGACACATTTACACTTCTAAAACAAATGGCTCAGATTGGTCACACACCAACAACTGAAGTGGGTTGAATGATCCTGTTTAATCCTTGTGTCTTGGGTCCATGTTTACACTCGCAGGTTTATGTGGCTTGGTCTTAAAGTGCATGAAGTGACCAGGGGTAAACGAGGTCTTAGATAAAAATGATGATTTTATGACCTTTGAGGTATCAACTGTCTGCTACAACTCATTTCAGTGCAGCATGCTTGAGACAAGCATTTATAACCTAAGCATTTAAACGAGAACCAGCAAAAGGAACACTGCCGGGTGAACACAACTACCAACATGCATGGATGACATTCAGTAGTACATTCTAGAAATGCAGAAACAATCATGATGGTCAGTGAAGAAGGCAAAACACAAGTTGTAACAAACCTCCTGGAAACTCAGGAAGCATCAAACCTCAATTTACACAGACTACAATCATTTATGACAACAGAACATAAGCCACTGTATACTGTGAGTGGTATAATGGATGCTACCCTTATCTGCACTGCGGCGTTGACTAGCAACAAAGTAAGTGTTTGCACGCCAACACTCTTTCTGATTGCCTTGCACTCTTTTTTCCTTACTAAGTTGGCCTTGAGTGAGTCTTTATGGTTATCATTATCTCAGACTTCCTCCTGGATAATGATCCCTTTCTCAGTACTTACACGGTCAGGGTTGCTTGTACCCTGACCTCACGCCAGCTTCAATAAGAGATCCTGCAGGCTCTGGAGGCTGCAGGCCGCCGTGGCTCCCACAGAGCCCAGCTGTAAAGACAGCAGAAAGAGCTTCCTCTGATCCGCCACTGAGCCCAGAGAGAGAGCGTCACGCAGTTCAGGCACGCTAACAGCATTTGGCTTGTCCTAAAAGAAAACACAATGAGTTTGCATAGCTTCAAGACAAAGAGTGGTACACAGTGTAACACAGAGACTGGGATTACATTTGAGATGTTCCTGAGAAACTGCTAACACTGTAATCTTGCCTGAAGTCTTTCTTAATGAGCTGCCTGTTTACCAGGAACACCATATGTCCAAATGTTTGTGGCCACCTCTTCTCATTCTGAATTCACTGAATGTGCAGCTTTTTAGAGTTGCCCATTGCTAAAACAAATGTGCAAATGCAAACACACAGCTTGTCTAGTCCATGTAGAGAAGTATTGGGACTATATCTGATGCCAGGCATGGATTAGAGGGGTATAAAGCCCCCAGCATTGAGCTGTAGAGCAGTGGAACTGTGTTCTCTGAAATTATGGTACTTTTTGGTTGAGCTAGGGAGTTGGGCATGAAGTGGGGTGGTGATCATCCAAAATGCTGATGTCACTAACACTCCTGTCACAGAATGCAATCAAATCCCCACAGCAATGCACCAAAATTTACTTCCAAATTTACTTCCAAAATCAAGATAAGCTTGCTTTAATATGTTTAATTTCAAAAGAAATCGTGATTAAGCAGATGTCCCAATACTTTTGTTCATATAGTGTACATCTTACTAATACCCCTTTGGCTGAAAAAAAAAACTCAATTAGACATTGTTTGTTACAGTATGAGAAAATGTTTTCACACTCCTCCATGCAGAATTCTTTGATCTGTGTAATGTACGATAGGTTTCTTGCATGCACAGCCCATTGCAAATCCCTCCACACAGCATCTCAATTAATACAATTACAACTATGGCTTTGACTCAGAACCATCTGTTTCTTTCACAGTGATTGTTGTTTGCTAGATTTAGTCGATTGTTTTGAGTCATTGTCATGTTGCATGGTCCATCTCTGCTTTAGGAAACCACAGACTTCATGCTTCATAGTTACAGGTATCAGATTCTTGTGCTCAACTGCAAACAGGTCAGTTACTAAAACTTCAGATTAATCTGTCCAGAGCACATTGTTCCAGATGACTTAGCATTTGTTTTCTGGCATGCAATATACTTGCCCTAATATTTCTTAATTCTGATGGCCTCAGTAACCTCTTTGGATCTGGGACATGGCGATCAACTCACTTCAACAATCATGAGAAAACCCAAAATAATGTTATGCTATGACAGACAAATCATCCTCCCAAATCCATTCTAATGTTTAAATAATCAACAGCATATAGTATGTATCATTAAAGGCAGATATATAGAAACGTTATATTGTAATTGCTCTTTTATTACTCTGTAATTCCCATATCACTGCTCCCTTACTAAAATTTGAACAAAGGTAGGTGTGGTTAATGAACTGTGTCCTTAAAAGATATTTGCCCAAAATAAATGAGCCAATAAAGGCTTAGGAGAGGAATTATGAATACTGTAGTGCTTCTCAATCACCTGTTTGTTTCCCAGTATAACCACTGGCAGCTGTGTGTCGACTCTGAGCAAACGGTGGAGCTCATCCTTAGCGACTGGGAGTCGGCTTCTGTCCGAGGAGTCCACCACATACACCAAGATGTGTGTCCTTCTCAAGAAATCTGTCCAGTACACACGCAAGTCCTCACCTCCTCCAACTGATGAGATAAAAAACAACTAACTATATGTTTTTCCAATTATGCTCTATTTTCTACAACACACATTGGGCCTGGACCTTGCTTAGGGTTAAAGTAGCCTGTCTGTACCAGTTTACCATTAACTACAACTACATTCCAGTCTCAAGTTTATCAGTTTATCAGTAACTGGTCCTTCAACTTCTAGTCTATGACCAAACAAACAAATCAGCAAAAGAGCAAGGGAACAAGCGGTGTCTGTTTTTACACATCAATAACAACTAAAGAGCGTTGCTGTTTACTTTATAAAAATAGAACGGCCGAATGAAGTAGGCTTTGATAGCAGTATGTGAGACCCTGGTGCCTCAGGGCAAAGCAGCTAAATTGATTACTTCATAACTAATGCAACAGTTGCAGGACAGCGCATGTATACATGTGCATCTGGTGCTTACTCTCCAGGACGTCCAGTTGGCAGACTGGCGTGTGGAGCCGGATGAAGTTGAAGCCGCGGGTGGGTCTGCAGCATCTCTTGCTATCCGCTCCACTCAGGCCCTGCAGGACGCTGCTCTTTCCAGCTCCGTCCAAACCCAGGACTAAAACCTGCCTCTCTCTCTGCTCCTCTTCCTCCTAATACCACACATTCAAACAAGAAAGGGTAGAGAGGAAAAAGGTTATGTCTAATGATAAAACTTTGGTGTTTTGCTGTTACTATTGCTGATAAAAGCGCAGTGTAATTCGATATTGATCATTTCTTATTTAAAACCCATTGAAACAAGTGTGTCATGATGTATCTTACACAATACAGTGTGAGTAATACTGTGATTTTGAAAATCCTAATCGTGATAACAGTATTCTATTTATTACTTACTGTGCAGCGTATTTTTTTTTGTATAATTGTTTGTGTTTGCAGTTTATATGCATGCACTAAATATTCTGTATCTTAGTATTTTTGTAGTATTTCTTTACATAATTATCTTATTAGTCCTGGTGAATTACTGTTGTTAACAATTTTTTTATTTCAACTGAATGTTTGTTGTATTTATATTAAATAAAATTATTTTGTTGCAGTAGTATATTCTAGAAATCGTTTTTTGCCATATCACTGGAATAAAATTTTTCCAAAAGTACCCTAAACTTTGAGTTATTATTTTAGTGCCATATTGTCCACCCTTAATGTCGACTTTCAGAATCTGTCGCATGTTTTGTTTAACTTTTAATGAATAGCACACTTTTGTATGTAAGTAAAAGAGATGTATTGATGTTCTTTGAATTTGAAGAACAGATTCTGTTGTGACTACAGAATTTATAACATTTGGCAATACGACAGCATTTTATCACAACTGATAAATTGTGGTTATTGTTGTAAATGATACAATTTTCTAAGCATATTTAATTGCAACCCATATAACGGTTTCACTAATAGTAATACAGCTGATTTAAAGACTTCCAAACATTTTTAGCAGAAAATAAATAAAATGCTGATGATAAAAAAAATGTCCGATAGCAACAGAATTACAAGATCCTTGTGCATCTCTAAAAAATAAAAATAATTACTCTGAACATTTGCTTAATATCGTGTTGGAAAAAAGTGTGACCAATGAGAGAGTACTACCAATTTGAGTTAAAAAATCAATCAATTAAAATGATCTTTATCTGGAAATAAATATGGTTCAACTCACCTCCAACTTTAGCTTAAGTGTAGCGTTCTTATTTATTAATTTTACATATACTTCCAATAATACACTATATTGTCTAAAGTATCTGCTCGTCTGCTTGTGTTTGGTGATGTAAGGCTTGGATGGAGCTGCTCGGCCATGGAAACCTATTCCATGAAGCTCTTTATGCTCTATCACTTTGTTGCTGAGTTGCTTTCGTTCACAGTCGCTTCTATTGCATTATAAAAGCACAGTTAACAGTTAACTGTGGAATATTTAGTAGTAAAGACATTTCATAACTAAAGTTATTGCCCAGGTGCTGCATCCTATCACTGTACCACTGGAATCACTGGAATTCACTGAGCTCCTGGGAGATACCCATTCTTTCACTAGTGTATGAAGAAGCAGTCTGCATGCCAAGTTACTTGGAAGTAATTGAAACTTAAGTTCCTGAGTTCAGTGATTTGGATGGGAAGCGAATACTTTTTGCAATATAGTGTATATTGTTTTCAACTTTAACTACAGCAATACATTTTCAACACATTCTGCTTTCAGTTATTTCATATATAAGGAAACGTAATCTTCAACATTTGTTACAGAACTTAATCAGTACTGATTCTTGAGATTTAAAACCCCAGAGTGAACAGAAATGTGACTTTGTGATCAATTACACTTCAGCTAGGGAAAGGAATCCCCAAGAAGGTCACTGTCAGTCTTCTCTCAGTGAAGGAAGAAGGATGTGGTCTTTCTCTTCCTGTCACTAAGCAACACCCCATCCAATCAGGCACCTACATGGTGATTAGCATTCTCCTCTGAGCATACTGAGGCACTTGATAAAGCTGTGTGACCAGCAGTTTGGAAAGATTTAACGGCAGGCTTCGGCTGTATGTGGCCTTTATTGAACCGAGTGCCTCTGTTTAATCTTATGTGTAAACTGTAATAATTCTGCTCTGGGGAGGATGGATTTTCCTTCTCTTCTCGGGATTTTGCCCACATGCTGAGAGTTTTCAGCTTAATTTGGCAGACTTGAAGAATGATGCAGATGTGTTCTTTCTGCTGTAAAAAAAAAACTGCCATTCAGACAAAAATAACACGAAGTGATGTGTGATGAGGCTGCAAAAAAACAGTGAAAGAGAGACTGAAATGCAGGTGTGCTCATTTCAGATGCACTCTGCAATTCTGCTGAACAACAATTACAGTACAGAAGTACAGAATCTGTGGTCTCTAAACTCCATGCATCATGCAGAGCCAACCAAATTTGGATTAGCTGGATTGAGTAATAATACTGAGAATAGCAGAGTGTCCTGATATCCTGGAATTTTGGTGGCAAATCTTTGGAAAATGTAGAATTTTCACAAAATGACACTAGTTATTTTACATTAACATATTTTATATTTAATCATAGGCCTGTCACATTAAATACATTGCCAACGTATCATAAAATATATGTACAATAATTTTTGCTGCAATTTTGCCTATTGTGTTTATTAAGATGGTAGTGCCCATTAACAAGTAATTTTATTTATTAAGTTAGTTAGTTAGTATTGTAAAACATTCCTATTTCGAATGTCTGAATATTCTTAATAATAAGTTATTGAGTTATTTATTTCCAGAACATTATACTGTCCAAAAATATTATTGTGACAGGTCTAAACTGAACCATAGTATTTATTTGTACTCCGCAACACACTTATTATTGTGTATAACATAAAAACATGATTTTTAATTACTTAAACACTTCTGCTTTAACATTGTGCCATAATAGCTGTGTAATGTGCTGCACTGTTTTAAAACATTTCAAATGACATTTTTAGGTTTTTTTTATTAAATACAATTTAATTGGCCTACATTTTTGTTAATATATGTATGGATGGGTGATAGGATTAAATATTAGACATTTTTAACATCTCAGCTGCTTGGAACTTGACTGTGTCAACAAAATATAATTGTGTTTTATGAATTATTTTGTCTGTTTACTTTCTAAACACAGAACGTTTTTTTTTTTTGCCATTTGCCAACTGTTGGCACATCCCAAATAACTACCTTGTTTGTAATTAAATATACTCAGTTGGTCTGTGTTTTCTTCAGGACTGCGATATCCATTATATTCTTAGAAAAGTATTGTGCACATTACAGAGAGTTGGATCAAAATTAGAAACATTTTATCCGACCACCACACACATTTCTTACATTTAGGTTTTTCATTAATTTTGCCTTTTTTTTCACCACTGCCTCCAAAAGATATGTTTGTCTAGCTTTTTAAAGAAAAGGCAATTACAAAACTACAATTTTTAACATCCTAACAAACACACCAATTTTTTTTTTATTATTTGATGTTTTTACATATTCTTCCCAACTTTTTGGCCATTTTGTTCAAAATATTTTGGGTGGCCAAATATTTGCTTTCCTTTGTAAATAAAAAGTCAGTTTGACAGTGTTTTTAAAGCACTGGCCATATCCAAAACATGCAGAGAGAAGGGTATTATGTTAGCTAACAAAATGTATTGCAATATATATTTCTCTGCCAAACTTTATGTAAAACATTAGGATATATATTTAGAAATTGCAACTTGTAAATATTTAGGAATAGGTAGCCTACTTTCCTTCCCTTTTATGCTGTTTCACTTCTTTTTCCTCCTTTTTTGCTGACTAGACTTATATATTCTTAATAATAATTTACTCCTCAGTTGAGGAGCCGTTTGAAAGGCTGGAACACCTCAGTGAAGTATTCCTCAGAGCTGTAAGCTACACACGGTCAGGTTCAGCAGGTAAACTCCTGCTCCGGAAGTTTGTGTGACTGTGTGCGCAGTGTAATCTTCACCTCTGCCCCACCTGAGGAACTCTGCGGCGGCGCTGTGAGACTGAGACACTTCACAAAACAAACACAGCTCACCTCCTTGAACACGTAGTAGTCCTCCGGCGTCCATACGCGCCTCTTGTACAGTAAATTTACAGCTACGAATAAAGCGGCTCCGACGGCGGTCACCGCAGCGGTGAGAGCGACAGAGATGTGCCGGAGCAGAACCATGTGGGCCGGGCGAGGCGGAGCGGAGCCGGGGGGACGGCGCAGCTGCTGTTGGCTGTGGGGTTGGTGGTGGTGGAGCCGCTGCTGCTGCTGTGGCGCCGCGCCGTGCCGCTCGAGCTCAGCGCCTGGTTACCAGCACACGTGACTGCCTCGCTTGTTTTGTGTTGAGAAGCGCCCGCCTGTTTCTCAGTCGCTGATTGGTCGAAGGCGGGAGGCGGGGCGTGGCGTTCCTGTGGGAGGAGGAGAAAGAGGAGGGCTGTTCTCCTGATAGAAAAGAACATCTGGCCAAAAAAAAAAAAAAAAAAAAAAAAAAAAATATATATATATATATATATATATATACAGATCTGAAAAAAATTAAGAGACCACTTCAGATTCTGAATCAGTTCCTCTGATTTGATTATTTATAGGTATATGATTGAGTAAAGTGGAGATTGTTATTTTATTCTATAAACTATGGACAACATTTCCCCCAAATTACAAATAACAATTTTAGAGCATTTAGAGCATTTATTTGCTGAAAATGAGAAATTGTTGAAATAACAAAAAAGATGCAGAGCTTTCAGACCTCAAATAATGCAAAGAAAACAAGTTTATAATATTCATAAAGTTTTAAGAGTTCAGAAATCAATATTTGTTTTTTTTAATCCCAGTTTTAATGCACCTTGGCATGAGCTCCCGCACCAGTCTTACACACTGCATTTGGATAACTTTATGCCACTCCTGGTTAAAAAATTCAAGCAGTTCAGCTTGGTTTGATGGCTTGTGATCACCCATCATTCTCTTAATTATATTCCAAAGGTTTTCAGAACATCATCATTAAGTGGTCTCTTATTTTTTCCAGAGCTATATATATGTATATATATATATATATATATATATATATATATATATATATATATATATATATATATACTTGTGGTTTTAAAAAAATATATAATTTACAATTCACCAAATCACAATATCTAAACATCAGAAAATAAAGAGCTGTTTTTTTAAATATAACCTCTGCATCCTTGTGAGAAGAAAAGTGAACTTTGTGGCAATTTAGTCACAGGCAAGTAGGTGATAAGCCCTTAAGTATATTCTAGCTTAAACATGTGGAGTTTGGGGGCTCAGGGCATTCAACCACAGAAAAGAATGTAAATGCAAACCTACTGAACAGCTTTATTAATGAGTGGAAAACGATCAAAGCGCACAAGAAATCCAATCACAAATGTTTAATGGTTGAGTGGATGAAGTAGAACTTTGTTCTCAAGTGATACTTTGGGAGTATTAGCACTTATTAGGTCCAACTAAATAACTTTCATCTAAATTAATTACACAGTGAGTTGGCTAGATGGCTAGGTTGTAGATGGTGGAAGGGTTGTAACCCCTTTAATCCTGAATCCTGAACCTATGTCTGTGGCCTACACAAATGTCATGCTCTATTCATGTAGTAGTTGATATGAAAATCAGTGCTTTTGTGAAATAGAGCGTTTTCATTTTATTAGTTTCAGTGGTTAAATATTATATATACTACATTTTAAGCATTAAACTGACAATAAAATGCAACAAACAAATAATATCTATGTGCAAATGCAGTGGAGTATAGGCATTCTCAGTGGAGAATATAGTCACACACCCTCTGTGTGTGTTGTTCTGTGCTTTTGGTGTTTATAGCCAGTTTAGACACATATGCATGTTAGTCCTGCCCTGCTAAAATGTTTCGTTTTGTATTGCCTTCTCTAACTTTGCTTTGACGCTAACAGGCAACAGTTTTGTTGCATTGTCCAACGCTTGTCACTTGTGGGTGTGTTTGAGGCTGTTCACGCTATCGTGGGTGGGTGTGAACCCAAGTTACCAAGTTATCGAGCTATCCACTACTTTCTTCCTAGCTTTACTTTTTTTCCAAATTGTCGCTTGCCACTTGTCACTGTGTCATGGCTACAAATTGACCCCTTCCACAGGAAATGAATGGTCTTCTGTTAATCTGTTGCCTGTCAATGTGAATGCAGGAGGGTGAGAGACAAGACAGTGACCCCCAAGCAGCATTGCACATGCAAGATGGCAGAGTGCGGGATGTTCCACGACTTTCTCTGGGCTTCATACATAACTCTGTGCTGCGAATTAAAAATGGAGCGGTGGCTTAATAGAAAGCATTTATTTTAGTCTGAGATGCATGTACCCTTGTGTGACTTTTACGGGCAGAAAGAATCATAGTTTTATATACAGAATCTTTAAGTGAATTGCATGTTACACTAAGCTCATTAATGTGACTAGCTAGGTTTAGCCTCCAGTATGTGTGTCATTAATACAGCAACCAAATATATGGATATAGACTTCAGGAATTGGATTTTGATGCTATAAATTTGAACAGTGTTCAGTGTGAATATAGATTCCATTACAGGTAGATGGGTTTTTGAACATTTATTTATAAGACACAGGGTGTCAGATTCAGTTAACCAAATAAATTATCTTAAAGCAGGATTAATTTATTTATCATCACCAGTATAGAGCTCAGTAAACAAATTCTTAAGCAGCATTCCATTCCACAGGGATCTTAGCTGAATCTCGTCAGATTCCTGACACTGGATGTCAGTTAAAAGAACTGCAGTTAAATAAGTGCTTTCATCCAGTACCAAGATCACTATGGCCATGCTGTTGTGAACACAGCTAGGCATGATATTGAGATATATCTGTGCAGTACAATTACTGCTTCCTCAGTTTTTAAGGATCTGTGCTGACCACATATCCCAGAGGCCCCATGTTTAATGCTTGGCCCACTACTGCAGTAGGAGTCACCAACAGCATGCAGACCATGCAGTCTTTTTGCTCTGTGATTAAAGCAGGAACAGAGCCAGTTCTTCATTAAAAATATTCATTAGATACAGCTGTGATGACTTACATAAAAAGCAGTCATTATCTTCATGTTCAGAAGATGTGCAGCAGGCAGTGAATGTTATCTGCAGAACATTTGATTAAAGTATGTTCCTGTACCACAGAGAAGGAGAAAGAACTCTCTGTAGATACATGATAACCCAGCTACTGTAGCTTACTTACCCTATAACAAGTCCAGACACAAGCTTACTTGTGGAGCAATTCTTAGTTAATATTAATAATCTATTAGGACAATCACAAAAATGTACCTGACTCACATAATTTTTACTTATTCATTGTTTACTTTACAAAGTAATAAAATGATCAGCATATGCCATCATACAGCATATTAAGAAAACCTGCTTATCTCTTGACATCTAGTATGTTGGAAAACTGTTTGTGTTTTACACTCTGATTCCTCCACCTCTGACCCTGCCCATTTCCCAGTTCTATTTCCACACCTCAGGTTGCCAGGTATAAACACAATAGCAGGCAAACTTGGTAAAGACCGTGTGCTGCAGTCCCAGCATCCTCCTAAAGCAGCATTGCAAGTCTTCAGTCTAGAAATAGAAATTGGGTGTGGATGCTTGAAATCTAAATTGTAAAAAACTTAATGTATAAAACAGGTTTGATTTTACTCCATTACAATAGATAAAACTTAATAGTAAAACTTAAGTTAATACTGACAATGTGAAGAACTTTATAATGGCACGAAAGATGCAGAGCTGATTAATTTTCTCAAAAACAAGTAAGCACAAGTAAGTAAAAATTTTAGCCAAAAAAAAAAACATGCATGAGTTGAATTCTATAATACACAGTCAAGTCACAATATTATGACCTCCTTCTTATTTCTACACTCATTGTCCATCTTATAATAATAATAATAATAATAGGACACATTGTAGTTGTTATTACAGACTGCAGTACTCCTGTTTCTCTGTATACATTATTATCCTCTTTCACCCTGTTCTTTAATGGACATGACTAGAGTGTATTGATGAATCTGTTGATCATTTGATTAAATTCACGATTTTTGGAAAGATTTTTCACTGACAAAAATGGAAAGACATTTTGTTTGTATTTCTTATGTGTATAAACAATACAAAATGCACACTGTATATAAATTCTTTATGTATAAATATTTATAGAAGTATTAATAATTATATTGCTTATTTATTATAGTACTTTTTTGTTTATTTCATGTTAGCCAAATGTTAGGGTTTTATTGTGAAATGTTTGATGCAATATAGTAAATTAGTAAAGTCAAATTCTCTTTAACAAATGTATGTGTTTACTCCTGGGCCACTTGTTTTAGATTCTGGGTGATTTTATCTGACTTGCGGGCATCAGGGAGCCGTTACAGATATTTCCAGGAGACTTGGGACATCTGGAATTAGTAACTGCTGTTTCTAAAAACATATATTCAGAGAATTACTTAAAACATAACATTTTTACAAAAATGTAAATGTGTGTATTATTGCCAATGGCTCAATCATAACTACATCACTCTGACATATGTTGCACTACATTAGTGTAAAAAAATAGTTGAAAAGTTAAAATTAAAAGCCAAATAACACTTTTTAATTACACAATTTAATTACCATCCTATCTAATCGTGTTCTGAAAATTTCAGTGTGCCTTTTTAAACTCTCAGCTGCAATAAATACACTGGCGATGTTCACCCTTCCTCCGTTGGAGGGCGTTGTTCGTGTTTAATTCCGCTGTGGAAGTGGACGGGCCCTGTTAACTTTGTTGTTCAGCTGCTTGTTTGATCAAATAAATACAGCTTGAATGAAAGTGAATGTGTTATATATGATAAAGCACTTCATAGTATGGAGCCGCACTCTGTAAATGCAATAAACGGACTGAAGGAATTACGCTAAACACTTGCTCGCCCGCAGCCAGGAAACGTCACTCCAGCTTGCTCCTGTAAAGGCGGGAAAGATGCAGCTGGCATTTTATAATCAGTAATATACAGCTCTAAAAAAGAAACGTGAAAATTATGAGTTTCTTTGATTTTACCAAATTGACATATAATCAAGAGGAAGATTGATGATCACAAGCCATCAAACCAAGCTGATATGCTTGAATTTTTGCACCAGGAGTGGCATAAAGTTATCCAAAAACAGTGTGTAAGACTGGTGGAGAAGAACACTCCCAAAATGCATAAAACTGTGATAAAAAACAGGTTTATTCCACCTAATATTGACTTCTGAACTCTTAAAACTTATATTAATACGAACTTGTTTTCTTTGCATTATTTGAGGTCTAGAATAAAACCACAATATTAATTTTACTCAAACATATAGCTATTAATAGCAAAATCAGAGAAACTAATTCAGAAACTGAGCTGTATCATGTTGTTACTGCCCAGTGGAAAAAACACGTATCTCCAAATCAACACCTTAACAGAAGAGAGAGAGATAAAAACCTTCTGAACTTTCAGTAGACGTTGGTGAACAGTAAAAATAGTTTATATCAGGTAAATTTGAAGCAGTTCTTTCTTTATTGGTCCATTTACAAAAAATGACAAAAGTGTAGGGACAGATTGTTTTCTAATTATGTAGCTAGAAAACTAAAATTCTAATGGATAAACTTCGTTTAACCCCAACTGTCGTTTTCATCGGACAGTGATATGATATATATATATATGTAACATGCTTTATGTACTGATAATATTAGTATATTTTTATAATATTATTATTCAGAAATTATCCTCAGCAGACGCTGTGAGGACTGATGTGTTGTGCTGCGGACAGGTAGGAAGGTTAGCCAGCGAGTGTTTCCAAAGTGCTCGGTCTGTACGTGGCTCCGCTATTGGGAGAATTACGGTCATCACCTGTATGACGCCATTCATCCAACCGCAGCATAGCGACCGAGCTTGGCTTGGGAGCTGAGGGAGAACCGCAGCCACTTAAAGGAGAAGCGAGAGCTGGAAATATACGGCTGGAAGTGGCGAGTTTCTGAAGAAATGTTTTTTGGAGACCCTGGATAACAGATAGAGGCAGTCAGAAGAGAGGGCGAGGGTTGTGCGGAGCACAACTGAGGGAGAACTGAGGGAGAGAGAGAGGGGTCTGCTCCTAGTTAACAAGCGTAAGCTGGGTTGGCTCACTTGCTAAGCTAACAGGCTAACGCAGCAACAGCGCTAACGTTGGCTAGCTAGGTTAGCGTAAACATGGTGGACAGCAGCAGCAGCAGGCACTGAGGAGGGGAACTCCAGCATGTTTTGTTGTTTTGGTTTTTGGAGGAGTTTGTTTTTGCGGGGGTGGACGTGGAATAGACGTAGCTTGGTGTAATTTTCTCTCAGTTTTCTTTGAAGAACTTTTGTTAGTGTTAGTATTTTAGGGTTCCTGTTTTAGACTTAGTTAACTAAGCTAGCTTAGGTTGCTAAGTTACTTCTCTTCATAGAGAAAAAGTCTAGCTGAAACTTTTTGGAACAGCCTGAGTTTGCAACTTGTCTAGGTTAGCTAACTAGGTAGCTAATGTGTGTAATGTTTCGGAGTTGATTCTTAGTTTATTTTAAAATAGCTAAACAACTCTTTATTTCATAAGCACAGAGTATTTTTACCCTTTTTTAATTTAGCTAAGCAACTCTCTTTCATAAGCCTAGTCTTTTTTTTCTCTTACTTTTTTTTAAAAAAATATTTAGCTAAACAACTCTTTATTTCATAAGCACAGTTTTTTTTATTTTTATTTTTTTACTTTTTTATATTTAGCTAGATAACTACAGTGCTCACGGCTGTAGCTGTTGGTAGGCTGTTGGTAGGCTGCTCCTGCCTGGTGGACGGATTCTGCCAGGATGCTCCGTTGTAAACTGTAGGATCTGTGGTGGAATCTGTAGGAGCAGAAGGGAATACTGTTGGAATACCCTGGAATACCCTGAAATATAATGGATTATCCCCAGATTCCCAGACCCAGAAACGCACACACCTCGCTCCTCAGCAGTTAATGGCACTTGGGCGCTGTTTTAGCGTTGGATCAGCCCGAAAACTACACATGCTTCTTCGCCGTCAAATTGATCTACAAGACTCAACGTTAGCGGGCATATTACATGGAGACTAGTTGGACATGCCAAGGAAGGAGTTACCATTGCCAGAGGGTTGGGAAGAAGCCCGAGATTTTGACGGGAAGGTCTACTACATAGACCATATCAACCACACTACCAGCTGGATTGACCCCAGGGATAGGTAACCTAATAATTTATGATCTGTAATAGGGGTGGGCGATATGGTCTTAAAGTAATTAATATTGTGATATTTTAGTGTATTTTTTGCTATAATGATATTTTCTTTGTGATAATAATAAACACTGATATTTTATAATATTTTATTTATTCAGAAAAAGTCACTAGTTTAATTAACTTAACCCTCTAAGGCATAGTGTTGCCCTCGGGAAACAAACCAATGTTTTGGTCCATATCATACATTATTTCTCATTTATCCATATTTAATACAACGTTACATCTCTTCCCATACAATTAGGCATATAGGTAAGCATTACATAAAATGTATATGTGGAAGAGTAGGTGAAAGAAGTACAGCACTGGAAAAAATTAAAAGACTGAATCTGTTTCTCTGATTTAGCTATTTATGTGTATGTTTGAGTAAAATGAACATTGTTGTATTTTCTATAAACTACAGACAATATTTCTCCCAAATTACAAATAAAAACATTGTCATTTAGAGCATTTATTTACAGAAAATGAGAAATGGCTGAAATAACGTAAAAGATGCAGAGCTTTCAGACCTCAAATAATGCAAGGAAAACAAGTTCATATTCATAAAGTTTTTAAGAGTTCGTAAATCAATATTTGGTGGAATAACCCTGTTTTTAATCACAGTTTTATTGCATCTTGGCATGTTCTTCTCCACCAGTCTTACACACTGCTTTTGAATAACTATGCCATCCGTGGTGCAAAAATCCATGCAGTTCAGCTTGGTTTAATGGCTTGTGATCATCCATCTTCCTTTTGACTATATTCCATAGGTTTTCAATCTGGTAAAATCAAAGAAACTCATCATTTTAAGTGGTCTCTTATTTTTTCCAGAACTGTATATTTGTCTGTCTGTATTCTTACTATATTCCTACTTTCCTGTTGTGAACTTACTTTTTTTTCATTAGAATTAGAACTCCATTGTCAGATTAATCATGATGAAGCAGTGGTTCTCTTTTAATTCTGGTCCTGGTGGAGACCTCCTCCTACCCAAAAAGCATCCATGTTTTGGGTGCTTCCTTGCTCTTAAACACCTGATTCAAATGATCAGCCTGTTATCAGAAGACAGACTCTAAATTTAAGTTTGCCAGCTATATCTACAGGGACTCCCAAGCTTCAAAAAGTTAATTAATGCCATAGAGGGTTAAACTACATAGACACCTTCAACCACACCACCAGCTGGATGAACCCAAGGGATGGGTAATAATTTATCTGATCTGTGATGTTATTAGTTGTCGATATGGGCTTGAAGTAGCTAAGATCACAATATTTCATGGTATTTTAATGCTAACAATATTTTCTTTGTGATATAATAAAACACTGAAACATAAAAATAAGTATATTGTTAGTGTAAAAATAAACACAGATTTAAGCCTTTTCTTATTTTTATTACAATATTACTGTGTCATGATATATTGTTTTTGATTCGATATGGCACACCCATAATCTGTGGTGTATACAGAGAGAGGGGACTTCTGTGGGGCAAATCAATTCACTCTGCATTTTTTCTTTTACAGATTTCCTGCCTGCTTCTACAATCATAGCTAGCTTGCTATTTCAGTTATGCTCATCCATTCTCTTTAGTCTAGTCACACATGAATCATGCTAGCTCACACACATTCCTGTCACACCACCTTTTTCTTTTTTCTTTTTTGAAGATTTCCTAGCAAAGTGTTTCTGTTCTGTAGAGAACATAAAGAAACTTTGTAACATAAATTATGCATATGTAGGCTTGCATTTGCGTTGAGCCTTAACAATTTTTGTATTATTGCAAAAGAGGTTTTCAGTATTACTACTGGAATTCATTTGGACTTTGGCACAAAATCTTTACAGGAATGCCTTGGGATTAAATGAGCATTTCTAAGCTTTGGTTATTGGTTCAGATCATGTTGCATTGATTTAAGATGGGTTTGCAAAAAGGTTATCCTGATTTTTTTGTGTAATTCATTTTTCATTTTTGAGGGAAATTAGGCAACTACTGTACCTTTCTGTTTACTTTGTTCTTCTCTCTCAGCTCGCAAATTTGGAACATGATAGTGTTCGGGCCACATATTTCTCTCTTTGTCTGGTGCAACAGGTTTGGCTGTAGCCAGGAAACCAAGATGGCAGAAATTTGTAAACAAGTACCTAGGACACATTCCTGAAAGTACTGCATGAGAGCTGCCCATAGAGGCGTGCAAAAGCGAGGGCTGATTCTCCCAAATCCCTTTCACTGCATGCCAAGGTGCACAACAAGGTGAAAGTGCACAACACGGCTCTGCAAACGTTAACAAGGACGGGTAAACAGCAGTCAAAATGCACATTTTGCTCAGTGGTCTAAGAGAGCCAGAGGCTGCGGCACAGTCCTGCTGGAGCTCAGGCCTTTCAAAGAACTGAGCAGAGGAGGAATAAATTTTGCTCTAAATTCAGTCACAGTTATATTAAATGCATGAGGTCTGGCATTACTTCAGTTTTGTCATTTTATTTTTAAATAAAAAAAGGCAATAATTATATCTCCACTAGACTGAAGTTGGTGCAGTGTGCACATATCTTCTTTGAACTATGCAAGGCTGTCATGCAACAACTGAAAGGATCCACATAGAAAGGCAGGATAAAAAGGCTTTCAAGCCATTGCGTTGATGTTCGGTGTCTGTGCGCACCGCCTTGCATCAAAAGAGCTGATTAAAAATTACCAACATTTCAAATCCTGACCCAAATCTGTCAGCGCGTCTGCCTGTCTCCCACCTCCACAGCACATCCCATATAGAAGCTGCTGGTGTTCCCCTGCTGAGCAACAGTTGGAGCATTCTGTTCACATTTCCTTGCTTGCTCATTTCCACCCACCAAATATGTATTTACCATATGCCTTGATTGTGTCGATTACATGTCAATATAACAATTATTCACGTGTTGCAGTTCACACTTAAGCAGGGCAGTCTATCTAAACAGAACAGGGCTGCTGGTACTGTTACTCACAGACAGTTAATCGGTTAAAGCTCACCTTCCGTCGTTTTTTCTTTCATTTTAAAATGTCTAGTTGTGGTCTCTAGTATGAATGAATGACATGTGAGCCGTTTTTGTAAAGAAAAAGTGCTCAGGTGTCTCTGTATAGCTCTTTTTTAATGGACTGTTTTAGGGGTGTGTCCAAAATGACCGGATTCCAGCTTTGCTCATGAATATTCATACATGCAAACAGCATGCAAATATCTCTCCTCTGATTGGCTAGGAGCACTGCGACGCCTCTCCGCCGCTCTGCCGCTCACTGCCTCCCACCTCCTAACTGATGAGCGGTGATGTTGCGTCGCTTCAGCTCCGCCTCTGGGAGTTTCTCGAGCCAAGGTGGGCTGGTCTGTGAGTTTCTGCCTACGTAGGCAGAAAGATAATTCAAAATTCACCCGTTTTTCGGAGGGAGGGAGGGGGGATTTCTTGGCTTAGCTCCTGCAGACAATGGGGGCTGCAAAACAGTTTAATGTGCAGGTGTACACATTCAACTCGGAGAGACCTACTGTATTCCACAAAAAACAAGAAAAATCGGATTTTCGCGGAAGGTGAGCTTTAATGGCTTACACACATCTAAACGTAGGTCCATCGTTATACCTACTTTTGTTTGGATGATATATTTTCGCAGAAGTTATTGCTTTAAACAATATTTTTGTCATTCAAGAGCGTATATGACACTAATCTAATCATTATACACTGTCAGGAGAAGGGGGATGGTACATTTTTGTTAATCCAAAGTAAAACCAAACAGTGTAAATGTATCTGCAGGGAACAAACAATTGCAAATGAGTATAGTACAAATATATATGTACTTGAACACACAGCCCTGGGGGAACCCCTCCCCAATGACATTTTTTTTGAGAGTTTATAGCAACTTATTACACTCTTTTATAAAGCAATAAACTTTTAATTATTAAGATGGTCAATGGCCAATCAATGATAAAAAAAACAAACAAACAAAATGAGTTATATTTTAGGTCAGCAAAAATGATTGAGGTCAGACATCAACTCACGCTTGAAATTGCAGTATTATTTTTTTCAATGTTCGACATTCAGTATTTTTGTTCTTTTAGAAGTCAACAATCCATCATGTTGTGGTATTAGTCATGCATGTTTATTGATGATAGAAGTAAAATAATTGATACTTGGCAGATGTGGTCTGCCTCTGGTAGATTTGTCCTGGAAGATGAGAACAAAGTGAATTTACCTTTTCTAGTTGTAGCATAATGAGCTAGATAAGCAGGATATAACCTGCCTCACATGTCACTGCACATTCAGCATGCACTGCACACATTAGGATGGCGCTGCTGAAATTATATATTGTGCCATCCCTGTCAACAATACATGTAATATTTAAAAAAACATTGTAGATTCGCTGCAAATAACTGACTTTGCTACCCTTGTGTTGTAGACATTCAAACCACTGCCTAATTGGACCACCATCATAAAGCACTTCAGGTTCTTCATTTCTCTTAAATCTTGTGCATTTTGTGCATCAAACTACTCAGAATTTCTTCGTTTACATTTTAATGATGGACTTGCTCAGACGTTCTGAAATCACACCTATGAAAACATTGTTGCTTAGAATGATAATGAGGTCCCATTTGACAGGTTTGGCTAATGATTGGAAAAGTACAGCACCAGAGAGGCTCTAGCTGGATGACATCCTCAGGCACTGTTGTGAGCACTCTTATGATTAGCCTGCTTGAGCTCTCACTTGAGAGGCGAGGAGGTAGAGGCTGACTTGGTCATGTTTGGTTCAACTGTGAAGTATGGCTTGGTTTAGAATGACACTGACTCTGAGTATTGCCATGCTGAATGTGCAGATTTAAAGTGTGTAGTCTTGGTTCATTGTTGCTAAAAAAGTTGTCTCTTATGCTAAAGATGTGCTTGCTGTTTGACCATGCTTTCGCGCAAACAACCGACTGCTGGAAATGTAACAAAGTGACACAGACAGCCACAGCTGTGATTGGTCCGCCAGGCTTGCATCCCTGCCCTCACATAACCGCCTTCACATTTAAAACTGCAGAGATGCTGATTAATGCACTCTGCTGCGTAGCGCACTCTCCCTTGATATACGTAGGCTACGGCTTAGGTTCAACACGGAAGTATAAATTGGGCTTACTGGAGGCTTCCTTGAGAGGGCATGTCAGGCATCTGATGGCTGCTAAAAAATAAATCACTGTCTGGACTAGGGCTGTAAATCTTTGGGAATCCCACAATTCGATTCAGAATCGATTCTTGGGGTCACGATTAAATTTTTTTCCGATTTTTTCAAATCGGTTGGATTTCTTTTCCTTCGTCCTCCATTCTTTAGCGGCGCAAAAAAAAAAAAAAAAAAAGGAAAGTTAAAAAGCTCCGAGCGACAGTAGCTAAGCTCCGTGGTACAGTTAAAAAGCTCCGCACGACAGTAGCTGAGTTCCGCGGTACAAATAAAAAGCTCCGCACGACAATTAAAAAGCTCCAGGGTACAGTTAAAAAGCTCCGCACGACAGTAGCTGCACCCGCAAAAAAATCGATTATTTAAAAATGAGAATCGATTCTGAATCGCTCAATGTTAGAAATACGATAAAGGTCGAATCGTTTTTTCCTGAACCCCTAGTCTGGACCTCTGTTAGTGTGTGGTGCTGGTATGATGCAGCATACACTAACACACCACTCAAATAATTCCTGCTCTATGGTGGCCCTTTTGGGTCAGAAGGATGGAGAGAAGGATGATGATGATAAAACAGACAAAGATTACAGTCTGTTATTATGGAACTTTAAAGTTCTCCTATATTTTCAGTGAACCTTGAAAATGGATAATGGGTGTAGAAATAAGAACAATGTTATGCTTAATAGATGTGTATGATGTTGATTCGTAACATTCGATGTTGAACAGAAAATAGAAACATATATTAACATGAAGCAGATTGCTCTTTATTTTTGCTGTGTTGGGTTGATTTGGAGTATTGTGCCATGTAACATACAGTTTGTACAGTGTTGGCAGTGTTTAAAAAAAAAGTGCTTGTTTTATTTCAACCACCTGGGGATTTCTGAACGGGGAGCAGTGCAAATTCCTAAGTGCTTAGTGACTCCCTCGTGTAAGGCACACCTGGGTTGTACTGGATTTCATCTCCTCTTCTAAGCCTTCCCTGTGCCAGTCGGTGCCTGGCTCTGGCCGGAGTATTTTGGAGGGAGAGGGCGCGATAAGATTACGTAGCTGTAACCTGCAAACAAGCGCAGCAGCTCTTGAAAGAATAATGATTAGAAGCCGGACAGTTATCAGCTTGACAAGTCACTCAAGACAAAGCGTTTCCCTGGGAAGCACTTGCATTCCACACAGGGCTGTATTGTTTATTTTCCCTCAGCGTGACGCACTGAAAACATTCGCTCAGGTAAATGGAATGTTATCTCTCGCTCCGATAGGAGCTGGGCTGTCGTCAGGGGCGCAGCGGCCTTTTATTGTCGGACCTTGAGCGCGGCACGACGCTAGTTGGAGCCTCATAAATGACACAGGGAATTTATAGAGTGAGCTGAATGAAAGTGTCTGACTCATCGTTTAGCTATGCCCCGAGTTTGCACTTGGCCGCCTGCTTTGTCAGTTTGCATTAGAGCACGGGCTCTGAGCGTTTGACTTCACTGGGGTTCCCTGTGCCCCTCTGCTGCAATTTTTAGGGAGACTGAGGAGAACAGTGGTCGTCAACAGTCCCCCAGCTACAGTGGATGAATAGATTATGATGTTGATCTGTAGAGCTTTTTGACTGCAGTGCAAAATTGTACCATGGTTTGCTTAAGTTTTCATATAGCTAGAACTAGGGGTGGGCGATATGGCTCTAAAATAATATCACGAAATTACATGGTATTTTCACGATAACGATACTTTTGGTGATATGACAAAACACTGAATTAGAAAAAATATTTAGAATTTTATTGTTGCATGCAATATATGTTTTTTTTTTTTTAGATATTTCAAAAAAATTTTTTATCAGATTTGTAACAGTAGTCAATAATCCAGACTGTCATGATACTTTTAATGCACTCCAAATATTTCCATATATCCATATTAAAGTAAAATAAATTATACTGGATAGATATAATCTGTCTCTAGTAGATATATAATGGGAAATGAGAACAGTGTGAATTTTTCTTTTGCTAAAAATGTGATAATTAGGTAATTAGGGGTGGGTGATATGGCACAATATTTCAGGGTATAATATCGTTCACGATATTAAATTTTTTTGGCGATATTATCATGTATAATATGATATGGCACACCCCTAGCTAGAACTTTTAGTTATTACTAGGTAATTTGCAGTGATTCCCATATTCATGTAGATTGGTACTGCAATAGAAATGCTATGCCACCAAAAGGTTTTATTTATCTATTTTTGTGTATTTATTTATTTAGTTTTAAATAACAGTATTAGCCAAATGCTTCATGCCACTCCTACTCAATAATGGTATTGTACTATCCCTACTTTGGAATGCGTTTAAATTCAGCTTATTTGTGTATATATTTTGCTGTATTGTCAATTTTATTAAGATGTAACTTTCAGTACTAAGCTGGATTAGTCAGCAGACTTTGTCTAATGGGGAGGGATCTGTAGCTCCTGCCCTTGGCAACCTGTTTGGGTTTTGATATTTAGCAAAAAACGGCTAACACTAACGTGTGGTAAACGCAACTGCTTGTTTGCACAAAAGTTCGGAGGCCTCAAATGGCTAATTTTGAAAGGGACTAAACTGACAGGAATAGAGCTGGTGGGATCTCTTTAAGTGTGAGTGTTTTTGTGCAAAAAGATGCCTTTGCATGCACCTGCAGACCCCATTTACAACAGTTCGCATTATATGAATTGTATCTTTATCATCTTAGTCACTTGCATTTACACTTAATGGCAGGTGTGTCTAATTGGTGTGTGGGAATATGTAAATGTGCTAATTTCTTGGCAGCCAGTTGTTTTTCTTATTTCAGACTTTTTTATGCTATGCTAAAGAGGGTTGATGTCTCAAATTGTAATTTATTGCTGTTACAAATTAACAGTTGGACAACACAGAAATTGGGAAGTGACTAATTGTTGCAGCCTTAATTCTGTGCCTCATTTTATGTGTCATCAGCAATTAGCATCTATTCTGAATCCACATTGGGTGTGTTTACACTTGCATTTATTTGTGACTTGGTTTTATATCGGGATAATATTGGGATAATAGAAGAAATCATGTTCTTGCGATTGTGTATAGAGCCTAAACATTCAATCCTGCATTGGTAACACTGAAAAGCTATTTGTAAACAGTTTCTCTACTAAATTGAAAAGTTAATTTTTTATGTGATTATGCAGCAACCCTACTCATATACTGATATGCCTATCAGATGAGCATTTGCAGATTTACTGCTGTTGGCCCCTCTGAATTTAAGGTCTCAGCCAAGGAGCGTATATATCCCCAGAACTTTGAGATTAATGAGATCTGGAACCAGCTATCAGCACCCACCAGCCGCCGAGGCAGCTGTGATCACAGCCCTGCATCAGCACTGTGGAGAGATAATAAAAAAAAAAAGAAAACAGAATAATGGGATCTGCTAGGCTGCCTTTTTCTTTGTTAGCATCGCCGAAGCTATCCCTCCTCTCCTGAGCTAAATTTAGAACAGGCCATGGGGGTCTCTGCATGCCATTTCATTATTCATAAAGTGAAAAAGGAGCCGTTTCAGTTTCATGCTTTCTGTAAGTCCTGAGCCTAGGCGGAAGACCACATCTCCCAGCTCGCTCGCTGCAAAAATCAAGAGGATAAGCCAGATTCGTTCTCCTCTGAATTATACAGTGAGCGGAATGGAATGGAGGTTTTGATGTGCTTAAGCAGCAGTTTGATTAGGAAGATAATCTGTTTTTGCACTTTCTACGGTGCTGGCAATCATGAATATGCTGTATAATAATAGGACTTGATAGTATTGCAAGCAGGCTTGTAGAATGTCTGGAAGAAGGGTTTTATTCTGTGTTTTCTGACTTTCTAAGATCTCTGTGTTGTTTGCAGCAGAGAAATGCTTTGCTAGCTTGCTGTAATACCCTGCTGTGAGGTGTGGTCTGGGTTCCAGAGCACAGAGGGTTAGCCAAGGGCCTTCATTTCAAATCTAATCCAGTGTTCAGAAGCTTAAACAAGGGAGTGTAGAGGGTAAAATTGCTGCTTCCTTTTTATGTCTATATCTGTCTCTATATGCAGTTGCATCATCTTTACTGTGTGCTGTGAGCATCTTGACTAATCACACTTTCAGATGAGATTTTATTTGGATGTTTTAATATATCAGAGTGTTGAAATAATACATTTTTTTGATCTTTTACTATTTCATACAATCCTAAATCGGAAAAAGTCGGTATTGAAAATGCTAACCAATATAATTCATGTTTTGTCTGGGCAGTGTGATTTAATTTTTTTCTATGGTGCATATTTTCAGTGCTTAAAACTGATGGCACTGCATCAATAGCTAATAGAACCACTTTTTGTAAACCTTTGTTGGGCACTACCATTCAGAGTTATTGTACATTCACACATAGCACTTACTAGTGGTACTGTCTGCTTTGGGCTCTGAGGCACACAGTGTATATGTATATTGTTGTCAGGAGAATCAGTATTCCAGATCTTTTTGGGAAAGAATTGACGCAGAGTGTTCCATACCAAAGCCGAAAAAAGACGTGTCAGACTGATATCAGCAACAGGTGCAAAAAACAGTGTTGGTAAACAGCTGTGATTGCCGCAGGTGATGCAGAAAAATACAATGTTGCCTTCAGTACGTCATCATTTAAAGGAATGCTTATGCATTTTTTTTTCAACAAGACAGTGTAAAAACCACATGCTGCACACATTACAAAGAGATAATGATTATGACTTAATTGCAACCATTGCAGGCAGGATAGAAATAACAGCTGAAACACTTATTTGCTCTTTAAAAAGCAATTTAAAAAGTTTTAAGGAGAAAGGTATGGCAGCATTACAAATGCCAGACAAAGCTTGGAATATATTGGGTTATTCTGTCTGTATGTAAGTGTAAAGCCTTTTCTGGACGGGATTAGTTTTTCAGGGGGTCCTGGGGGGGTCATTTTCTTTATTATGGGGGGTCCTCTGTGATTTTATTCCCATCCGGAACGACCATGTATGTGTTTTTCTCTGATGTTGTTAGAGACATTTCTTTCTTTTGCTTAAGGTTGTATTTTAATTTAATACTTAGTTAATATTTTATGTGAAGATTTTGTAATTGCTTTAATGTGATGCTGTAATCTGCTTTTTTTGTCACCTTAGGTTTTAGTAAAATTTGTTTTTGTCCGCTACCATGTACTGTAATTACACTTTGGGTGTGTGTTTCCGCAGAGATTCGCGTAAACACAGCAGCGAGTGGAAATGGATACAGCTTACAGATGCGATTTCCATACGGATTCCCACACTTTGTGGTTGTGAACTGTTCTTTCGAATTGTTTCTGAAATTTAACATAAATAAGAGTCAGTCTCTTCTCTTCTCCAGTGTATTTTAGAGTGCTTACTTAGATGCTGCAATTGTGCTCCATTTGCAAAACCTGATATTAAGTGACAACATGATGTTATGTGACTGAGAAAGCCAAATAACTTAATGGTCCTCCTGTTTTTTCAATTGCAGTCAGGATGCAAGAGTTTTATCAGTAAAAAAAAGTGTAAAATATTTTTCACACACGTCCTCCTGAGAAACTAGTCCCGTCCGGATAGGGCTTAAGACATATATTTTTCCCTCACTTTATTCCAACTTTTTCTGATACGTGCTTGTATCACAGTTGCAGTATTTAGCATATCGTTTGGACCTCCTCTGCGTTTCTTTCAACCTCTGTTTCAGTCAAATCCACAAAGAGTAATCTACACACCACTAAAGCCCTAATGAGCAGGTTGTTCTATTGTTATCTAGCAGTCCAGCTTGTGGTTCCCAAAAGCAAGGTGCTATCTTTCGTTTGAAGGCTTGCCAGTGTGCTTTGTTGGCAGTAGCCGGCAGGCAGTGGCAATAAAGTGTGAGAGCGGATTGTGTGTGCGTCCTCACCACTGCCCCGTGGTCCTGAGCGCTGGGCTTGGAGGCCCACAGTGTGTTGCCTCAGAAACCTCCAGGCGATGGGTCAGCAGGACTTGTGGAATGCCAGGCCTCAGTTTCCGGCTATTGTGCTCGGCAAGCACCCTAGAGGTGAATAGGCAGACATTCTTCCGCCGCCCCTCCCCCTCCAGCTTTACGCGCATACACACACACAAAACATGCTCGCACACTGTGCGTTGGCAACCACCAGTGACAGCCTCCATACAGAAGATTCCCAGGCATGATGGGATGTGATGATATTGCAGCACTGGATGTCCCTCAATCCTGATAGCTAACTGTTGAGTGCTGTTTGTTGTATTACAGGCAGACCAAGCCCCTGACCTTCGCTGACTGTATTGGAGATGAGTTGCCTGTGGGCTGGGAGGAGGCCTATGATCCTAAAATTGGAGCATATTATGTTGACCACAATACAAGTAAGTGATGACAAACTCTTCAAAATGATCCATATTAAACAGAACATTTGGATGTCTTTCTGTTTACTCTTAAAAGTAGCTAAATATGCATAGTACTGCTGAAAGCATAGCATTTAAAATTTGTTCTGGGGGTGTGAGTTTATCATGTGATGGGTCTGTAGTGTGTTATGAGTCTGTTTTGCCCTCAGGTCTGTGTGTGCTTTAACTTAACTCTTGTTGTGCTCTCTTGTTGTTATCTTTCTCACGCAGAGAGCACCCAGCTGGAGGACCCGCGGGCGCAGTGGCAGCATGAACAGGAGTGCATGCTGCGGGAGTACCTCGACGTGGCCAAGGATGCACTGAGCGCCCAGAAGGAGATCTACCAGGTCAAAGAAGAACGACTCCGCCTGGCCCAGCTAGAGTTTCGGCAGCTCAATGATGCCTGGAGGGACAAGTCCTCTTCACAGACCAGCTGTAAGTAAGCTGTGTGGAGATATATCTAGGAATGGATGATATATTGGCATAAACATAAGAACTTTTAAGAACTTTTCAGTATCCAGACATCTGCTCATAACGCCATAACACTAATCTATAGTGGTGTTCCCTTTCCCGTGTAATTGAGGGCCTAGGCCAAACCCTGAAAAACAAACCTATAGCATTATCCCTCCTTTACCAAACATATAATATGCAGTCAGGCAGGTAACATACTCCTTACAGTCTCCAAACCCATATTCGACTATTTAGACTTAATATAATAAATGAGAAATGTAGTCACTTGGTCACTTCAAAGAAGACGTATTGACTACTCCAGAGTCCAGTAATGGTCTGCTTTACATCCCTCTTTTTTACGCTTGGCATTGTGCTCGGTAAAGTAAGTGTTGCGTTTAGTCGCTCAGCCATGGAGACCCATTATATGAAGCTACCAGCATAAAGTTTTGTGCTCCTCAGCATTAGGTGACCCCGCTCTGTAGCTTTACATGGTCTGGCACATGGTCGCTAAGCTGCTGTTGTTTCTAAATGCTTCCACTTTTCAGTAATGACAACATTTCATAATATATGTTAACTAGTGCTGGGTGGTATGACCAAAAACATACATTACAGTATTTTTCAAGATTTTGACAGTTTCAAGGGATGGGTATGGCGGTATGAGAAAAATGCATACCGGTTCTAATTTTCCCTATGGTATACCTAATAAACCAGTATACCACCCAAAACTAATGTTAAGCCTCTATGGCAGGGGTGTCCAAACTTTTTTGTTGGCGGCCAGACGGAGAAATATATTTGAAGTTACGGGCCACAGACTCTGTAATAAAACAAATAATGAAATATACCACTTTAAATAATACATTTTCCCGATTACTATCATTTACACACCACTTTACTTGACTTACTATCTTTTTCTATCTTTGACAGTGTTGTATAAACTAAGATTTTTCAAATTGATGTTTCATTTTATGATGTCTCTTAATATTAAATTCCTTAATTACGCCAACTTTTAGACTCTTTGGCCCGTTTTTCTGCGCTACAACTGCGCACTTTCTCCGCTTTTAGACTCTTTGACCTGTTTTTCTGGGCTACAACTGAGCACTCTCTCCGCTTTTAGACTCTTTGGCCCGTTGTTTCTGACACCTAGCGTTCAAACTTTGAATCTCACATTATAAAAACCTGCTTAACAGCGGGCCAACTTTCATTCTATTTCTAAAATACCCGCAAATAGTCCGCGGGCCGTAGTTTGGACACCCCTGCTCTATGGCATGATGTTGCCCTCAGGCAACAAAACATATTTTGGTTATTACACCATTTGTATGTAGACAGCAGTATATTTAACATTGCTGGCCTCTTGTAAACACCCAAAATGCTGATGACACTGTAAATAAGAACCACAGTGACCCAATCAAGATGAGATCAAACAAACTAATACATGCTGATTTACCCAGTGTTTATATTTGTGTCTGAAGCAGCTCTCATAGTATCTTGCATGCACTCGATGCATTTGCTAACATGCTTTTCTCTGCATGTGTTATTAGTATTCTGCTCCAGTATTCCTCTACTTCAGTGATTTAGACGTGAAAGCGTGATAGATCAAAGTAATGCCTCTCCAGCTGTAAAAGTGGTTGAATTATTTCTCTGCGTCTGCAGATCTTATGCACCGCTATGAAATTCCAAAAAGTATATGGCAGACAGCAGTGATAACATAATTGCCTTTGAACTCTTATCTCTTGTACAGTAAATTCCAGATCCTCATCAAGCAGTAAATATGATCCTGAAATTCTCAAGGCGGAGATTGTGACTGCGAAAAGTAGGGTAAGGAATGCCTTGAACACTCCATAAATATTTCATCACATACTTTTACTGTCTATACTGTGTGATTTGTGCTGTATGATAAGCCATTTCAGTTCAGCACATGCACTTCCCTACAGTTATAGGACTAAATAAGTGAGTTGTCTCGTGTATACACTAATGTGTGTGTGTCAATGCGAGTTTCTAAAGAGTCATTCTTTTTTTTCCTCTTTGCTTGTGCCGCACTTTCCATCTCTCCCCCTCTTTCCCTCCCTGTCACACTCTTTTATTCAGGTAAATAAGCTGAAGAGAGATCTGGCCTATATGAGGCAGGAACTGCTTTATAAGGAGCAGGGGTTTGAAACACTGAAAGAGTAAGTGCAACCTGACCTTGTTACACAATCACCAGCAAGACGATCGCTTCACTGCTCTAGTGTTTAGCAAATTCCTGCCTTTCACTCCGGATACCTCCTGAGAGTCAAAAGAGGACCCTTTATTATAACACAGGCCTTCATTCATTAACCCCCTAAACTAGGCACAGTTATTCAAAGCCCATAACTGCAAACGCCAGCAAAATAATCAGAACAAAATTGAAGAATGCAGTGTTTCTTACTTTCAATCCATTGCAAACAGTATGAACCCAAGATGTTTAATATTTGGTCTGATCAACTTTATTTAGTTTATTAATATGCATCCTTTCCTGTATTTCAGACCTGCAACACATTAAGTTTAGGAACAGTCTTTTAAACAGGTGACGTTAAAAGATGATTTTGATTTGGTACAAAAGCAGTGTCCATGAAATGCTTGTTCTGAAGAGCAATGATGGATGAGAAATCTCCACTTGAATAAAAATAATGAATAAATATGTGATTGAAGGAATCTTGAGGAAGTTTAGTATGTAAGAAGCAAGGATGCGTGCCTAAGATAATACTCATGATTTCTAATATATCAGATGACGCTCCATTAAAAGTTATTTAACAGTCTCTTTTGTGATTGCAATATTTAATGCAGAAAAGTACATTGAGATCTTGGACATTGCCTACAGTAAGCTTCAATTTCAATATTTCCACTTAGGCTAGTCAGACAGCGCTACACTGAGAATCCATGAGTGATACACTAAGCCAGGGCGGTATTAGCTAGCGGTTAATCTTACGTAACTTGTTTCAACATGGTAAACGGGAATCTACAGTCCGACATACTCGCCTCTGAACGGCAAAAGAGCTAACTAGCACTTAGCACAGTTAGTGGGTTATGCCAATGCTGCTCCAGCAGTGCTAGCCAGGTTTAGGAGCAGGCTACAGTCCAATAATACTCGCCTCTGAATGGCAAAAGAGCTAGCGCTTAGCGTGGTTAGCAGCTAATGCTAATACTGCTCCAGTCTCGAGCCTTGGTGCTGGAGAGCTAAATTTTGGAACTAAACTATAACGCTGTACTTCAGCGGGGAGTGGCTTTACTGCTCCTTACAAACCTGACTGGTAGAATTCATACATAAGGCACACTGGATTATACGGTGTACTGACTATTTTAGAAGAATTAAAAGATTTGAAGTGCACCTTTTATAGTGCGAAAAATACGGTACTTAGTGCCATTAATGGCCCTAAGTACCGTATTTTTTAAGAGATGTGAAAAGAGAGATGTCATTACAAAGTGCTGACCAGACAAAAAAAATTCATACTGTCAAAAATGAAATGAGTATATATATTAAATATAAGAAACACTGCATTTTTTGTATGACAACATTATGTGTATTTGAGTAAGTGTGCACTTTTGAAGCCGAAATATTTAATGATTAATTTCCTAACTCTGACATTTTGGACACGTAGTGGAAATACCATTTGTAAAAACATGACACACATGATGACATAATGACAAAGGTTACAGCTTTGTTTGTATCAGGGCTGCACTGTTTATAAGGGTATACACTATCAACTTGGTAACACACTTCTCTCAGTTTACCATTACAACATTCTTCAGAGCTTCATTGTAGTGTAGAGCTGGAAATCTGGTCTCAAGCTAACTCTCTCAGCTGACCTAGATCAGACATGTTTTTTTCTACTATTTCACCATTCCACAATTGAACCCATTTCTTCTCGTTCAGCTCCAGTTGACACAACTCTCTTAGATTTTAAAAAGTGCCTACAGAGGCTGGGCAGGTGCTTGTTGACTTGCCTGCGCTCCCCTGCCTCCCTCTTTCTCTCCCCTGTGCGCAAGAATGTGAACAGACCTGTTGCTCGGGTGGCGCGCCGAGGATTGCGTTTGCTGCCACTTGCTGCTTCTTAAATGAGTCTACCCTGATCTCAAATTGTTCCACATACTGTGTAAATTTTACATTCATGCAGTGTTTTGGAATTGACAGACCTTAAAGAATCTGTCAATCTCCGAATATCACCATGTTCAACAAAATTACGCCTCTTTATAACGTCTCTTTTCACGTTTGACTTGATCATGTTATCTTTATGATTCCTTTTAATAAGTGAGTGCACTGAAGCTGCTGGTAAACAACAGTGTTCCTTAATTCAGTACTGGATCAAAAGTTGGCTCTTGTTCTCCAAGAGTGACCAAGGCTGTTTTCACAGAGCAGGTAAAAAAATGTTTACTGAAACAGTGTGCATCATGTACATAATAGGGATGTGCAAAAGAGCAAAGCTTCATGTGAAGTTTCAGTTTCATCCTTGCCAAAATCACAGGAGCTATCAGGTAGTACCAGTGGTAGATGGCTTGCCTTATCAATGCAAAGTGGCATCCCTGCAAAAGTTTGAGGTCTGTTACCTCACTATCCCACCACTGAAACCCTCACTCGCTTCTGTTGTCCATTTTTCTTTCTCCTCACTGCCCTTTTCCCTTTAGTATGAATTCCCATTCAACTGTCTAGACTGAGTCGAATAGGATCTAAATTAATCATTGAATGTGTGGCATATCTGTGTCTTATACAGCTCTGGAAAAAAATTAGACCACTTAAGAATGATGAATTTCTTTGATTTTACCAAATTAAAAATCTCTGGAATAGAATCAAGAGGAAGATTGATGATCACAACCATCAAACCAAGCTGGACTGCTTGAAATATTGAACCAGGAGTGGAATAAAATTATCCAAAAGCAGTGTGTAAGACTGGTGGAGGAGAACATGCCAAGATGCATGAAAACTGTGATTAAAAATCAGGGTTATTCCACCAAATATTGATTTCTGGACTCTTAAAACTTTATGAATATGAACTTGTTTTCTTTGCATTATTTGAGGTCTAAAAGCTTTGCATATTTTTAGTTATTTCAGCCATTTCTAATTTTCTGCAAACAAATGCTCTAAATGACAATATTTTTATTTGGAATTTGGGAGTACCTATAAATAGCAAAATCCAAGAAACTGATTCAAAAACTTAAGTGGTCTTTTACTTTTTTCCAGAGCTGTATAACGCAAAAAGATCGTATTTAGGCGTCTTCTCCCTGCTGAATGAATGTAGCCTGAAAGTCAAGAACATGTTGTGCGGAGCCACAACAGACGCTTGGGTCCAGAAGCAAACATATTTGAAATAAAATGACGACCTTTTCCAGGCTGTAACTGCAAATATTCCTTGCTCCCTTGTCACTTAGTACCGCACATGTCTCCCTCTTACCAGAATCGACCATAAGGTGTCAAGCACTTCATATGGCTTCAAGCAGCATGAAGCCCAGGCCATCCTGAAGGAGGTCAGGACCATTAAAGATGCCATTAGCTCTGGAGAGAGGGAGAAGCAGGAGCTCATTCAGGTAATTGTTAACACTTTGTTTCACCCCTCACCTGATGACTCAAACTAAAAAAGATTAAAACACTTTTCTCAGGGTAATGGTTCTGATATTTCTGATGTGGACACAGTGCTGTGAAATCTCAGAGATAAAAATGGATGTTTCATGTTGTACGTGCGAGGCTGTCACATGGTTAAATAGTTGAAGAATGTCCTGGGTGAGGTAATTTGTTGACTGTGAGTGGCTGCCTGAGCAGGGTGAGGCCTTACATTCAAGAGAATGTTCACACACACATACCTATACCTCGAGCAATACAGAAGCACTTAGTTGTAAATAGGGTTAAAAATGTAGAGTTACATAGCAGAGTGCTGAGGTCAGACTTTTGTACGGACGTTTGGCAACTGAAATGATTTGTGTGAAAATTGCAAAATAAATCACCTTCAGTGTTTTATCATTTACATTTACATTTATGGTATTTAGCAGACGCCCTTATCCAGAGCGACTTACAACAGTGCTTCAGATTTATTTTAACTCATATTGCTGTTTCCTCCAACATTTTTTAAACAACTGCAGCAGGGCTAAGATAGTATTATTATCTGAACTAAATTAGTTTAGCTTTTGTTTGTTCTTCCTTTAACTGTGTAAACTTACTCACAGGTGACTTGAGCAACACTGCCGAGTTAAATTTGACAAAACTCCTGAGGTAGCTATCTGATAGTACCAGTGTTTGACAGCTTGCTGCAGTTGTCCGTTTTTCTTTCTCCTCAATGCCTATTCTTCCTTTTCTATGAAGGAAAAGTAGCTTGAAAATTAGCATGAATTCCCATCTGATTGTCCAGTCGTGTTGCATAAACTGGACATTTGATACTACATATTAAAGCTAGGATAGTACAGTTAGCTTAGGTAAATTAGTTTAGCATTTGTTTGTTCATCAAAAAAAGTATTCCTTTATCTGTGTAAATTTTTCACTCGAATGTGACTGCTGAGGTAAATTTATGACAAAAAAAGCTAAATGTGTGACTAGAGTAGCACTACTAAAGTAAAATCATGATAGAATAGCACGTCTGAGGTAAGTTTTTGTATTGTATGTTATTGGTTTGTCTGCTTGGATATGAAACATGTTCAGTGTTCAATAAATATTGTTAAATTGTAGTTTTGTTATTGCTATTTTGTAAAAAAAAAAAAAAAAAATCAAGACAAAAATACATTTATACTGTTTATTTCATTCAGTGAAGTAAAAATAGCAAAACATATTGAAAACCTGCATACATAAATTCCTCATTTCACATTTTGAAGTGTTAAAATTGTGCATATCTTGAAATCCTGAAATCCTTTAAGTGGAAACCTAGCTAAAGTTAACTAAAGTATGTTTCCTAAAACAGAGCAGAGTTGCACGATTGCAGGTTTGGTTCTGCAGGGCAAGACTGTATGAAAGAGAATAGTATAGTGTTTACACAGTAGGTTTTTTATTTTTGAAACATAAAAAAGCTGTGAGTTATATAGACTCTGTTAGTTTGTCTGCTTTTTCCTGTTTTTTTTTCTTCTTTTAATCCCATAGCTTTGCTCACACTGTTTGAGAAAGCACATGGAAGGGTGGGTTATACTTAAATAATATATGCCTCTGCCTTTTTCCTGCAACAGGCTGACATCTTTGTGTGTCATGCTGATTTTGTTCATGCTTCAGTACAGTTTCTCTGTTTAACACGTTAATGTTCCCTTTAATGTCTGTATTATATTATTACAATAAGTTTATTATAATTAAGGCAATTCTTTAATGTATAAATGTAGTATGTGACTTTGATTGAGGAAAAATGCTTAGATGTTTGTTTACAATTCTGTTAACCACGCTGCTATTTTGGCTTAGCGTGAAACACTTGTGGCAGGACTTTAGCCTACCTTAGCCTAGCTTTTAAAATGTAAACTTTTTTGTCATTATTTCCTACCAGAGTCTTACCAGACCCTCTTTGGGTTTACTGTTACCTAGCTGTGTGGTTAGCTAGCTGAAGAGATAGTGTGTGTGTGTATATATATATATATATATATATATATATATATATATATATATATATATATATATATAGCAGTGGTGTGCAGTCAGGCCCTTCTAACCCTTCAGAGAAGGGGTGACAGTAAGTGCATGTAAAAATGTACATACTTTTTAATCAGGAAATACATATTATAGTTATTGTAAATGTATGGATTTATAAATTAAAATGGCAGAAGGGGTACCCACTTTATTCACTGTACGGTGCACACCACTGATATATAGTATATATAGTAGTGTTTGATAGGATTAGCTTTTAGCCTAACACCTAGTTGTTAACTAATTTTGGTAGCTCTACATTGTGCTGTTTCTTGCTATTATTTTTTGCACATCTCCAAATATGTTATGTAAAAAAAAAAAAAAAAAAAACAATTGTAAAATATTACCCGGCTTTGGTTCACAGTATGTAATTTTCCTCCTTTTAAATAACTCTTTATTCAGTCATGCTAATTTTAAATACAGTTTTCTCTGGTGGGATATATCTAATGTTTCTGTATATGTATACTGTATTCTGTATAATGTTTCTAATATTCTGTAGTTCTTGGTTAGTACAGTACTTCATATTTAGTACTTCAGCTGAAGGCGAGTCTGCATATTTATAGCCTTCACTGTATTCACAGTGCTGAATGAGTCTTTTTTTTTTCATAACTACTTGATGGCAATACTAATGACCATGATGCATCCTAATTAGCTACACTAAGCATGTCTCATTGTGGCTGCAGATGCCGTTAAACTTCAAATGAAAGTAAATCATCTTCATCTGTCTTCATTATCAGTGCTCTGCATTCCGTTACAGCTTGTGTAATTGTTGTAAAATGCGAGAAAATGGTTCATAGGTTCATAATGTGTTCAAAACAGAGCTTTATTGGTGCTGCAAATGGAGGTTTCGAAAGAGACCTGTGTGGGTAGTGAAGGATGCAGATTGTTTATATGCTTGTTATTTAAATAGACATGCTTTTTCAAGTTTTTAATTGCAGGATGTCTGGTATCTTTTTTTATGTGCCAGTAATTATGTGAGTAAGTCTGTTTGTATCGGTGTGGTAACTGTGAAATTGTCATTACCGCAATCATGAATCATCATTAATTAAGAAGAACAGTGTTGCTGAAATTTATATTTGACTCTATATATATATAGTCTCTTGCTTTAGATTTTGCTTTAGAATTTGATTATTAATGTCCCTCTTCTTCTACAGAAACTAGCTGTGTTGAAGGATGGCTTCCAGCTAGACTATGGCTCTCAGTCTGAACTGTGGGCCAGCAGCCCCTCCCTCGCCAATTCAAATCTGTCACTTCCTCGCCTCTACTCGGATGCGGAGTCCCAGACAGACATACCTGCTGAAGTAAGAGAAAGTGAAAAGCACACGTAACCACCTACAATGTTTTATTAACCTTAACAAATAATAAATTAGCATTCTCTAAGCAGGAACTTCTATTGAATACCATACACATAGTTTAGTGGACATAGGTGCTGGATGACCAGATGGAAAACAACTGGGTGAAACTGTTATCTGTTACCAATAAAACTTGTTCTGATATTATTCACAGCAATTGCATTCTAGGCTGTGTTCACATTACCATGCTGGTTAAAGTGAGACAGGTCTAATTATTTTACATATTTTTATGTCTGTGTGGACATTAGATTTCAGTCCTTATTTGCTCATAGATTGTATAGGTAACAATTTTTAGGCAGGTTCATGTTCAGACAGATTAATTCATACTACAGGTACAGGGCACTTGCATTTATAAATGTGATCTATTAAATAAGCCAAATCTGGCTTGTATTCTGAATGTAGCCAAATTGACTCCAATTTGATTGGAAAACATAGAATTTTCTTGTCCGCACAGCCTTTAAAAACAGATCTGTATGACATTTAAAGCAAAAAAAGACAGATTTTAGTTTTTGATAATGTGAATGTACCATATGTCCAAGGTCATTTTCACACCTGTAGTTATTTTCACTGGTCTGAATTAGTTGATGAGTTTGTCTGCATGGAGCGTTTTCCTCCTAGGCTTGGTTTGTTTTCACGCAGGCAAAACCTAAATGTACCAAAATGCACTCCAACAAATCACATCTGTCTAGCACATGAGCGGATGTCCGCGCAGTTAGCAGAGTTGCACGGCCGCGAGCAGCGAATGCTGCATATACACCGTTCAGTATGTAAACAGCTTAGCATGGAGCAGCAGCAGAGACTGCGTTTGTTCATAGCGATTACTGTTTTCACACCTGCCCAGTCGAACAGCACCAAGCGGACAAAGAAACAGAGTCTGTTTTAAACAGACCAAATAAGGTGAAAACGCCCTAAAGCCATATCTTTCACAAATGCAGACCCAGCACAAATGATTTAAACCCTTACATTATCTGTATTAAATCTCAATACTTTCTTTTCTCTCTTCTCACAATAACACAGTTCGTTTCAAGCTCCAATAAGCTGGCTGAGAAGGTACGACTGAGTTTGAAGTATGAAGAGGCAAAAAGGAGGTACCGTCCCTCTTTTATCATTCAAAAAATAATACTGTGTATTAATGATCATTTTAAAAATGCTTATATATTTCCATATATACACATTTAACCTTGCATTCTTTCATTTAGAATTGCTAACATAAAGGTCCAGATAGCAAAACTGGACAGCGAAGCATGGCCGGGCTTGCTGGACCCTGAGAGGGACCGTCTGATCCTCATCAACGAGAAGGAGGAGCTGTTGAAGGAACTGCAGTACGTGAAGCCCTGCAAGCGCGCACCCAACGATGCTGAGAAGATCGAGACTGAGAAGAAGCGACTGGAGCAAGACCTGCAGGCTGCACGCGACAACCAGAGCAAAGCGCTAACTGAGAGGTGAGGGGGCCAGGCATTGCAGGCTTGAGTCAAAAATTGAAAATCCAATGCCAAATGATGGTGAAAGTAAAATGTTGAATGAATGGAACTTGTCCTTCTTTTAAGCTTCAGCTTAGCTTAGTAATGTGTTACATGGCAACATTATAGCAAAGTTAAACATGTTGCTTTGAAACCAGCCCATATTTCCTTATCAGTCTTCAAGGGTGAGAGAGTGCAGCAGCTGTTGTGGAAAAGTGAACTCAGTTGGGATGCTAGATGCAGATGTAGCCTGAGGATGCAAAGTGTACAATCAATCATCCCTCTCTTCGCCCACTCGACTACAGACTTGAAGCTCACAATGTTTGCCAGGTTAAGGCCAATGAACCTACACAAAAGTGAGCAAAGCTAGTACGATTTCAGGAACATTTGCAATGGCAACATTTAATTACATTTTTTACTAAATACAGTTTATATAGCATTAAACTTCCTGTCAAAAGTTCCTATCAAATATTCGTCATGCTTTCTCCTGAGGTAGTAAAAGTTGTGGCCAGTCTGCTTTTTCTGTTGTGACCGGTAGCAGTTTGTTGGCATTTGTTTTGCATAATGGCATTAGTCAGCACTAGTCTGGTCATCATTTTTTGTATCTTACACGAACCAATGAGTGAATAAATGCAAATGCCAATTCTATCCCTCCTTTTGGTTCTAGTGGTTGTGGTAAATGACCAATCTAGCAAGATTATTTAATCTTATTTAGTGATTACCTGTTCAGAAGAAAATTAGACAGCTTTGTATTTGTCTTGTAGTCCTTCTGGGCTCTAAGATGTCTCCATCGATCAAATGCATTGCTAATATTTAATTATATTTTGCTCTGATTCTGATCGTGGAGCTTTTCATATGGATGCTGTGGCTGCAGTACGTGTGTTTTACATACTATTGTGTTTGATACCTGACAACCTGGGGTATGGAAAGAGGCACAAGTTAATGGGCATTGGGGCATTTTGGGACATTTTCAAACAATTAAAAAATGAACATACTGGCTGAGGCACTGCTAGAGATGTCAAGAGATTTCAGTTCTTAAACATAGCATGTTTCTTTTATATCGAATGGCACAGCCATATTATTTTATTAGCAGAAGATCAGTTAGTACAGAAAAATATACAGCTCAGAAAAAAAAGAAACTGCTTAAAAATGATGAGTTTCTTTAATTTGAGATGGATAATCTCCAGCCATCAAACCAAGCTGAAACAGCTTGAATCTTTGCACCAGGAGTGGCATAAAGTTATCCAAAAGCAGTGTGTAAGACTGGTGGAGGAGAACATGCCAAGATGCATGAAAACAGTGTCTGAGTTATTCCACTAAATCTTGATTTTTTAGCTCTTAAAACTTTATGAATATGAACTTGTTTTCTTTGCATTGTTTGAGGTCTGAAAGCTCTGCATCTTTTTTGTTATTTTAGCCATTTCTCATTTTCTGCAATTTAATGCTCTAAATAACAATAATTTTTATTTGTAATTTGAGAGAAATGTTGTCCGTAGTTTATGGAATAAAACACTGTTCATTATTTATAAATATAGTTAGCATTACTAGTGTATTACCCATATAGTGAATCCCAAGTATACAGTTAATATATTCAGCAGTGTGGAGGATGAACAGTCATATCTGACTCATCCATTCTAATGAGGACGAATAAAACTGTAGACGTGTGCCTCCCAAAGGCTCCCTAAGAGCGAGGACACCTGCGTCTTCAGCTCAGGTTCCCTAGGTGAGAACGCCAATTAGGCCTCTTTGTTCTTTCCTTCTTTCACTCTGTTCCTTCTTCTTTTCATTTTATCTCTTTCTAGTCTTTTTTCGTATCTTTTTCTTCTCTCTCTCTCTCTCTCTCTCTCTCTCTCCCTCTCTCCTTTGTTTTCTCAGAACCCCCCCCCCCCCCCCCAACCTTGAGTCATTTGAACAGGGCGCTTGTTCTGCACACTAGATACTGTATCCTCATTGAGCTTGGCATCCGCGCTCTTCCTGTAACCTGAGCTGCAGAAGCAGGGGGATGTAGGTTGAGCACAATGGGTGCCTTTTCCAGGCCTTGTGTTCCTCGACATTCCACTGCAACTTCACTCAGACATGAAGGGACGTTCAAGTAGCCTTTTAAGCGTAAACAATACGAGTGAAATGGGAATCGACAGAAATGCAATGACAAATAATAACTGAAAACATTGGTGGCTTGTGTGATGTGTTAAACAAGGAAAGTGCTTTTTCCTGAATAGTGGTGCATCTAAAATGAATTCCACTTCCATACAGTTGCTCGGCAGTTGCTGTATGATTTGATGGTGCTAGGTCATCACTGTGGTATCTCAGATGAATGCTATGGTTTATATAAGTGCAGCACAGCAGTGCCAATAATACACGTTATAGCACAAACCTCCAGTGTATTATTGCTATTATACCACAGTTCCATTACCGCTGTGTATTGAAAAGATTTAAAGAGTAAAGGAGGATGAGAAAATATGATCTATTTGGTTATAAACACTTCGAATTAAAGTAGTTCCATTGCTGCTCTGTTTGTAGCTTCGCATGTCTGGCATGTATGTGGGGGAGTAATACATGAAGAGCTTCGGTTACAGTGCATTACCGGCTGATAACGACACTCGCAGAATGCCTCTCAGCCAATCGCATTGCAGGGTTGGAACTAACTGTGGTATAATATGGTTTATATAAGTGATTTCTATGGTATTCCATTTGTTTGCTAACTTCTTGTTGTCTAGGTGGTTGAAATGATGTTTATGTGGTGTTGCTATAAATTATTGTTGCTATGACCTTCAAGGTGGTTGCTGTTGTGTCGCTAAGTGGTTGCCATATCATCCCATGTGTTTGCTATGGTTGCATTGCATTTGATAAAAAAAAAAACAGCTTACAAACACACATCACACAATCAGACAGTGTCACTATCTTAAAAAAAAACATATGTGGTGAAAATCCAGCAGCAAAATAATTAAACAACTAGAAAAAGAAGTAAAAAATGAAACCATATGCTCAACCATAATTACAATACGATACACCCTCCAGTAGAGTATTTCCTGGCTATTTGAAGGACTTCTAGAACACTGAGCAGCCATGCATATTATTAAAAACACAGTTTCAGACCAATTATAAACAGCCCAAAAACAATATCGGCCTCAGAACAACCAGTTTGGGATAATGAGACTCTGCAAAGTAAGTTGGCAGTCAGCCCATTATTCTATTTTCCAGGCATTTTTAAAGGGGGAGCTCTGTTCCAGGTAGATTGTGTTCTTTCCAAATTACTGTCCAATGCAGCAAAACTACAGCTGCTTCCCAATTATGTACTACACATACATACTGTAAGGTATAGCCTATATATTAATCTTAATAGGATCATGCTGTGAAGATGCTACTAAGGCTTTTGAAGGTAGAGGGTAATACGAATGCAGCAAATTATAGAGAAATCCTGGAGGATAGTCTGCTTCGTCTGCAGGAGGACTACCGTATATCTTGGGAGAAGATTTATTTCCCAGCAAGACAGTGACCCGAGGTATATAGTGAAAGCTATACATATAGCAAAATGACAGAAGGACAACATGATGGATGTTCAGTAGAGACTTTGTGGCTTAACTTAAAAAGGGCTGTTCATGCCTGATAACCTGTGCAACCTGACAGAACCTGAGCAGCTTTGGAGTAATGAATCGTAATGAATAAAGTAAATTGCAGTGTCCAGATGTACAAGCCTATTGAGAGGTCCTGTGCTGTGGCAAAACATGCTATAGTAAACGGATCACCAGTCTGTACAGACATGTACATGGTGTACAGAGTTGCTTAGCAGAGAATGTATGTGTTGTAATGCAGCTGTTTCTCTCTATCCTGCTGTAGGTTGAGGTTGCACTGCAAGAGGAGCAAGTTGGTGAAGGAGCTGGAGGAGGTAGTGAGGCAAGCTTCCTCACTTCACACCCAACTAAAGAGGTAATAATATGCACTTTCCAGACTTGTGGTTTGCAGAAATATTCCTACCCCTTAAACTTGTTCACATTTTGTCACCTTACAACCACAAACTTAAATGAATTTTATTGAGATTTTAAGTTTTTTTCAAAATGTCATTCACCCCATATATCAATACATAGTAGAGACACCATTCACTGCAATTGCAGCTGAAAGTTTTTGTGGTATATCTCTACCAGCTTTGCCCATTCTTCTTTGCAAAACAGCACAAACTCAGCCAGTTTGAATGGAGAGCATTTGTGAAAACTCATTTTTATGTCTTATCTCAGATGCTCAATGAGATTTAGGTCATTCCACTGTAGCTCTGGCTGTATGTTTATTAGCTGTATGTTAATTAGCTGTATGTCATTGTCTTGCTGAAAGGCGAATCTCCATCTTAGTCTGCCCTTTTTTTTTTTGCTCCATCCATCTTCCCATCAACCTTGACCAACTTCCCTGTCCCTGCTGAAGTAAGGCATCCTCAAAGCATGATGCTGCTGCTGTCACATTTTACAGTGGCGTGGGTTCAGTGATATTTTACCAGAGAAATGAACTACAGGTGTTAAAATGCCCCAAAATAGGCCCCGAGTGGTCCAGCGGTCTAAAGTGCTGCCACTATGAGCGGGAGGTTGCAGTGTTGAAGCCCTGCTCATGCAGCTTTGCCATCAGCTGCCGGTGCAGAGGGAGCAAAATTGGCTCTGCTCCCTCCGGGTGGGTAGATGGCACTCTCTACCCACATCACTAAAGGGTGATGTCTGCAGCACAGGGCGTCTGTGAGCTCCTGGTGTGTTGAGTCCTAATGAGTGGGTTAGGTAATTGGCTGGTCAAAATTGGGGGGAAAAAAATAGAAAAAAAAAAGCCCCAAATTACATACAACTTGACCCTTTAAACTAATTAAATGACTTCTGAAGGCAATTAATTGAACTGGATAATTTTGCGCATCACACTTTTCACTTTTCATATCACATTTTTTTATTGGATAAAAAATGTTAAAACCATGAATAGTTTGTAGTTGAAAGGTAAAAATATGTGTTCAAAACGTTCAAGGGGTATGAATGCTTTTGCAAGCCACAGTGGAAAAAAAAGAAAAATCCATATTTTGTGAATACTGATGATGAAGGTATTTTTTGAATCCTGCACTTTGTTAATGCCAGTGCCGGAAATCCATTTTATTGGCGTTGGCAGCTATTTGTAAACTGTTGCTGTGATCTTTATTCATTGTGAGTTCTTGCCCCGTTTCAATATTAGCCCAATATTTTCTCTCCAAAAACTGCATGTCATGAGAAATCAGTGTTATATAAGATGATGTAAGAGCTCTGTAATCGGGACAGATTTGCTGTGAAGTACACTTAAAGGCATTTTGCAGGACTCGCCAGAGACGCTTGCCTTTTGATGTAAAGCTGCGCAGTCAAACACTGCTGACTAACTTCAACAATAGCTTTGTCGCCACTTTTTGTTCGTGAATCATGCCTAATTCATTTTCTGGTTCTGGCTGGTGCACATCAAAGGCGTGGAAGTGTGGAGAGCGAGTCCCAGGCGCATACCGCTAATGAGCCTGCCATGCTTTAATTAGCATGTTTGCTTTAGTGCAGAATGCATTTGAAGTTGGGAAAGGAACTAGGGTAGATGAAGAATGGGGAGGGAGGAGGGGGATCAGGCTTCTAGACAGAAATAGAAATAGAAATGGAAGGCTGAAGTGTGAAGTGGAGTCTGCTCTTCTTAATGCTGCCTTTTTATTTTTCTGCTCTCTCTTGTCTCTTCTCTTTCTCATATTCTCTCTCTTTCTCTTGTTCTCCTCTACCTCACTCATACACCCCTCCAGCCTGTCAGCCAGCAACCTGTCGTGTTCCTCAGGCAGCAGCCGTGGCTCGCTTACCTCCAGCCGAGGCTCTTTGGCCACTTCAAGCCTCGGCTCGTCCTCCTCGCTCAGCTTCACCGACTTCTACCTAGAGCAGCCTGAGCTGTGTGACCCAGACTTTCAGGTCAAGTTGGACTCGCTGCTGCAGGAGGGCTCCTCGTCCAGCTACAGACCCTCTAGCTCCATAACTACCATCCACGAGAACGAGGTGTCGTCTGGACCAGCGAGTGGCAGCCTGGGTCCTGGCCAGCGAGTGCAGGGCGTCCTGCGCTTGTCTGAGACGCCGCGCTCCATGAGCTCTCTCTCGCCGCGCTCTTCCCTCTCCTCACTTTCGCCACCCTGTTCGCCCCTTGTCCCCGACGCCTCCTTCCTGCCCGGAGAGGCCTTCCCGGGCCCGCCCTCGCACCTTGACCTGGAGCTGCAGGCCCGGCTCGCTGAGTTGCGGCTGGAAGGAGAGCAGCAGCTTGCTCAGTTAGCCTTTCGCGACGCTAAGCAAGACAACAGCACAGCTCCTGGGGAGCCTCCTAAAGGTATGAAAGCTCTGTTCTCACATGTGGTAGATAACTGTGGTCCTGTAGTACCTTTTTCCATGTGTTTTGTGATCTTACCTGGCCCTTAAGGACCAGGGCCCTCAAAGTAGCAACTCTGAAGTAGCAACTGTAGAGGTGGAGGAAAGTGTGTGTCAAACTAATAATTTATTATCTATTGGTCCATTCATCACAAAATAGCAAACTGTACAAAACTATCATCTATGTTTAATTAAGATGCACTATATATACAGCTTTGGAAAAAAAAATAGGCGGCCACTTCAGTATATGTTTGAGTAAATTGAACATTGTTGTTTTACATTATAAACTACGGACAGCATTTTTACAGAAATTCCAAATAAAAGTATTGTCGTTTAAAGCATTTATTTGCAGAAAATGAGAAATGGCTGAGCTTTCAGACCTGTAAAGGCAAAAATATAAGCTCATATTCATAAAGTTTTAAGAGTCCAGAAATCAATATTTATTGGAATAACCCTGGTTTTTAATCACAGTTTTAAACATGCATCTTGGCATGTTCTCCTCCACCAGTCTTACACACTGATTTTGGATAACCTTGTGCCACTCCTGGTGCAAAAATTCAAGCAGTTCAGTTTGGTTTGATGGCTTGTGGATCATCCATCTTTCTCTTGATTATATTCCAGAGGTTTTCAATTTGGTAAAATCGAAGAAACTTATAATTTTCAAGTGGTCTCTTTTTTTTCTGGAGCTGTATTTGGCAGTTGAAGTTGTTTAAAAAGCAAGACCAAAATATATTTAGGCTATTTATTTTATGGAGTTGACAGGATTAAGTTTTTGTGTTCAACAAAGACTAGATTGACTCAAAATAAATGAACAACTAAAGACGGCAAACATGAAGACCATCTGAATAGGAGAATAGGAGAGCAGGTTCTTCTTTAATGGGGGTCTTTCCACATGAAGGTACTGATGGTGCACACACAAAACATGCAGAATTTCACAGCAATATTTATAGAAAACAGAGTTTTGTCTTATGTGCCACTCCTGATTTTACTCCGGGTTATCCAAGATAACGACCATTAACTCTCCAATATGGCATTGGGTTGATATTATTTAAGCAAATGAGGACACCATCCATACAAGCGTATGTTTTTTTTTTTTAAACCACTTGTAACCGTGCCAAGTATGGGCCTTTCTATTACTTCCTTGCAAAGAACGTTCTGGTCATTAGGTCTCGCCTCAAGACGAGCTAGCTATAGATCTGGTTAACTTCTGCACTTCCAATGTACAGGCTTCTTTGCTTTTGATTATACAAGGATGCTTGAGGCTGTAAAACGTTCTTTACCAGATATATATTTTTTAATAATAGTTTTTTTTAAACTTTAAGGAGCACAAAAATAATTTTTGCTGAAGTGTTTTAGGAGAATCTTTTTAGCAAACTTCTAATTGTATGTTTCATTGCATTATATATGTATGTAATTTCCAAATTATATATTTAATTAGCAAAATGTCAGGTTATTTATTTAGTTTGTCCATTTATGTATTTTGATTTAATGAGAACTTTTAATGGTGAAAAACCTCATTAAAACCTGCAAATATATCTGTATTTGGCCTTTTTTTGCAACAGCAACAATGTGCAGTTATAATAACATTAAGCAACAGTGTGTAAATAAATATGAGCTGTCTAAGCAGCATTTTAAGACTTCATTTGACACTACAGATAAGCGTCATGAGCGGCTACAGTGAGAAGATCAAGTTTCAGATCGTTACTACTTAGTACCACTGTGTGAACTTCACTGCTGCAACCTAACACCATACCTATACCACGCATTTTAATGCGGGTTCGTCTTTCTGCTTTAACCCATGTGTCTGTAGATGTTATTACGCAAACGAAGGTTTTGGGGCCCGGCTCAAAGAAGGTGGGCGTAATGTCGGCGGTGTCTGATGAATCAGTGGCAGGAGACAGTGGAGTGTACGAGGCTTCGGAGAAAAGGTAGGTGACCAGGTCAAGTTGCTTACAGCTCAGGTGTCTGCACTTTAGATGGCTGGTTTAGAACTGCGTCTACTACAATGATGCTTTGTCAGGCTTGTGTCATTTAGAGATTAGTGGTACACAAGTGAAAGGTTAGGGTAAGCTTTGTAATGTTAAAATGATATAGGATGTGACGCAAGGAGTTACTTCCATTCACTGATTATTGTAATATTATTTTCTCGCTCAGGTTAATCAGTTTATGATTATTTGAAGATAAGAAAGTGAGGAGGGGCTCTAGGACAGGAGCTTATGTTCATTTGGCATATAGAATATCCCCTTAAAATGCTGTGCAGTCCAAGACTACGTCAGATTCCAATTCAGGGAATCAACCATTAGTTCTCCTATTTGTTCTTGAATGCCTCGTACCACACAGACAGACTTTTTTTTTTTTTTTTTTTTCCTCCACATACTACCCTATTTTTTGCACTATATGGCGCACTAAATTAGAAGGCACACTATCAATAAACATCTTTTTTCTTGTATATTTTCCTACATATTAGGAATTATAAGCTGATTATCAGGCACATTTTATGTGACAAAAGTAACTAGTAGTAGGAACAGGGGTGTTACCAAGTTTTCCTTCTAATTCAGCTGGTCTCACCACTGTAAAGCTAAACCAAGTTAAGTAAAAAAAAAAAAAAAAAAAAAAAACTGTTATTCTTAAAAAAAAAAAAAAGCATTTCAGACGAGTCAAAACAAGTCACACGAGCGCTGGATGTTAATCTACACAGATTTCTTTCCTGAAAACTGTTTTATTTGGGTGAGTAAAGTGCTTCCGTCTATTTACAGTAAGCTTAGATTTCCAGATTTAGCATTAGCGGCTAATCACTAGTTGCTAGCGGTGTTTTAACACAGTAAACACACAGACTACAGTCCGATATACTCACCTCTGAACAGCAAAAGAGCTAGATCTGTGGTTAGCAGCTAATGCTAATGCTGCTTCAGCAGTGCTAGACGGGGTTAGCAGCAGGCTACAGGCCGATAATACTCACCTCTGGACCGCTAAAGAGTTAGTGCTTAGTGCGGTTAGAAGATAATGCTAATACTGCTGGAGAACTAAACTGAAACTCCTGTATAATGCTGTACTTCAGCAGAGTGGCTTTACTGCTCCTTACAACCCTGACTGTTAAAATTCATACATACAAGGCATACTGACGACTTTTGGGAAAATTAAAGGACTTTAAGTGCGGGTTATATTGAAAAAAAAAAAAATACAATACCTGAGATCTTAGATCTACAGATTATGGTCTATTGAAACCCCGCTGGCTAAAATTCAGAGGAAAACTTACGTTTCTTATGACTTACCAAAATCCTTCACTTGTTTGTAAAGCGCTTTGAGATGATTTCTGTATAAAAGTGCTCTAGAAATAGTTCATCATTAGCATTATTAACAAGAACACTGTCTGAAAAAATTAACCAACTCCTTCATTTTATAATCTCTTCAGTATGGTGTTTTTGAAAGTGTGCATCCCCTTCTGGGGTCCACAAACGCTAAAATCTATTAGGTGTTTCCCAATAAGTCCTAGTAAGAAATTTTTTCCAATAATACCACTTCAGAAACGCATCCCCTGCTTCTCGTTGTGTTTAACTGGTGGAGATGTCATCATGTGCATCTCATCTGTTATTGGTGGGTTCTTCCATTACAAAATGCTTTGTATTAAACTGGTAAGTGGACACTCAGGAACCACAGTTAAGGACTGAAGAAGGGAATGTCTATAAGTGCTGTCTTATAATAAAAGTTGCTTCTTCTGCAAAGCAAAGAGTCAGATAGCAGGGTGCATTAAGAATAGCCTTGTACCTGCAGATGTGAGGCACATATGAACTAGTGATTTTACAGTCTAGCAGACTCAACAGACTCTGGTAATGTTTGAACCACATTTTGTGTTACATTATAACAAAGTAAAATTATTTGTAGTTTTGTGACGACCAGTTAGTTTCCGGACCCCAGAGGTTTAAATCAGTGTCAGAACACTGACTTCATTTAATAGATCTAAATTGTGCTGGTGAATGTCCCCACAGGCCTGGAATCCCTGCAGAGCAGCTGCTTGGCTATGATGAAGGAGGATCAGTCAGCTGCGCTCAGATTAGACTGGGGATGAAGTACGAAGTTAAGGAGAATCGGTTTGCTGTTTTTATCATGGAGCTGATCAACTGCAGCACTCTGTCCTTGCCTGCCAACCGAAACATGTATGTTCTCTTTCCTTATCCTTTTTGATTCTTGTTTTAGATTTAGGCCCTGAGTGTAATCTGAGTGTAATCCTTTCCTTTGGAACAGACGACTGAGCCTACTGAGATAAATATCCATAAAAAAAGTGAAATTTGAAAAAGGTTCAACTGATCGGTTCTGGAGTATGGAGTATTTACAATTTTACTGGTCTGAACAATTGAATTGTTAAGAATTTCCTTTCTCTCCCATCGGCATTGGTATTTTAAGACCTGTTGTCTCCTCAGGCTAAGTAGTGCACTGTGGCAAAAATAAAATCTATTCTCTTGCCTCTGCAGGTACGTTCGGCTGGTGGTACTGCCCTGCCCAGAAGCCACTCGCTGCCTTTTCCGCACCCGTGGCTCGCTGCCCGACGACACTGTAGAGCTGAATGAAGTGTTCGGGGTGCAGCTGTCTCCTGTCGCCCTCAGACAGAAGACCCTTCGTGTCGATGTGTGCTGTACCAGCAAGTCTGGAAGAGAAGAGTGTCTGGTAGGTAGTGTTTGTAGCTGACAGGCTCACAGCTGTGTGTAATGATGTGGACAAGGGGTGTGCCATATTCTATTGTACAGAATAATGCATTTTGGAATATTGTTAGCCAAAAAATATCCTGAAATATTGTGATGTTATTTTAGGGGCATATGGGTAATCAGGGTACAATTATTACAATTAAATATAAGTCACACTAATCTCATTTTCCACTAAATATCTATTAGAGACAGATAATATCTGCTCAGTATAATTCATTGTAATTCAGTCCTAAATATATGAAGTACATTTTTGGTATCATCACAGCAATGATTTCTGTTACAGTCTGGTGAAAAATTTAATTAGAGGTCTTCAAAGTTATGTAGTATGGAATAATATTCCCAAATTAAATGCTAGATTCATATTTTTGCAATAGTGTATTCTTGAAATTATTTTTTTAATTCAGTGTTTTGTAATATCATCAAGAATATTATCACATTTTTTATTTTTAACATTATTTATATATTCCACTGTAGTCACTAAGTGTTCCACTGTAGTGCTAAGATAATATAATTTTGAGGAAAGCTGCATTCTGGGGATTTTACTAGACTGGAAGATGTAGTCTCTGATCGAGATGGTTGTAGAAATGTGAGCCAGTAGAAGACATTTGGAAAAAAAAGATAATAATAATAAAAATTGTTAGTTGTCCAATGTGGTATACATTTACAGGTCATATCACATCAGATTGCCTAATCCCAAATTTGAAATCTTAAGTGTGACTGTGAAGAAAATCTGACTGTATTATTATTAATTATTATTTTTTGTCCGTTTATTTATCCTGTGAGTTATTATAAGGAAGTGGTAACTTTAATTAATACATTATGGTGCATAATCCACATGTGTTAAAATAAGTATATACAGTACAAGTTGTTTGATTTCTCTCATTTGTCTCTCTTTTCTCGTCTATTCAAGGCTGGTGCTCAGATAAGTCTGGCTGATGTGGACTGCTCAGAAGAGTGGTGTACCAAGTGCTATAACCTCCTCAACTACATGTACATTACGGACATGGATGGCAAGCGCAGAGAGCCAGGGCCCTCTATTCAGCCAGAGAAGGTAGTGGATACAGTACAGTGCTGTGTACTTGTTTTTGTATGCAACTGAATGTGTACTTACTCCTAGACTAAGTAAACTGAAAGAGAATGTAACTTATGTTAGCTTGGTAACTCATCTGAAAACACAGCTTCTGCTAGCTAGTTGACATGACACATCGACCAAATGGTTTACATCGGAACAGCCACTTCATTAAAACCATCTTTGTTTTACACCCATTGTCTTCTTTATCATCTCCACTTACATATAGGACCCTTTGTAGTTTTCCAGTTACAGACTGTAGTCCTGTATCTATTTCTCTGTATACTTTATTATCTTCCTTGCTCTCTGTTCTTCAATATTCAGGACCCCAGAAAAGCACTACAGAGCAGATAATATTTAGATGGTGGATCATTCTCAGCACTACACCAGCACGTGTCTGATCTGCTCGTATCAGAGTAAAAAAAGTACTTTAGGGGGTTAATAAATTATATAGAGGAACAAACGTAATACAGTCTGTAATTATTAAACCACAAATTTTCCCCAGTTAGATATTTAATTATATAGCTATGTATGAAGTGGCAGTTAACAGTAAAGGCTGAATAAAATTTGATCAAACCTTTCTCATTTATCTCAAATAAACTCAATCCTATCTCAGTTTTGCCAATAGCATACAATCCATGTCTGTCCATCTGTTCATCACTCAGGTTACATCCAGCACCACAGAAAACCCAGCAGCTAACATGGAGAACGCACCTGAGGAAGACTGGTGAGTGGCCTGTTATTACTAAATGAAGCTAGGAAGCTTTGAAACATTGTGGCAAGTAAACTTGATTTGTCCTATTTAGCATTTGGCTGAAAAGTGGTGGTAAATATCGTGGTTTAATACAAGAAAAGTCTGCTGCACTCATTTAACGCAGGGTGAATAATAAGTGAATGTTCAAGCCGAGGCAGCCTTCGCTCTGTCAGTGCCAGTCAATGGAGAGGCCTTGCTACAGCCACATCCTGTCTCTCACCTGGCAGCCCCGAACACAAACAAAGAGAGCCTGGTTTAAATTTCGCCCTGCACCTCCCCTCGTCCTCTGTGCTGAATACCTGCCTGCCTTTCTCGGCTCTCGTGGGAATTCTCCCATAGCGTAGGGGCTCGACAGAAACCCTGCTCACACACTTCCCTCATTGGTTCAGATATGCGCCTCTCTGAAATGCTACAACTTCCGAAAGGCAGTATTTTTGCGCTGTTGGATGAAAAAAAAAAAAGAACATACTGGCTTTTACTAGCTGTCTACTTGTTCTGCCTTCAGCCAATATATTGATAATTACATTATAGACTTATCAGTAAGGTTTGATTTGATGTGTTTAATCATTGGACTCCTTATGGGATCTTAAAATGATGATAATAGTATTATATTTCCAAATTATATCCTGGAAAATATCTAAAATAATTGTCACATGCCAATCTGTCAGGTATGTTTTCATAGCTGTAGCTTTGCTTTGCTTTGCTTCTGGACTTAAAAACATTTATTGCGTAGAAATATGAGGCTTCAAGTCAACTTTATGCTAAATTTGTCTAAATTTAGCGTCTTAATTTAAATTAGTGATTTGTATTTTTATATATTTATTTACGTATTTATTATTTTTTTAAGTCTTAATGCTATTTGTTTGGATGCTGTAAATACAGTTATAACACTCAACATTGACTCTAAAACAGCCACATGAAGACACCTGAGAGTGGGTGGTCTCAGTCTGTGGTGAGAACATGATCTGACCTCAATTCAGCACAACTATCAGATGCATTTACTTTGCAAGTTTGAACTAAATGACTCCTGTAACCTGTTGTGCTTTCTATATAGTTCAAACTATTACAGCTATGAACAAATCCCTTCTCTGTTGTTTCTCCATGTTAAATTTGGATGGAAATACACACTAGTCTAAACCACAAGACACATTTTTCTGTATTTGCTTTCTATCTCTTGCCCCAGACCAGTCTGACCAATAAATTTACAGAATGTTTTAGCATGATTTGTTGTGATGCATTTTTCTTTGCTTAAATTATTCCCTGTGTGAAAACAAATCAAACCAAGGAAAAAACCCTCCAAATTTACGTACTTACTAACTAAAATATTGGTGTGCAAATTCATTTAGCTAATTCTTAAATGATTGCCCAAGCTGAACATACTCTCTTTACCAAAACTAAGACCGTTTTCCCATTTGGAATTTTGGAATTTCTGAACCAAAGATCATGTGTTTGTTACATTGTATTAATTTAGCATGATTACACTTTGTTTCCTTAGTTTAATTAGTTGAATATACCTTTTACTTCTGTTTATTAATAAAGGTTGTCTACAGTTACAGTATATACAGCGGTGATGAGCTCTCTCGTGCATGTACTTTTACATTGACGCACATGCATGTGGAGTAAGTAGGTGATGGTAGCCTGCCTAAATCGTGGTTTAGTTGATTGGGACCAAGATAACCTCTTTTGTTAGGATCAAATTTTAGAACTTTGTTCCAGACTGTGATTTACGACACCTTTTATATCTGCTATTTTTTTTAAACCAAACTCAAAAGTCTAAAAGTTCAGAAGCACCCTAAGAAAAACATTTGATAATTTGGATGAACTAAAAGCTGTTAGTCAGTTTTGGCTTGTGACAGTGGGCTTAGCGAACAGTTTCAGTTGATTTACACTCTAAGAGATTTTTTAAATTACACACTCACCACAACTCTGTAAGACTTCATCCTATTACTTATGTTTGCTTGGCTGAGCCAGAATCTCACGCCACTGAAACTGCACTAGGAAAATATGCAGGCCTAACTCCTGTAATTCCCCACATGACTCAAAACCACCACCAGCTTTCTGAGCAGCTAAAACGTTCTCTCTTTTCCAGGCAGAATTTGAGTAGATAAAGAATGCAGCCCAGTCACATTCTATGGGAAAAGTACAGCTCCGCCTGCGTTCACACTTTTCTCTGTGAAGTTACTGACGGAAATGCAGTGCTATTAGTTTTCGTTTGATGTAAGAATCTGTACGGTTAATAGACAACACATTGATGTTTAATTCTGTGCAGCTTCTTGAGCTCCGTAGCTGATCTGTTTGTCGGGAGGAAGTGCTCAGTGGCTTTCAGGGAGATTTGGGATTGATTGATGTGTTGATTGATGTGTTTTCTGATGTTCTGTGCTCTGACAGGCCCACGGATCCTCTGGAGGGGGACGTCTTTGTGGATGGGGTGGATCTTGACATTGAAGGGGAGGAGTTCTACCCTGAAGGTTGCCAGTGGGAGGTGGAGGAGGAGGATGAGGAAGAGGAGGAGGATGAGGAGGCAGAGGCAGCGGCAGGCAAGCCTAGTCCAGCGGCAGCTATTCCAGAAAAGGTTTCCTCCCTTTCCTGTTTTAACGAAATGGTTCCCTTAAATCCTTGTTACTTGGAAACGTTTGACACCTTTCCTAAACTCAGGCTCTGTAGTTGTGTTTTGAACTGCTAACATTTTATTATTGTATATGACTTTCTGTTTTACTTGCTGTAAAATGGGACATTCAGTTCATGAAGGATTTAACAGTATGGCATAAATCAGCAGTTTTATAGCAGGAAAAGGGCACCTCTGAAACTAAAGTTGAGGAAACAAGCCAACTATGAGCCATGTGTCAGAATTGTCTTGACCAGGGGTGTTCAAACTTTTATGTTGGGGGCCAGAAGGAGAAATATATAGTCACGGGCCACAGACTCTGTAATAAAACAAATAATGAAATATACCACTTTAAATAATACATTTTCATGATTACTTTCATTTACACACCATTTTACTTGACTTGCTATCTTTATCTATTATTGACAGTGTTGTATAAACTAAGATTTTTCAAACTGATGTTTCATTTCATGATGTCTCTTAATATTAAACTCCTTAATTACGGCAACTTTTCAGACTCTTTTGCCGTTTTTCTGCGCTACAACTGCGCACTCTCTCTGCTTTTAGACTCTTTGGCCCATTTTTCTGTGCTACAACTGCACACTCTCGCTGCTTTTAGACTCTTTGGCCCGTTTTTCTGCTCTGCAACTGCACACCCTCTCCGTTTTTAGACTCTTTGGCCCATTTTTCTGCGCTTTAACTGAACACTTGCTCCGCTTTTAGACTCTTTGGCCTGTTTTTATGCGCTACAACTGGGCACTCTCTCCGCTTTTAGACTCTTTGGCCCGTTTCTGACACCTAGCGTTTAAACTTTGAATCTCACATTCTAAAAACTTGCTTAACAGCGGGCCAACTTTCATTCTATTTCTAAAACACCTCGCCGGCCGTTCCAAAAAAGGAAACTGGCCGCAAATGGCCCGCAGGCCGTAGTTTGGACACCCCTGTTCTCGACTTTCTGCACTTTCTTTTTGTGCTGTTTGTAATTCAGAATAGGTTTTCTTCAGTATAATTTTCTGTACTGTAACACCCCTAGTAATGTCATTATCTTTTCTGGGTTGCGACAGGTGAATAAGGAGACGAGCATGGATGGCCTCCCCAACGCTGCTTCTGTGGTCCGGCCAAAGGAGCGGCGACCTGAGGTCAACCAGCAGAATCCTTTTGTGAGGGGTAACACTATAATCCGCTCCAAGACCTTCTCCCCAGGACCCCAGAGCCAGTATATCTGCAGGGTGAGCGCATATTAATGTAAAGTGTGCATACATGGGTGTATAAATATGCAGTTTTAGATGCAGTTTTACAAGCCTATTTTCAGCCTTGTTATTTTGCCCCAAATTAAACAGTTAAATTTCCTTCTAGATCAGTAAATTCATTTAGTAAATTCAATTTGAATGTATTTTTATAGCACTTTTTTACAACAAATGTCTCAAAAAGCAGCTAATTCCAGAGTCTGATAGGGTAGTGTTGCTGTATACTCACCGTGTTGTGCATCTAGCTAGCAGCAGAGATTTTAACCTGAGCATCTCAAACTCTCCACAGTACAACAGAAACATTATTATTAGTTATTACTAGTAATTGTTGGCAGGTCTGTACTTGTCACATGACAAGTGACCAAGTGTAAATGTGGTCCAGTTGTTCTTTATTAATCATAAATATCTGGTATCACTTGAGAAGAACATTATTTATTTCCTCCGTACCTGTGGATGAACACATGTATGGAAGTAAACACAATAAGACACACATTTTAATTTACTTTTGTTTTTTTTCCCTCCATTCCCCAGATTAACCGCAGTGACAGCGACAGCTCCACGTTGTCCAAGAGGTCTCCATTTGTCCGTAATGCATCAGAGAGACGCAGTGTCCGCATGAAAAAGGTACCAACATGCTTAAATCTGACACATCCCAACATCAGTAACATTAGTGCTTGCTGTTAACAGCACTGTTATCAGAGCGGGATTTTCCCGTGAAACACCCCCTGCATTGTGAACCTGAAGACTGCAAAGTCACAGCTGGCACCTGTTTTCCTTCCGAAAAAGACTAAAAGAATTCTGTTCTCTGAAAAGAGAAGGTGAATATGTGATCGGTAGTTTAATATTTAATGCTGACATTTCCTGAGTGACCCAAGGTCAGTGTTAATGAAGCACCAGCTACATTAACCACCCCCCGGTGCGGCTTCCTGAGCACTCTGGAAAGTTCAAGTTCACTCTTGACTGCCCTGTTAAAGGAGTTTATTAAGGCATTTGAGTGCATGGTTATTTAGATAACATAAAGAAGTGCTTGTGTTTGGAGAAAAATACCAAGATTTGAAGATGTGATACTTGTAGCCTGGATGGATCAGCATACCTTAATTTAGTCAAGACTGGTTGATTTGATTAGTCATACAAATTATTTATTACAATTTACTACTTGTTGATGATGATGAGGATAAACCACACTGAACAAGAGCAATTGCATACAAATAGGTATTTTCAACTCTAGTTTACGTTACGTACGAGTTATTAGTTTACTTAGTACTGTGTTAAGAGGTACTACGTAAGTGGTAGTTTATTCAATACTGGTCAACACTACTATTTTTAGTTGTCCAGTAGCAGTGCTGTGTGGCCCAGACCAGCTGCTTTTTTTTATCAGTTACTTTATTACTGCTTATCACTTCATCTATCCAACCTATTAGACTTCTTTCTGTTAGACTTCTTCCAGTTTTCTTCAGTTTTTAGAAGTCTTTTAAAAGTGTAGAAAACAGTACTCACCGCTCTCTGCTTCATCTGTAAATTTTTATGTGTTTCTGTTTATTTTTCTAGCTCAGTTTATTACTATTGCTATCGTATTTTTTACACTATAAGGCACACTTAAAATTCTTTAATTTCCCCAGTGCGCCTTTTAATTCAGTGTGCATTATGTATGAATTTTACCAGTCAGGTAGTAAGGAGCAGTAAATCCAATCTGCGGAAGCTGAGTTTCAATCTAGTTCTCCCGCACCAAGATTTGAGACTAAAGCAGTATTAGCATTAGCTACTAACCGCGCTAGTAAGTAAGTATTATCAACCTGTAGCCTTCTTATAATCCCGGCTAGCATAGGCATTAGCCCTTAACAGCATTAAGCGCTAGTTAGCTCTTTCGTCATTCAGAGATGAGTATTTCGGACTGTAGCCCTTTTGTTTACCGTGTTAAAACAAGCTATGTGGGAAGAACCGCTAGCTAATATCGCCCTGGTTTACTGGAACACTCAGGGTTTCTCATTGTAGCGCTGTCTGGCTAGCCTAAGTGAAAATCTGGAAATCTAAGCTTTCTGTAAATGAACAAAAGTGCTTTACTCACCCATATAAACAGTTTTCAGGAGGGAAATCTGTGTGGATTAACATCGAGAGCTCGTTTAACTTTAAAAGGAAATCTTTTTTATTACAGTTTTGTTTACTTAGCTTAGCTTTACTTTACATAGTTAGCTACTCCCCCACCACCACCCAGCGGTGAGACTTGCTGAATTGGAAATTCCTTATAGTGTCTCTTAAAATGCGCCTTATAATCCTGGGCACCTCTGGTCTATGAAAATAAACCAGAAAATATACGTTGATTGATAGTGCACCTTATAATGTGAATGCGCTATATTGTTTATGAATATGAAAAAAAAAAGCTTCTTGATCACTCTGTCTCTCCCTTTCTTTCTTTACCCCGTTCCACACTCTCTCTAGCCACCAATGCAGGTGCGTGGTCTGGAAGGCGTTCTGCGGACCTCCCTGGACCTGGAGCTGGAGCTGCAGGTGTCTCGGACGCGTCACAACCGTCTGAGTGAGGAGCTGCATGTCCTTCGGCAGCTGAAAGAACAGCTGGAGAGCGCGCGGCAGCTGGGCCAGCGCAGCCTTCCCACCTGGGTGCAGGAGGACGAACGCTTTCGCCTGCTGCTCTCGCAAGCTGAGAGACAGGTGGGTGACCTGCTGGATACACACACACACACACACACACACAGCATTTCTAGCACCTACTGTACTGTACTTTTCTGGGTGGGAAATGAATCAGATGTTCTGTTCTGGTCAAGAAGGTTGTGTTCAAATTTTTATGTTCCAGTACGGATTACTCATTAGCAGCTTACAGCTGTAATCGGTAAAGCATTTTAAAGATTACGCAATCGCTGTGGTCCTTTTTTTCCGTTTTAGGGTGGACTAATTAAGATTTTTCCAGGACTTGGTTGTGTCTGTCATTAACTCGCATAATGTTTTTGTTTGGTTTAAGAGAGTGCTTTAAATAACGCCCTATTAAATTCTATGAAATGTTTATATTTAATCCCCCTATTCAGGTTTTTATACGCATTTTCTTTAATGTATTTTTACATATTCGTCAACTGTGGTTACACATATGAAAGATGTTTAGAGAAATTTAGAACTGCATCCATGAGTCGTTCAAAAGTGAGCGAGAGCAAGTCAGGACTGTTCTCATTTTTATTCAGTGTGCCTTGATGTTTACAGTGTTTAATAATGGTGTAAATTTTCAATCATGTTTAGTCACTGATTGAATAATCATTTTATTTATTATATTTTAAACTTATTGAATTTTTAAATTTATTATCGTTTGTATTAGTGACTTTTCCTTTTTCTCTGTCTGTTTTGAGGATGTGATTATAACAGCTGTTATGATTAAAGTTGGCCATTATTTAGCGGTTTATGTCCAGCCCAACTGCAGGCGAATGATAATCTGTGAAAAAGTTGTTGATTATCAATAAATTTTGATGTTCTTGTTCAAAGCGAAGGTGCTAAATTCATTTTTTAGATATAAGACAATTTCTATGTTTATACATGAAATCCATTTTTTTTAATGATTAATACTAATGTAATTACTTTTTGTTTCCCTCATTCTTCTTGGTAGACTCAAGAGGAGCAGCTGCAGGAACAGAAGGTGGAGAAGATGATGCGGACGGCAGCTAAGGAAGTGCACAAGATTCGCGGGCAAAGCCGTAAAGAGGGGCCTGAAGTCCAGTCTTTCAGGTGAAGATCACATCGATGTTTTTTTATTAATTTTTTTATTTTTTTTGTAGTTATGTAACAGAAATACTGCTTTTAGATTAGCAGTAAAAGAGAGATTATAGCTGTCCGGTATCAGGATCTCATTAGCAGTAATGCTTATTTATGGCTCGTTTGATCCTGGTCTCTTCAAATCCAGTTGGAATAGTCAGCATTTTTTTTGTTGTTTATCATTCCCTGTTTATATGTTCACAGAGAGAAGATGGCCTTTTTCACCCGAGCTAAGATAAACGTTCCTGACCTGCCAGCTGACGATGTATAGAGGATCTAAAGTATTTCCAAGTCTTAAACTGCTGTTTCCGTGAAGAAAAAGCTGACCTCTGGTGGTATTATGAAGAATGAAGAATTATGCAGAAAAAAAAGTGTATATTCAGTAGGAAGAGAATGTTATTTTAAAACACTGGGTTTAAAGCTCTCAAGTCAGAATCTGTAGATTTTTGTTTTCCTTGTATTTGTTTTGTTAATTTTTTAGCTAGTACCAACAACAGCATTTTATTTTGAATTTTGTGCTCTTTTTTTTTGCTGTCCATAGCAATGTTTCTTCTGTTACTAATAATTGTATATTGGTATCTGTACTAGGTATTTTTGTGGTAGTCGATCATTCCAAAACACCAGTGTGTTGTTTTTACAGAGGTGACGAGGAGGACAGTTGCTCTGTTGATTGGGCAAAACCGCTTACTGCAAAACTCGTATACATGATGTGAATACGGATCCTTACGGTACTTTCATGATTCATAGCACAAGAGTTAGGAAATCACTACTTGGACGCTTGTCAGTATGAGTGAATTAGGTGGAAACCGGTTCTGCCAGTGAGGTCTCGAACACAAGCAGGCACATGCTTCCGCCAAGAGGACTGGCTCTGTTCTTTTCACATATAACCTAACTGATGATGATGATGATGAAGAAAATAATGTACAAAAGATTGCTAACTTTAGCAGACATAGACATAAACAAACAAACGAAAGTACGAATAACAGTAGCCCAGAGCTCTTCTACTTCTTCTTCTTCTTTTTTTTTTCCCTTAACGGGTAGCTAGTTGTAACTCTGTGCAACATTCAATCCAGCAGGTTCCCAGCCCAGTGTTCCCAATGTTGTTTAATGCACGAGTATCACATGATTGTCATTGAGGCACAGCACGTTAACCAGTGGCCACAGTCTCAGCAATTAAGTATGTAGAAACTGCACTTAGTCCCACAGCCTCTCAGGTAGATTCTTGGCTAGTTTATGCACTTTAATAGAAAGTAATCAGAGAGCGGGCAGCGCTAATGTGGCACATTGGGGTGGCACTCGTGAGCACACAGACGTGAATGAAGGCCTGATGGTTTTTTTGTTTGTTTGTTTTTTGCTTATTGCCCAGGAAGTGAACTCAATTCATCTCTTAAAAATGCATTTGCGAACCAATTCGATGTTTTGTTAATTATTATTATAATTATTTTACTTCTCTTTTATTCTATCATTTTATTTCTAATTTTATTTCTATTTTTTCTTCCCATTTTCTTCCTAATTTACACGGACAGTTTACCCAACCCACTCATAAGGACTCCCCCTATCAATAGTAATGTCTCTATGCTCTCTCAGGGCTCCGGAAGCCAAAGGCAAGCTACATGAACAGGATTCGAACCGGTGATCTCCTGATCATAGTGGCAGCGCTTAGACTGCACCGAACCACTCTGAGCCCCCCCTCTCTTTTATTCTAAATGCTTGACTCGATTTGCTTCAAGGACTTACCAGGAAATATATATATATCGTTATTGAATTCCAGACTTGATTGCTTTAATGCATTCAGAACTTGCTGTGCAGGAAGTCCAGTTCAAGGCTAATCATCTCCTAATCAGTTGTGTAATTCCCCCTCCCCGACACATTCTTTCAAATTGAGCATCGCTGGGCTTTCTGGCTGCGGAGTGCATCTCCACTCTCAGCACATGGCGCACATCCTCTGGAGGAGGGTCGTGATGTCACTGCTAATGAAATATGGAACTGGATCATTCAGAGTGGCAAAACAGCGGCAGCAGCAGAGCTGGAGTTGAGAGCTCGATGCTTCAGAGCTCTCAGAGCCTTTCACTCGCGTTCCCCTGCACACTACACTTTAATAATGCATAGTGAGCTTGTTACGTAACTCTGTGGATCTGTGTGTTTATCCTTTCCGACTCGAGTCCCTCTGCTGCAAACTGAATTCTCACACTGAATTAATTCAGATCATTTCAGCTCAGTCCAGTCCAGTAGTAGTCATTCAGTTGTGCTTATTGGAGTGATTGGATAGGTATATGTATAGCCCTTAAAAAAATTGAGAGATCACTTCTTTTTCTGAATCAGTTTCTCTGATTTTGCTATTTATAGGTATATATTTGAGTAAAAATGAACATTGTTGCTTTATTCTATAAACTACGGACAACATTTCTCCCACATTCCTAATAAAAATATTGTCATTTAGAGCATTTATATGCAGAAAATGGGAAATGGCTGAAATAACCAAGATGATGCAGAGCTTTCAGACCTCAAATAATGCTAAGAAAACAAGTTCATAAAAATCAATATTTGGTGGAATAACCCTGGTTTTTGATCAAAATTTAATGCAGCTTGGAATGTTCTCCTCCACCAGTCTTACACACTGCTTTTGGATAACTTTATGCCACTCCTGTTAACAAATTTAAGCAGTTCTGCTTGGTTTGATGGCTGTGAGCATCCATCTTCCTGTTGATTATATTCCAGAGGTTTTTAATTTGGTAAAATCGAAGAAACTCAAAAGTTTTAGGTGGTCTCTTATTTTTTTTTTCCAGAGCTGTATATACCCAACTGGCAATAATAAGTAGGGATAGTCTGGAGGACAACTTGTATAAAGCACTACTCAGTTAATTTGTGTACATGTAACTACACTACATGGAATTTAGGCTCCCCCTGCTGGTCCATCCTTAGCATTTACACTAACTGATGCCCCTTTTTTCTTTCTATATTTTTTTTGGCTGTTGCCAGCAATAGGTTCCTCCTGTCTCCTTCCAGTTCTGAATTCCAAACAACCACTAATGCCTTTGTAATAATAATAATAATAATAATACTCATAATAAGCACTCGACATGCGGAATACTTTTTAAAACTACAGCCACACTCCTATATACTCCCTATTTGTACTTGGAAACTTCATGACTCAGCACCAGCCAGCTTATTTAGAAATTCCAACAAGACAAATCCTAAAGCCTTCAGTTTAAGTCCCAGCATTGCACACACGTGCATGTGGCGCCTGGTGGTAATATTCTCCGCCCAGGGACGGGTGCGTGTGTTCAGAACCCGTTTCTGCTCTCCTTGGGTGACCTTTTTCTTGCAGAAAGAACTGGACACGTGCCTTTGACCCCTGTGAACTCCAACTAAATTAGTTTCCCCACTATACTGTTGTTTCCTTTGCCTTGCACCTTGAGATATAAAAGAAAAGACAAAGACAAAACCAGCAAATACTGTCCCAGTCAGCACCTTTCCATTCAGAACAAGGCCCATTGGAAAGAATTGAGTTGAGTCTGAAAGCTTTACATTTAACCAAATATCTCTAATGCCTCTAGTTTGAGCTTTTTTATTTAAAAAAACAAACAAACTAATAAATAATGAGCACCAGCATTCTCAATCATCTCCCAGCTCAGGCTTATGAGAGTTCAGAGAGTAAGGCCCAGACTTCTGGGAAGTTTTTCTTTTCTTTTTTTTCTAAATCCATTCTCGCTTGGCATTCTGTTTTGCCCCTTTTTTTCACACAAGCTGCGTTCCAAATTCAAGGCTGTGTTCCGTGGTGGGGTGCATTTTTTTTTTAGCCACTATACGTCATAGAAGGCTCCTTTGTATACAGCTAAGATATGCACCTGACATTCAGGATGATTTGAAGGACACAACTGATGTATCCTTCATTATAGCCAACAGTCACCCACAAATCAATGCATACATTCAGCAAAAATTGCAAAAATGGTGGGAAATATAGACTCTTGAGCAGAGTTAGCTTTAAATTCAGAAAGTAATTCTTTAGAAAACACTCCTACTGAGGATCTACCCTACTTTGACTGCAGCCTATAGTTTGGAACGCAGCTACAGATTGTAGATTAGACTAAGTTACTGATTGCTCTAGGCTCATTTGTGTAGGCTTCTCCAGATCCACTGGTTCAGTACACGAAGTTACTACCACTGCACACCTGGCCCAGGGCCTTTAAGCTACGGTACAAACGAAAGCATGAAACTGAAGCCTTTTGGAAAAATCTTAATCCTTTACGTATTTTTGTTTTGTGGAATGTCCGTCTGTTTGAAGAGTTTGGAGACGAATGTGAGGATAGAAATGTTTCCCTTTAAACAACCTGCACTGTTGTTAGCAGCTGAATGTGAATTGTTACATGGAAACACTACACTCTAGTTTTCTGTAGTGAACTGGAAGAAGAACAGCACACGGTTAAAATAAATAAAGTGGCAGCCTGTGGAGGATGAGCGACCCTTCCGATCGACTAGGTGCTCTTTTTACTCTCTGATCCAAGGCTCTGACACGTCGCTTATCTAACACTCTGTATGTGTTTTTATGTTCTGTTGACTGTGCGGTCATTGTAATCATGTGCAAATCATGTAGGACTCGCTTTAGATAACCATGAGATTAAACAAGAAAAAAAAAAGAGAAACAAATCACCATCAGTAACTGATGCTGGTAGTGATGACTGATTTGTCGTTCATGTAGACTTACAATAGGATTCTTGTTTTCAGAGCGTATTTTTGATTCTTTTTAAATCGGACGTTTCAGTGCTGATGGAAGAAGAACTTGGTCTTTCCACAGAGGCGGATTGGAGAAAATACAGCATGTATTTATTGCACTTTTGTGATTTGGGTGTGCTGTTTTTCTTTTCTTGTGAGACTTACGAAAGCTGTGAATTTTATCATCAACACTGTACTGTCAACGAAAATTGTAAATATGTCACCAGCACAAGAATATGTTTTGTAGTTTCACAACAAATATAAAAAAAAGTTCTTTTCTTCTAATCCCCAGTCTGTCTGTCTTTTTTTTCCTTGAGTGCGAGTTTCCTGAGTTTACATCCAGATTAAGCATCTTAATAGAAGTATACATACACTAAATATAGTATTGTCCCATGGATGTAAAGAATACTGCTCCTGCACTAAATGTGGATATGAATCAGTTGTCTATTTCCACAGACATTTCTATCCAGATGCCACCAGTCACAATAATTATCCCCTATTGCATTGTCCACTGTGGGTGGTAATGCCTTCTATGATATTTTCCCAGCACACCTGCAACATTGCAAAACTTCAGAAATGCAATAAACTGTCATCGATTATCAGGCCCTGTATGTTGCCTTGCCATGAGCACACTGACCAGTGTTTGTCCCTCACAATATAACACCTCACAGACAGAAACAACACAGAAATAACATTTTATGATCAGTTTACATACTGCTCTCTTAAGTCTTTTGTCCGTGCATGTCAGCGTATAAAAATAAATGACATCTCATTAATTGAATTCATGATTTTTTTAATTCAGTCCGGTCCCATTGCCACAGATGTAGCAAACCTGGGTATTTGAGCCACCACTGCATATTCATCCATAATAATAACTATGGATTTAGAATACTATCTTACAAAAGGATAAATTATGTTTAATTCATACATCAGGAGTTATAGTAGCTAAGTAGCTAAAAAAAAATAACCCAATGTCTAGATAAGACCTGTTTAAAAGAAGAGCTAAGGAGCATGCCTAATGGACAGGCCTTAACTTTGGTCTTGTGTTATCAGTGTAACCTGAGATATATTTTTCAATAAACAACATGTCTCCAGGTTTACATAATTTGTCCAAAAAAAGCTTTGGGAAAAAATAAGAGACCATTTAAAAAGTTTATTTGATTTTACCAAATTGAAAACCATAATCAAGAGGAAGATGGGCATCACAAGTCATCAAACCAATCTGAACTGCTTGAATTTTTGCAACAGGAGTGGCATAAAGTTATGTAAAAGCAGTGTGTAAAACTGGTGGAGAACATGCCAAGACGCATGAAAACTGTGAACCAGGGTTATTCGACCAAATATTGATTTCTGAACTCAAAACTTTATGAATATAATTATTATTATTATTTTATTAATATTGTATTCTTTTTCTAATTGTGGATATTTTTTGCTTTGTTATTAATCTGAAGCCCAAATACTAAATGTGACAAAATAATAGTAGCTAAATTATAAAACCAATTTTAATCATATGGTTGTATTAGGAATAAAAAGCAATAATTATAAATTAAAAAAGTTATTTGTATTTGAAAAGTCAAGTGTATTTTTTTATATTTATATATATTTGTATTAATTTATTTAAGCGTATTTTCATTTTTATATTAATATTTGTTTGTGTTTATTTATTTAGACGTATTTTAATTGTTATATTTATATATGTTTTATTATTTATTTATTTATTTAAATGTATTTTGTGTGTTTCCGTGCTCTTAAGGCTTCCTGCTCCCGCAGCCCGTGTTCAGTGCTGGAGCGCTAGTAGCTGCTTTATCCGCCGAGCCTCAGCGCAGCAGAACTCCTGCCAGGTAAGCGAGCCGGACAGCGGGCTTCACACCTGCTCTACCTGCGGTTAACTTCAGGTTCCTGTTTTCTGGAGTTTATATTATTATCTGTTCGCGGTATTGTTTAGTGTGTGTTTGTGTATTGAAGCGTATCTAGGCAGCTAGTTAGCTTAGCTCACTTGTTTGCTAACGCTAGCTTAGCTACAGCAAACTTAGGCAGTCTGTGGTGTGAAATAGTATTAGTGGGCTAGAAGCTAAGCTAAGCTAATCAGAGGTGCGTTAGCTTGTTGGCTAGAGGGGGTAGAGTGTTTCATAACAGTAGGTTAGTTAGGTTAGCTTAGCTCCTTGTATTTGCCAGTATCTTAGCTTTTATCCTGTAGCCATATAATTAAAATTATATTTAAATACGTAGTTACTCTTTGTTCCTACCTGGCTAGAGCTACAGTACAAGCTAGCTAGGTAGCTAACTACGTAGCTTGACTAGCTAGCTAGGTTAGCTAGCTTCGTGAGCTATGTGAGCTGCCTCTTCAGTGTGTTGAACTATATTGTTTTTTTTTGTGGGTAAAACGTATTAATTTCTCAGCACCGTGTTGTTCACACAGTTTATGCACTTGCATAAAGGCAAAGCCAGCTTTCTCTAACCTACTTTCACACTTTTAAGTAGTGGTTTTAGCGTTAGGTAGCTAGATTATTTTAACAAGCTGTATTAGCTAACAGGGCATCTATCTAGCTTTGCTATGTTGTTTGAGCTTGGAGCTGAACTCAGGTGCGTTTCTTTCCAGAGTTCCAGTTTGCTTCTACCTGCCTGTGGCCGCTTTGGACTCGCCTGGGTGCTTGGTTGCTTCCTCAGCCTGCAACAATGCCAGCCGCACTTGCAGATACTAGTCAAATTATCTGCGAGGTCTGGGCCAGCAACGTGGAAGAGGAGATGAGGAAGATACGACAGATCATTCAAAATTACAACTACATCGCTATGGTATGTAATTTTTTCTCTGTGTGTTTTTTTTTTTAATAAATTCTGTATTTTGTTGTAAATCACACAGGCCTACTCAGTGTGGGCTCCATTACACTATAATGCTGTTCCTGTTTTGGTTGAAAGTGGTCATTGTAGCTTTTAAAAATCTTCTGGTTACAACAGGTTGTAAGTTTGAGTTTGTCCATACAGTAGACGACTTTGAAAAGACTTTTAACAGACTAAAGTCTGACCCCTCTCACATCTAAAGATAACTCTCACACTGTTTACTCAAAAACTGAGATTTTACAAGATCTGGGGATCACTATCTGCAAGACTGCAACTAGATTTTTTCTGAGATCATTTCCCATCAGGCTTCTGGTGGAGTTCACATACAATACCTATTACATATTAAGTTATAGATAATGTGTGTATCAATACTGTGGTTTATCAGAGACTCACAACTTTGTTTTAGATAGAATTAATGCGGTAAAGAACGTAATTCTTGCAAAATGTTTATTTATTGAACTTGTTTGTATCAAAAATAACACTGCACGATAAGATGAAGTAGTGCAAAATAAAACAATTTAAAATACAGTGTGCAGTTTTAAAGGGTTTAAAATACTGTACATATTAAAGTAAGATATATGTTTGTCGCTTTGATAAATGAAAGTCGCTTTGGACAAAAGCGGCTGCCAAATGTAATGTAGTGTAATGTAATGTAATGTTTGTAAGTATATTATAAAAAATATGTGTGTGTATGTATGTATGTGTGTGTGTGTCTGTGTGTGTGTTTGTGTGTGTGTTTGTGTGTGTGTGTGTTTGTGTGTGTGTCTGTGTGTGTGTGTGTGTGTGTGTGTGTGTGTGTGTGTGTGTGTGTGTGTGTGTATATATGTGTATATGTATGTATGTATAAAAATGTACGTAAAATATTCTTGACTTGCGGCTTCCCCTAGCTCTCCTGTTGGTTGTTGACATTGTTCACGTCACTATTTGCGTGAGCCAAGTCTAAGATAATATTAAACACGGTTGATTTTATCTGAGCACCAGAATGCAAAAAAGACTGACTAAAACTTTCAACTCTAACCACCTTACACTGAACGATTGAGATGACGAAATCGCAACTCGACTCTAGCAAAACTCTAATGATTTTATCACGACTCTGGGAATTTGTATGCGACAGTGAAATGAGGTCGACATAAGTTAGAGTTGCATAAAAGAATGGACGTTCATCCTAAAACCTGGTTTAATTTCTCTCTTCTTCACCAGGACACAGAGTTTCCCGGAGTGGTGGTCCGACCCATCGGAGAATTCCGCAGCACAGTGGACTACCAGTATCAGCTCCTGCGGTGTAATGTGGATCTGCTGAAAATCATTCAGCTTGGTCTAACTTTCATGAATGAAGATGGCGACTATCCACCCGGAACAACAACTTGGCAGTTCAACTTTAAATTCAATTTAACGTAAGTGTTGGTTATCCTTGTTTTGAGGTGACTTAGTTCAGGTCAATACAGGGCCTGTATTGTAAAGTCCTATTTAGAGAGCTTGGAGGGGAGTAAGCCTGGGATGCCAGATTTCACTGCTGAATCCTTACTGATTATGTCTGGGCTCCATGTTTGAGTTAAATGTTGCTAATCAGATCATAAACAGCCACAGCAGCCTAGTTATTAGGTGGAGGAATTTAAAGTTTGGATAAACCATTACACTAATTACCTCTCTCTGTTTTTTTAAATAGAGAAGACATGTACTCTCAGGACTCAATAGATCTTCTGCAGAACTCTGGTCTTCAGTTTAAGAAGCATGAGGAAGAGGGAATCGACACGCTGTACTTTGCAGAGCTCCTGATGACTTCAGGCTTAGTTCTGTGTGAAAATGTCAAGTGGCTCTCCTTTCATAGGTGACGAACATGAAGGAATTCTTCTTCTCAAATCTTTTATTTTTTTGCTAGTATTGTTTGATTTCTCTTTTGATGTTTAGTTCACTGATCACCTGTATATTCTTGTCTGTTTTTGGACAGTGGGTATGATTTCGGCTATCTGGTGAAGCTCTTAACAGATGCCCGCCTACCAGAAGAGGAGCATGAGTTCTTCCAAATTCTGAACCTCTTCTTTCCTGCAATCTACGATGTTAAGTATCTTATGAAGAGCTGCAAAAACTTAAAGGTGAGATTACTGTTCAGCAATATCATGTCTGGCCTTTAGAGAGGTTACATTGTGTTCTTGTGAATTCACATGCTTGTTTGTGTGTATGGGTGTTTTTATTTTGTATTAAATTAATTAAAAATAAACATCAGCTATTTAACAATCAGATGTGTTGGGCAGCCTTTGCTATATTGTGGTAAACGCTCTTTATGTGGGCTGGTTGAACTAAGCCAACATGGTTTGCCATGTTCTTGCACATATCCTTCTTTTTGAATATTCTGAGCCTGTATGCTTAACACACTATGTTCAAAAGTTTGTGGGCACCCCTTCTAATAAATTAATTAAGCTATTTGTTTATTATTAATAGGTACACTTGGTAATTGTAATGACAGTATATTTACCCTTTTTAAAATCTGATCTGAGCAAAAGACATAATAAATGAGGGTTGTAATGTGAATGTAGCTGTATGCTCTTATTAATGATCTGTGTTTTTGTCAGGGAGGACTTCAGGAGGTTGCAGACCAGCTGGAGTTGAAGAGGATTGGGAGGCAGCATCAGGCTGGATCTGATTCACTGCTGACTGGAATGGCCTTCTTCAGGATGAAAGAGGTAGGAATCTTTATCAGATATCAGCTCCAATCACTATCCTTTCTTACGACCAGTCACTGCCCTTCATTCTCTTCTGTTCGGATGTAATGCCATCCTAAAATCATTTATAAGTTTTAAGGTTATGGTGAGCTACAGTTACCCCTTCTCACTCCTAAATCTTTTAATCCACTACAGTTCCCACAATACAATGCAAAAGTTAGTGACTTGCAGCATTATGTTTCATGTTTAAAGCATGTGTGTGAAAAATTGCCAAAACTGTGCATACAGTGTATTCTCTTATCGCCTCGGCTCTCTTATTACGTCTGTATAGTGATAAACCAGGATAAATATGCATACTGTTTCATTCCTAATAGTGGATAACCTCAGATATGAAAGACCCTTGAACTAAAACATACTAAAGCACTATTCAAACATAAGCAACTGTAAACCTTGTGAAAGAAGTGCTCACTGGTTTCTCCCAGAAGCTCCCAGAAATTAAGGGCAAATGCAGAAGAAATGAACCCCCTGTTTGTTTAAACATTGAGCATAAATTAGCATTTGAAACAGCAAACTGGCCTGCTTTGCACATGGCATATACAGCTCTGAAAACTTAAAACCACTTCAAAATGATTTTCTTTGTTTTCCCCAAATTGAAAACCTCTGGAATATAATCAAAAAGAAGATGAATGATCACAAGCCATCAAACCAATCTGAACTGCTTAAATTTTTGCACCAGGAGTGGCATAAAGTTATCCAAAAGCAGTGTGTAAAACTGGTGGAGGAGAACATGCCAAGATGCATGAAAACTGTGATTAAAAACCAGGGTTATTTCAAATTTCTCAACTCTTAAAACTTTGACTATGAAATTATTATTTTTTGCGTTATTAAAGTTCTGAAAGCTCTGTGTTTTTATTTGAGCCATTTCTCATTTTCTGCAAATAAATGCGCCAAATGACAATTTTTGTTTGGAATTTGGGAGAAATGTTGTCCTAGAATAAAACAACAATGTTCATTTTACAATATAAAATCAGAGAAACTGATGCTTAACTATAGGGTTCCTATAGGATTCCTCTTAAATGTGTGGCTTTAAGAATTGTTCAGTTACTCTGAAGTGATTTGAATTGAAATCTGATACGATTCTTTCTCTACAGCTCTTCTTTGAAGACAACATTGATGATGCTAAGTACTGTGGGCGGCTCTACGGCCTGGGGTCCGGTTCCACCCAGAGTCAGAACGGCATCTCCAGCTCCTCACAAGAAGAAACCAACAACAAGCACTGACCACCGAACTGGCGGCCAAGTGGACGACGCACTTGTTTTTATCCCATCCAGCAGACGTCATTCTTTGTTCCTTAAAAATTACACAAAAACTCATTCCAGCGGCCCTGTTTTAAAGGGACGCTGGAGGAAACTACCAGTTCTTTCAGATCCAGTTTTGCTGTTGCAATCCAATCCTATTACAAACATCCCAATATTCCAAAACAAAAACTCTGTAGTGGTGATTTTCCAAGCAGCCATTGCTCCAGGACATTTTAGCTTTTGTTTTACAGCATTAAAACAACAGAAAATATTTTTTAAGCACGGGACCAGCACTTGTATCTCACTGCTAACAAGATTCAAGGCATTTTAATATGCTCACCAGCAGTTTGGCAGAATCCTGTTCAGGAATTTTTTCCCCTTGTTTTCTTAAAAAAAGAGTAAAGAAAAAAGCTTGAAGATATTCAGTGGCATAAAGGTAAGGGAAGAATTGTTTAATGTTGGAAACATGCTTGTAGGGATTGTAATATTTTAAATTATGCTGGAAAGTGTGTGTATTAAAATGTAAACTTTCAAAGAAGCCAATATCTTTCAGCATTTTTCCTATGACGTTTTAGACCTGGTTTTGCAACACCTTTTAAGACTGAACACGTTGCAGGGATACACTGGTTCTGTGTAACCGTTCTTTTAATTTGTCCACCATGAAAAGCGGATGTTTGTGGTACATATTTGTTTTTATTCCATTCGTTGTTCGAAATCATTGTATATTAAAATGTTTTGTATCAACTGATTATTTTTTTTAATTTTATTTTCCATCACATGTATATAAAAATAATTTCTTAATTAACTCTAAGTCATGTTAGAAAGAGGTGTTGAAACAAAGTCTACGTTCATTTCAGAAACTGAATTTCTGATTAAAGCCCTTTTTTTTAAATCTATTATGTAATTTTTCAATGTTGTGTTTTACTGGGGGGAAAAGGTGCAGCAGAAATGGCTGCGCATTAGTTTCCAAACTGAATTTGGACTTTGTTTCAACACTCTCTTATGCTTCTTTTATGCAGGTGCATCCCAAGAAAAGTTTATTTATTTCAGAAATTTAAAAAAGTTCCTCCTAATAAATATATACTGAGTTTATCACAGTGATCTATTTCCAGTGTTTTATTTATTTAAATGTTAATGAATATTGCTTACAGCTAATGAAAACCTCATTATCAGTCAGTATTTCAGAAAAAAAAGACCAATTGGTACTTTTGGCACAGTGCCAAGTCCTGCTGGAAAATAAATTCTGCATCTCTATAAAGCTCGTCAGCAGAGGGAAGCGTGTGTGTTTGTGCTCTTAAATTTTGTTAGATGCTGCGCTGACTTTGAACATGCTATAACATAGTGACCAACACCAGCAGATGTTAAATCTCTCCAATCCGTCACTGATTGTGGAAGCTTCCCACTAGACCTCGAGCAGCTTGGGAGTGTATGACTCTTCCTCCAGACTCTGCTCTCTTGATTTAAAAAAAAAATGGAAATGCTAATGGTGGTACTGATGGTTTAGGGATCATTGTCATCTGTTGGAGTTGCTCCATCATGTTGTCCAGCAAGTCTAATATCAACACATCGTCTGCCAGGACTTTATGAAGATGCAGATTTCATTTTCCAGCAGGACTTGGCACACTGCCCACATTGCTGAATGTACCAGTTGGTCTGAGATACTGACACTTAGGTTTTGATAACATGTGAGCCATAATCATCTACATTTAAAAAAAAATAAGCACTTGAAATTGATAGCTCTGTGTAACTAATCCTAATCTATATAGCTTTACTTTTTATTAACTTTTTATTTATATTCTGATTGGTTGATTTTCACTCATTTGGGATGTGGTTTTGGCTCTTGCATTGAATGAGTATGTGGGTTCTTGTAACTGCACTGTCCCCTGTGGGTGGTAATGCCTTCGATGGCATATTCCTGGGTACATGCGTGACTTTATTGAATGTGTGATAGTAAATGTCTGCACAACTTAAGGAAACTTAATGAAATGTATTTCCCCAGCCCTTCAGATTCCCACAATTCTCTGTTAACCTACTGCCTAGTAACTAGCTACCATAACAAAAGCTAACTAAATCCCTATCCGGATGGGATTAGTTTCTCATGGGGCCCTGGGGTAATTTTCTCTTTTATGGCACACTTTGGGCACACTTTTTTTCAAGAAGATCCACAGAAACACAACAGCGAGTGGAAACGGAGAAGCTAATGAACGCTATGTCACGTGACCGAGAAAGCCACACAACTCACTGGTCCTCCTGTTTGTTTGTTTTTTTTCTGGATGCAGGTGTTTTATCACTGAGTAGAAGTTTGAAATATTTTTTTTTCACCCCAGAGAAACTAATCCCGTCCGGATAGGGCTTAATTTAGCATTAGTTTTATTCAGTAGTTTATTTTTAAGACCGTTAAACACCTAGTGTTTGACCGCCCACCTTTTTATGGAAAATAAAAGCTCCAGCTCTTTAAAATGCTGTGCAGCCCAAGAATAATCCTAATCCCTGTTTAGGAAACCAGTACTTCATTTTCCAAGTGGTGTGAAATGTTCTTCACTGTGGTCAGTCTGTTCACATACTGTGTGAAGAGAATTCCTCCCAGGCACATGAGCAGGATATTACTACTGACATTTCCTATTTAGATGAAGTCATCATGTCTACTCAAACCACAATCAAGCAGTCATTTGGTTATTAATCTGCTGCTACGAATTATAATCAGCTCGGAAGATGATGAATCTAATTAGGCATTTTGTTTTCACCCTAGGAAATTGCATTTCCTGTCTATGTGCTTGCTCTAATTTATTGATAGCGCTGAAAAGGGCTTGAGAGATGCATCTGAGCAAATGTGATAAAAAGCTGTCCTGATTCTCTCACCAATTAAACGCTGATCTGATTTTGACAGTACAGAGATTCAGTCAGTAAGATGGGGCTTCATGGTCGCTACATTTGAGAGACTATAGGAGCTATAGAATTATTTTTTATATGTGATATAATTTTATAAATTTAACTCCCTTCCCTCACTAGGACTATTAGTAGTACTGCCCCCAACACTGTGAGGATGTAGATTAGCACATGCCTCCCTTAATATATGTATATTATACATGTGGCAAGAGAGCGTCATGCCATCTACCCAATCAGAGAGAGCAAGAACAATTGTGTTCTCTCAGACTCCGGCTGCTGATGGCAAACATGATGATCTTTAGTAAATCACAGTGGCTCCGCTCTGCCCAATTCGAGCTGCAGTACAGTTTTAGAGTGACAGTCTGCAGGTTTTTGGTGAGAACGTGAAATTACCCTGAGCATGCTAAACAGTACTTTTTAAAATGTGCATTGTGGTACAATCTCTTTTTTGTGTAGTTGAACCTGGTGATTTTAGCCAGGATTCTGTTGCGCCGTCCTTTATCTTGCCAGCTCTCTTCAGTTCTAAATCAGTGATCCCTGGACTGGGTGCCAACCTATAGTAGGGCACAACACTTGCACTAATTTACTCACTTCTAGCATGCCACCGCACCAGCATTCCAGGATCTGCTAAATGATTTGCCTCAAGCATTTTGGAAAGATTATCTGTATACTGTTGAAGTTTAAAATTGCAGAATTTTAGAATTATACAAATTTACAAAGGGTGCACAATTCATCAAAAGAACACTTTTCCAACAGTTGAGCACTGAGGTGGACTAAGAGTGCATTGGGTTTGTGTTGCAGCCAGTGGCACGAGTCAAACCTTTCACTAAGGGTGTTTACATTCACTCAGTAATCTAATTATAATCAGATTTCTGCAGTTATCAAATTATTCAAGAGGTCATGTCATTGGCATGCTCTTGATTTTGACTCGTTAACTTTTGATTTAGACCGAAAAGTCAGATTTATAAATCTTACCTCTAAATCTTGGCTCTTAGCTTCGAAATTCTAGCTGAATTAATCAAATTTCTCAGCACTTGCTGCTTGATTCATTTAAACATGTTTTTTTTTATTTTAACTGATTGCAGTTATTTGGGTCAACACATTACTCTTAGTACTGGTTTTTAATTAGTGCAACACTATTGTAGGAGGCCAGTGTGCATGTGTATGTACAAAAAATGAAGGAAAAAATTAAGAGACCACTACAGTTTCTGAATCAGTTTCTTTGATTTTGCTATTTATTGGTATATGTTTAAAATGAACATTGTTGTTTTATTCTATAAACTACAGACAACATTTCTCCCAAATTCCTCCCAAAAAGTGTTATTTAGAGCATTTATTTGCAGAAAATGAGAAATGGCTGAAATAACAAAAATATGCAGAGCTTTCAGACCTCAAATAATGCAAAGAAAACAAGTTTATATTCATAAAATTTTAGGAGTTCAGAAATCAATATTTGATGGAAAAACCCTGATTTTAAAGTACAGTTTTTTTATGCATCTTGGCATGTTTTCCTCCACCAGTCTTACACACTGCTTTTGGATAACTTTATGCTTTCACTCCTGGTGCAGTTCAGCTTGGTTTGATGGCTTGTGATCATCCATCTTCCTGTTGATTATATTCCAGAGATTTTCAATTTGGTAAAATCAAAGAAACTCATCATTTTTAAGTGCTCTCTTATTTTTTTCTTCCAGGGCTGTACGTGTAAAACAAATGTACAGAGGTGCTTTAATACAACTTGTAGCTTTAATTCAAATTCTATTTTCTTTGTGAAAAAAGGCGTTTATTAATGTACAGACAGCACAGCTGACCACTGATCAGAGTCAGTTTATACATTTAACAAAAATACAAATATATTATCAGTGAGAAAAAGTGTAAGTGCTGTTGGGACAGGAAGAACAGTTATAAAGTGAATCTCTGCCAGGCTTTGCAGAGGGAGTACGTGGTTCCGTACTGGACCAACAGGTTCTTCGCTGTCTCGCGGAGATGTTTCGGAACCGTACCAAAGTGTTTATCCATGTACAAGAGGACAATGCAGCATTCAGCCACATTAGGGAACGGGTATTTCTGAAACAAGAGTAAAATACATGTTTTGTAAGATATTCTTCAATAAGAGCTTTGTATAATTTAGCATTTGCTGCAAAAATGTAATATACTGTACTGTTTTGACACCTTCAATTCTGTTTTTTTTTTTTTTTTTTCATTATTTTGTGTTTCTTCACAGTCTGGATGACTATTAATTTACAAATGTAGGGGGGGGGGGGGGGGGGGTGGGCATTGAATGAGAAAGTGTGTCCAAACTTTTGACTGGTGCTGTATAACAGTTCACAAAATCAGCCAACTTACCTTCAAATGTTCTGGTATATCAGAAAGCTTTTTCTGATACTCAGCAACCTGTGCAGCCAGAGCGGGAAAAGACTCACCATCTGCCACATATGACCTAAGAGAAACAGACAGTCTAATTAAAGAGACATCATCTTTTATTTCCTAATTAATATCATGCGGTTAATGCTGTCATCTTACTTTAAAACAAAATAAATCATGAAGAGGAAATAGAGAGAAAAACAGATTTAAAAGAGATTATTATACAATATCTGTGTAAATAGTGAGGTGTGAGATGTGAATTATTGAATTATCGGATGAAACACTAACACGGATGAAAGTGTTTCCTCAGAGGATGGTGTGGAAAAGCAAACACCTTTATATCTTCTGAGGTGTTATCTTGTGAGTGTGAGCGAGGTCTGGTATTGGGCTGGGTATTATAATTTGATACCAAAAAGGTACAGACCAAAATATCTCTGTACTCCCGAGTACCGAAAGGTCTAAACAATTTGGTGCTTATTTTCTATACTTTGAATGAAACATGCAGAAATTTGCCAACTTTCATTCTCTCTCATTCACACTGTCTCTCTCTCTCTCATTTACTCGTTCTGTCTCTCCCTCTCTCACTTACTCGCTCTGTCTCTCCCTCTCTCACTTACTCGCTCTGTCTCTCCCCCTCTCACTTACTCGCTCTGTCGCTCCTTCTCTCACTTACTCGCTCTGTCGCTCCTTCTCTCGCTAACTTGCTCTGTCTCTCCTGCTCTCTCTCTCTCACGTTGTCTCTCGCTCTCTCGTGCTATTTCTTGCTTACTCGCTCTGTCTTTGGCTCTCTCATGCTGTCTCTCACTCACACCGTCTTTCCCTCTCTCGCTTACTTGCTCTGTCTCTTCCTATTTCGCTAACTCGCACTGTCTCTCTCTCTCCCTCTCTTACTCGCTCTGTCTCTCTCGCTCTCACGCTGTCTTTCGCTCTCTCGTGCTATTTCTCGCTTACTCGCTCCGTCTCTGGCTCTCTCGTGCTGTCTCTCTCTCACGCCGCCTTTTCCTCTCTCGCTTACTTGCTCTGTCTCTCCCTCTTTCACACTGTCTCTGGCTCTCTCGCTCGGTCTCTCACTCTCTCACTCATGCCGTCTCTCGCTCTCTCGTGCTATTTCTTGCTTACTCAACTCTGTCTCTGGCTCCCTCATGCTGTCTCTCACTCACGCTGTCTTTCCCTCTCTCGCTTACTCGCTCTGTCCCTCCCTCTTTTGCTTACTTGCTCGGTCTCTCCTTTTCTCGTTACGTCTCTTCCTCTCTCGCTCGGTCTTCCTTTTCTTGCGCTCTCTCCCTCTCTCTCACTTACTTATACTGTCTCTCCCTCTCTCACGCCATCGCTCTGTTTCTCCCTCTCTCGCTTACTCGGTCTGTCTCTATTTTTTTCGCACTGTCTCTCCCTCTTTCGCTTTCTTGCTCTGTCTCTTGCTCACTCACTCTGCCTCTTCCCCTCTCTGACTTACTTGCTCTGTCTCTCCCGCTCTCGCTAAGTCGCACTGTCTCTCTCTCTCTCTCTCTTTCTCTTTTTCTCGCTTGGTCTCTCACTCTCCCGCGCGCTGTCTTTCGTGCTATTTTACGCTCTCTCTCCCTCTCTCTCTTACTCGCTCTGTCACTTGCGCCGTCTCTCGCTCTCTCGTGCTATTTCTCGCTTACTCGCTCCGTCTCTGGCTCTCTCGTGCTGTCTCTCTCTCACGCCGTCTTTCCCTCTCTCGCTTACTTGCTCTGTCTCTCCCTCTCTCACACTGTCTCTGGCTCTCTCGCACTGTTTCTCGTTGACTCACACTGTCTCTGGCTCTCTCGCACTGTCTCTCGCTCACTCACGCTGTCTTTCCCTCTCTCGCTTACTCGCTCTGTCCCTCCCTTTTTTGCTTACTTGTCTCTCCTTTTCTCGTTCCGTCTCTTCCTCTCTTGCTCGGTCTTCCTTTTCTCGCGCTCCCTCCCCCTCTCTCGCTTACTTATACTTTCTCTCCCTCTCTCACGCCATCGCTCTGTTTCTACCTCTCTTGCTTACTCAGTCTGTCTCAATTTTTCTCGCACTGTCTTTCCCTCTTTCGCTTTCTCACGCTGTCTCTTCCCCTCTCGCTCCCTCTCTCGCTCTGTCTCTCCTTTGTAAATCACACTACACTATTATTACTGTCTCCCTCTAAAAATACAACAACCAGCATTTAAAAAATGAATCTTTGATTATAATTTATTTTTTAATGATTGGCACCACTAATATAAATATAACTTAATCAAATGCTGACATTTCTTTAAAAAAAAAATATATACATATAAATCTGAAATGCATCCAGCAACATGCTTAGAGAAAAGAAATGCTGTTGTTTTTGTTCTTAATAAAGCGCCACAAACATGCTCACTGTTTTTGTTCAGGTTGAATCGTATCTCATGGTGTAGGAAACAGGAGATGGTCTTTTATTAGAATATATTTCCCCCTCTCCACTCAGGAATAGTAATGATTTGAGTTTAAAATTCTCTTTGCCCTGGTGTATTTAATTATCTACCAGACACCTTGGCCTGGTTCTACACAGCACATTTAGTTTAAGCAGGAGAAAGTGAAGTGAATAATCAGACGCTCAATGATCTTCAATACCTTTGCTTGTTCTCCGTGTCTGCGGGTCCCTCAGGTGTGTGTGTGCTGGGAGTGAAATCAGCAGCGTGTGTGTGTGGCTGTGTGCCCGGGCCTGGCTGTGGATGGTGAGGACGGCTGTGCTGCTGGACGAGGACGGAGACTCTGCTCTGGACGTCTCTGATGGCTCTCTGGGTGGCCTGAAGGTTGCCGTGGGGCTCGGAGAGGAGGACAGTCCAGAAGCCCTCGGACCTTACGACGGGTTCAGACGCCTCGGACGCCACATCGGTCGCATGGTTGGTATCTCCATTCTCCACCGGGGTTTGGTGTCCATTGGTTTGCTGGGCGGTATTGGCTGTAGCTGCAGCAGCGGTGCCGTGGCAGCTGTGTCTCCACCAGTCTTTATACATGAGCTGGTAACAAACATAGGCCTGCAGGCTTTGGAAAACAGCCAAGTTTCTTTCATCAGCTTGCAGGAGTCGGTTTTTAAGCAGGGCTACAGAATCCATACCTGCAGGAAAAAAAAGGAAACACACCTTAAAACCAGGGATGCTATTAGCTATTTATAGGTATATGTTTGAGTAAAATGAACATTGTTGTTTTATTTTAGAAACTACAGACAACATTTCTCTCAAAATTCCAAATATAAATATTGACATTTAGAGCATTTATTGGCAGAAAATCAAAAATGGCTTAAATAATGCAAGCGAGACCTGCAGTTCTTTCAAATGTTGTTTTGAGTTCTATTGTGACCTCCTGGATGAGTTGTCCATGCCCTTTTGCGGGAGTTTTGGTTCACTGAGGTCTGCTGGAGTCGCAAAGCCTTAGAAATTACTTTGCAACATTTTCCAGCCTGATACATGATCATTGATTTTGTGTTCTAATCTGTTTTTGAGTTTCTTCTGATTGGGGCAGAATATGTTGCTTTTTTGAGATCTTTAAGGTGCTAATTGTTATCCGACAGGTTCTATTTAGATGATTTCTTGAGTCCTCAGGTCTGGCAGTAATCAGACCTGGTTGTGGTTCCAAAAGTGTGATAAATCACAGTTAATTTATGGGGGGGAAACAGTTTTTGACACAGGGCTAGATTGGTTTGGATAATTTGTGTTCCCTTAATAAATGAAATCACTATTTAAAAAGTGCTTTTTATACCTACTCAGGTTATATTTGTTTATAGTGTTGTTTACATTAAAGTGTGTTTGATAATCTGAAAAATGTAAGAATGCAAAAATTCTTTAAAAAAAGTGCAAAAACAAAAGAAATCTACATTATAATGATTTTTGTTAGTTTATGTTCAGAATGACTAACTAGCACTGGCCACCCGCTGGTACAGGTGATTTATTATGCTTGGTCTTTTAGCTTCAGATAGAAATCTTTGATCATATGTTCAGCACCTGCTGGATGTATGTTAAAGTGCAGTATTACCTTGTGGTAGAAGGAGTTGGCACATTGCATCCAGCAGAGAGAAATGGCCAACCTGGAATCCTGTAGTTACAGCTCGCAGGATCTCCTCCAGTACTGACCCCCAATCCTCCAGCAGCTGACTGACCACAGAGAGAGCCACGTCCACAGCAATATGAACCAGCAGCTGCGGAACATCAGAAAATCTTACATTATAACGATTCAATACTTAAAAACACAGCACACGCAATATTATACACTGATATTTTAACAACATGGACAATAATAATAATTGCTGTGGCTCAAAAAACTCATATCTTCAAAATGGCATTTTTACAGAAGAAGAAAAAAATGTATATATAACTTGCAAAAATGTGTTTCCAATGTAAATAACAATTGCCAGATACAGCAAATGTTTTGGTGTGATGCAATATGGTTTTTAAAAAAGGTTTATGATACATTACAGTAAGAGTTTGTCAATTCAAACAGATGTTATAAATGTATTACTATTTAAAAATGAAAAAAAAAAAAAAAAAATCTACAGAATATATTTATAAAAAAATAACTAATGCATATACAGCTCTGGAAAACAAATTAAGAGAGCATTTTAGTTTGTGAATCAGTTTCTCTGATTTTGCTATTTATAGTTATCTGTTTGTGTAAAATGAACATTGTTGTTTTATTCTATAAACTACAGACAACATTTCTCCCAAATTCCAAATAAAAATATTGTCATTTAGGGCATTTATTTGCAGAAAATACGAAATGGCTGAAAAAAAAAACAAAAAAAAAAAATGCAGAGCTTTCAGACCTTACATAATGAAAAAAAAAAAAAAAAAAAAGGTCATATTTTCATATTTTTTTTTTAATTCAGAAATTAATATTTAGTGGAATAACCCTGGTTTTTAATCACAGTTTTCATGCATCTTGGCATGTTCTCCTCCACCAGTCTTACACACTGCTTTTGGATAATTTTGAGACTCCTGGTGCAAAAAATCAAGCAGTTCAGCTTGTTTTGATGGCTTGTTTTTATCCATCTTCCACTTGATTATATTTAAGAGATTTTCAATTTGGTAAAATCAAAGAAACTCATCATTTTTAAGTGGTCTCTTATTTTTTTCCCCAGAGCTGCATATAATAAATAATGAACTACTAAATATTTTGCTAAACAAGTTAAAACTACTGAACCAGCACTAGTTGAACACACCTGCTTGACGGGTGTGCTGGTGGTGATTGGGGGGTTCTCTATGGCTCTCAGCTGTTGATGGATTGCTTTCATTTGGTCCAAGTTGGCTGAGTCCAGGCCAAACTCACTCTGCCACACTCTCAGAACAGCAGGCAGAAAGTCCTCCTCGGTGGGTTTAGACCATGTATGATACAACACTGAGCTCCAGCTCACCACACCAGCGTGAGACAGTCTCTGAGTGAGCAGCTCGTTCACACACAGCACCAGCCTGTGACCCTATAGAGAGAGAGAGAGAGAGAGAGAAAGAGAGAGAAAGAGAGAGTGAGAGAGAGAGAGAGAGAGAGAAAGAGAGAGAGTGAGAGAGAAAGAGAGAGTGAGAGAGAGAGAGAGAGAGAAAGAAGGTGTGTGTGTGAGAGAGAGAGAGAGTTCAACAAACTTACTTACAAAAAATTGGATATCTGTGCTTATATTTTGCTAAAATGTGTTTCATTATGCATTTCCTTGCATATCGATAAAGCAACAAAAACTGGAAATTTGGGCTGAATCTGAAATGGAACAGAGTGAAACCTTTAGTTAAGGGCCAAACACACAGTACAAGACATTTCTTTTTTAGGTTTTCATTAATTTTGACATGTTTTTCTCCATTTTAATAAGTTGAATAACTAGATAAGGAGATTTGCACAATAGCAGTAGCAAAATCAAGCCGAAAGTGATTATTTGCATTAAGAAGATAAACAATAGAAAACTAATCATGGGGTTAATATTCTTCAGTTTTTTTTTTTTTTGTCAGTGATTTAAAATTTTGTTTAAATTACTTTGATCTCTTTCCATTTAAACGGATGAAAGGCTGGTCTTGTACGAATGGATATAACTGCCCAAGGGCATTGTAAGGATGTCAGTTCTCACTTAATACGTACTATATACATTTATTACACACAGAGTGATCTATTTTAAGCGTTTATTTCTTTTATTGTTGATAATTATGGCTTACAGCCGATGAAAACCCAAAAGTGACCAGTGACCAATTGGTACTTTTGGCAGTGTGGGCAGTGTGTCAAGTCCTGCTGGAAAATGAAATCTGCATCTCCATAAAAGTTGTCAGCAGCAGAGGGAAGCATGAAGTGCTGTAAGATTTTCCGGGAAAACAAAACTGCACTGACTTTAGACTTGATAATAAAACACAGTGGATCAACACCAGCAGATGACCTGTCTCTCCAAACCATCACTGACCATCAGTAAATTTTGTATTTCCTTTGGAAATCAAGGGATCAGAGTCTGGAGGAAGAGTGGAGAGACACAGTCCAAACTGCTTGAGGTCTAGTGTGAAGTTTCACATCACAATCAGTGATGGTTTGGAGAGACATGTCTGTCATCTGCTGGTGTTGATCCACTGTGTTCTATTTTCCTAGAAAATTTTACAGCACTTCATGCTTCCTTTCCCTGCTGACAACTTTTATGAAGATGCGAATTTCATTTTCTAGCAGGACTTGGTATACTGCCCACACTGGCAAAAGTACAAATTGGTCTCAGTATAAAATCATAAATTAAAAAAATAAATAAAAGTATAAAAAGTTTCTGAGAGATTTTGGTTTTTTTCTTTGCCTTTAAGCCATAATTATCAACAATAAGATAAATACACTATTAAAATAGATCACTGTGTGTAATGAACACATCTATATAATATATGTGTTTCACATTTTTAGCTGAATTACTGAAATAAAGTAACTTTTCAATGATATTCTAGTTTTCTGAGACGCACTAGTAGTTGATGTTTTGCTTAACTTCCATGCAAATGAAAGGTCGCATACAGTACAAGCGTCTTTGAGAATTTTGAAAAGCGCTATATAAATAAAATGTATTATTATTAGTACAAATATGTGGGCTGTGAAGTTACAGCGTTTAAAAGGAGACATATTTATTTTTGTAAATGTTATGAGAGTATAAATGCGCCTTAAGCCTAAAAGTCAGCATTAAAAAAACATCAGGTCGATTGTTTTTTTTCCCCCAGATGTACTCTTTGTCCTTCTACTTATGGTCCAAAAATTTTGAGTGCTGTAGGATGTTCTGTGCAGACACAGCTGAGTCTGCATTAACACAAACATCCATTTTCAGGAAGTAAACAAGATTTCAGGAACAAACAGCAGAAAAGCAGCTAAATATTGATCCTGGATGCTAAAGCTGGAAGGCAGGAGGTTGGCTGGAGTAGCAGGACCTTGAACGGAGCATCCTTCATTTTTAGAGCGCTCCGCCCGACCGGCCCCGTGGCTAACATTTACATTTGCCGTGGATCTGGCCAGCTCATTAGTTCTACAAAACAAAACTTTGGGGAACTGACCAGTAAGGTGCTTTGTGTCCTCAGGATATCCTGTGCTTCCAGCCAATCCTGCGACAGCATGAACTCCTTGGCGCATCTTAAGGACAGCGAGTGGGACAGGTCGCTCTCTCCGGCGAGCTTCGCCAGGTGAGCAGCGGTCTTCAGCGACATCACGTCCCCTTTCTTGGCGATGACCTTGGCTGCGTCGAAACTGGAGTCGGCAGCAAGATAGCTGTAAAACAGGAAGTTGAGATTCGGCCAAATTAAAGTTTTGTTTTTAAAAGGAGGCGCTTGCCAGATTTCCCTCTCAGACAAGATGCAGTTCATCAGCCAAAACACATTCAGCATAGCAAGGATGCCTCTTTGAATTTTTGGCTCTGGAGCTGCATAAATAAAGTCTTAACAACTGGGATGCAATATAAAGTGCAAAAATAAACTAATACAGTACCAGTCAAACTTTATTTAATAATTCCTTTATTTATTTTTTACATTGTAGATTAATATTAAAATACAAAAAAACAATCGAGACACACATATGGAATTACGTAGTCAATCCCCTAACTTAAACCTGATCAACTGAGGCAGTGATTTGAGGTGATTTAATTGGGATAAGCTGGACCTTCACAGTGTAAAGGTAAAGCAGCAAATATTGGTCAGCACCTCCAGGAATTCCTTTCTTCAAGACACTGGGAAAACTATTCCAGGTGACTCTCCCTCAATGAAGACACTGAGATTAAAATACCAAGAGTGTGCAGATCTGTCCTCAAAGATAAATGAAGCTACTTTGAAGAATCTAAACTATAAAATATATTCTGGTTTGTTTTTAACACTTTTTTGTATAGCTTTAATATAGTCTTCAATAATACATTTCTAATGTTAAAAAAACTCTGAATGTGAAGAGGTGTATCCAAACTTTTGACTGGTACTGTTTATAAGTCTTAGTAAAGAAGTTACACAGAATACATAAAAAATAACTAGTTACACTCATTCACACTCTTACACTCACACAGACAACTAGGACAATTTAGAGAACCCAATTTTTCTGGTATTTTTTAAAGTATTTAATTTACCCTATTCCCCATTATTTTTATTGTGGGACCTAAACCCAAAACCCCAATGCTGGAAAAAAATAAGAAATAAGAAACCACTTAAAAATGATGAGTTTCTTTGATTTTACCAAATTGAAAGCCTCTGAAACTAAGATAAACTGCTTGAATGTTTGCACCAGGAGTGGCGTAAAGTTATCCAAAAGCAGTGTGTAAGACTGGTGGAGGTGCTAGATGCATGAAAACTGTGATGCATGAAAAAAAATCAGGGTTATTCCACCAAATATTGATTTATGAATATGAACTTGTTTTCTTTGCATTATTTAAGTTCTGAAAGCTCTGCATAACTTTTTTTGTTATTTCTGTCATTTCTCATCTTCTGCAAACAAATCCTCTAACTGACAATATTTTTTATAGTATAAATTCGTGATTTAGCATACCATTTAGCAGCAGTAGTGTAATGACCGTCCTTCTCCAGCACGGCGGCCCAGCTCAGGTAGACGTCCTTCAGCACAGGGTCATCAGCCTGCAGACGGGCTTTGGCCAGAGCTATGGCTTCCCTGTGGATCAACCACCAGCACTTATTTGTGAATAAACTTTACATCATTTCACATAATGAGGGATGTTCTAAACCAGTATCAACCATTTCATTAGATTAGGATTAGGAGTACACAAACTAAAATTTCACCACATTTTTTCAGATCCAATTAAAAACATATTAAATTTTGAAAATTGAGACTACAGATAACACCAATTTATTTCCTCTTACCGGTAGAACTGGTGAGCTTTGAGGAGGCTAACGGCTTCGTAGATCTTATGGATGGACACTAGGTGGGAGGCAGCTTTAAGGAACTGTTCCTGCAGGCAGAGCTGCTTCACATACGCCTCTACTGTCCGACTCCACACCTGATAACCAGCTAAAATATGCAAAAAAAAAAAAAAAAAACAGGCAACGGTAATAAAACTGCACCTTTATAGCACTGCACATCAAAATTTTGCACTTGAAATGCTTACTCAGGGTTCATACACTTTTTAACCAATAAATTTCCATTATTTTTACATTACTTTTCCATACCTTTAAGGCACATTTTCATGAGGGTTAATAATAAAATGTGTGTCAGATCCTGAGAGCTCTATTGTGTAGGGCTATATTACTGAATAAACTCTGTGCTGATGTATCGGTTACCTAAAAATAAATAAATAAACTGAAACACAAAGATTTGTAGAGCAAATTTCCATGACTATTCCTAAACTTTCTGGGTTTCTTTATTTTTCTAAAACATACCCAGTTCTGGAAAATGTTAATTTAAAATTCCATGACTTTTCCAGGTTTTTCGTGACCGTATGAACCCCGTCTTCAGTTTCAAACAACAACAACTAAAAAAACTTTTTTCAAAAGTATATTACACTACTATAGTCCTAGAAAAGCATAAAGCCCCCTGCACTGAACTGTAGAGCATCCTCCTCACTAATGCTCTTGTTAATGAATTAAATCAATCAAATCCTCACAGCATATGAGTAATTCAAAATCTAGCAGAAAGCCTTCCCTGAAAAGCAGAGACAGTTACACCAACAAAACCTCTGATTAATTCTCTGACTGAGCAGGTGTCAAAATACAGCTCTTTTGCTCATACTGTATACTGATTACTGTGTACCATTAAACTGTGAGAAGCTCACCCATGGGTGCTAAGCTCAGCAAGTGATCCGTCAGCTCTCCTTTCTCCGTAGCCATCTGCAGAGCTCCAGTCAGATCTCCCTTCCACAGCCGAAGATACGTCACTGAGTCATAGTGACCTGCTTCTACATGACTGTCCTCTGCACAAAGAGATAAAGCAAAAATAAGCACTGATTCAAAAAAAAAATACTCCTGCTATCAGTTGGTTACTTTCAGGGTTCCTACACTTTTTAACCAATACATTTCCATGCCTTCAAGGCAAATTTTCATGACCATATGATTTTTAATTAAGTGCAGATACAGACAATAAAACCAAAAATCAACTAAAACTATAATTGAAATTGATTAGAGTAGGCCTAAAATGAAAATGACACACAACATTCAATAATAAAATGTGTGTCAGATCCTGACAGTTCCTTGGTCTAGGGCTAAATAACTGAATTAACTCTGAGCTGACGTATTTTTTTTTAGTTCAAAATAGATTTTCTCCATTGATAAACAGAAAATCAAATATTGTTGACCAAATTTTCATGACTTTTCCAAAACTTTCTGGGTATTTGTATGTTTCCAAAACTTATCCAGGCCTGGAAAATGCTATTTTCAAATTCCATGATTTTTCCAGGTTTTTCATGACTGTACGAACCCTGTACTTTCTACAGTACTACTATCTCTGATTAATTTCTTACCTTCTTCCTGGAACATCCTGCAGAGGGCCTCCCTGTCTGTGAAGAGGCCGAGCTGGATGTGCTCTCCTGTGCCCGGCACACAGTCTACTGACTGGCCTGAGAAAGACAGCAATTTGAAGACAAATCAAGCAGTGATGGAACTGGAGTTGCATTTATTCAGCTTTTTCTACACAAGAAGCGCGAAATTTTCTGTGGCATAGGCCTACGTTTTCCAATGCAAACTTTTATTTTATATAAAGCTACAGTTTGATAATCACAAGTTATAATGGTATAAATCACACAGCACTGGCCTGCACAGTTTGCACAAGCCCACCTCTCCTCTCCCTTGTCCGCATTACACTCTGGAGCTCCATTCTTAATAAACAGTTTATTTTATTTTAAAATAATAAGCCTATGCTTCTTCCATGTTGCACTGTTCATTATCATCATACTGAACATATTTCGCTCAAACAACTTAGAATTATAGTTAAAAATCTCAGGTTTAATGCACTATTTACAAAAAATGTGGTATTTAAATCTGGCTGGGACAGGTTAGGGTCAGGCAAGGCGCAGGTAGGGTTGGGCTTGATTTTTTGAGCCCGATTTTAGCTCTACTGTAGGTCCAGAAAGCTTTCAGACCCTTTCGTTATGTTTTGTATTAATGAAGACGTTGGGGGGAAATTGTACTGTTTGAGAGTCAGTATATTTACATAGATGGTTGTGTTTCACCAATACGGCCACTAAACAGGCCATATTACTCTGCTCTGGGGTTTTAATGATCAAAATAATTTCCAATAAAGTCAGGGTTAAACTCCCTGTTTAAAAATGTATAGACACGCTAGCTGGCCAAGTGCGATATGTATCATTTAGTCAGCAAGCATGTCTATGCATTTTTTATCCGTCTATGCATTTTTAAAACAACCGAATAAAGTGTCTAGCAGAAAAAACAGAAAAGCACAGAGCACAGCTTTCATACCGTATAGTATTAAACAATTTATTTCCAAACTTCTATACAAATATAAGACTTAACTTTATGAAAATCTAGAGAAAATGGATCATGATGCTCTGACCTAAAGGTGTAGATTTAAATGAACTGATTTTGGAATGCTACAATTCATTATTCAACATAGAAGCAGTTCATTTCTAGGGCAAAATGGAGGTTTTTAAAAATGGACAAGGTAAAAACATTGAGAGCACTTTTCTGTTAATACTGTGTTTTTAGCACATGGATCTTAAGAAATTTAAAAAATGTTAAAATCAATGGAGAATTTAGGCCATTGGGGGAGAAGGGGTGAAAAAAGGGCACCTATAACTAGAGATTAGGTTCTCTGCCCAGGCTCGACTCATGCTATAGTACTGGGTACCTTTTTTCACCCCTGCTTTTCAAACTGCTGCTGATGCAGCATTGAGTATCATCACAGCGCTCTCGGAAGAAAAACGCAGCAACTCGGTTCTGATACATCAGCTCACAGATGCCTTGTGCTGATTGGTAGAGGTGTGTTTTAAAAAAATCGATTCTTCGATTTAAATCTTTATTTGAATCAGAGAATGTAAAATAGGTGGACGCCGTGTCTCCGTTCCCATTCATTCAATGAAAACGAAGCCAAAATCTTCCGCCATGTTGGCGATCCTGATACCCGAGTCTGCGCAGTAGAGACCAGAGGAGGGAGAAAGACTGTGGAGAGACAGCCTACTCATTTAAATAACCCCGCCCCTGAGGGCTGCCTCCACAGAGCTCACAGTCATTGGTCCCACCCATACAGTCTATGGTCCCACCCCAGCTAGGTGTAGCCCAGACCTTTTACAATAACCACACCTTTTTAAATAGAGATGAAAATGTTTAAAAAAACAAATTCTGTGGGGATATAATATATATAATGGAGGTAGAATCACTGTATATTAGAAAAAAAAACATGATTGAAAGTTGTCTGTTTTGGATTAACCTTTAACTGAGTGAATTAATGTGTAAACAGTGGAACTATGAAGCACTGTTACTAATTCAGTGATTTTTTTTCCCAGTAATAAATAATAAAGTAATAAATGTGATTACCGGCCGAGGAAGAGGCTCTTATAACGGGGGAGTTGAACTCCAGTCAGACTGGCTGCTTTTTCCTTTGAATTTAATAAAGTTTTCTCTTTTTACATTATTCATTTAGCTTGTTGTGTTTTATTGTCACTTTGCTTATTATATAGTATCACATCTGAACTAGTGGGTCTGTGTAAATTTCACACTTTTATTCGCAAATAAATACGAAATTTATAAAGCCTGTTATGTTTTTGCTTTATGTAACTAACTAAAATGGTAGTATATATGTTCATACAGAGTTAGTTAAAGGGTTGGCTTCCGAAGCCGCATTAATATTCTGTAACCACATTAAGTTTTACCCACATGTAATTAACTAAGCTACATAAAATGATAAAAAAAAAAAATGTAACTGTTGTCTATATATTTATATATATATTTATACACACACACACACACACGCATGTCTACATAATTTAAACACTAATATTTTAATAATAGAAGTTTAAGTATTCCTTGTATAATTACAACATTTCATATTCAAACTACAATTTTTATTGTAACTGAAATTTACCTAAACGAATTGATTTTGAATCGAATCGGGGCCTTGCGAATCGAAATCGAATTGAACTGGGAAATCAATGATGATACCCACCCCTACTGATTGGCATCACCCTATGAATGATGTGGGGAAAGAGCGCCTTCTACCCACCCAGAGAGAGCAAGGCCAAATGTACTTTCTCAGGGCTCTGGTAGCTGATGGCAAGCTGCATGACCTGGATTTGAACCAGCAATCTCCCGATCATAGTAGCAGTACAAAAATACCCTGAAAATAGCCTGATATATTATTTTATTTTAGATACATAACACCCACACCCCATATAAGAAGGTTTGAAAGCCATGATGTATTGCTGACCGTGTGCGTGTCTGACAGCAGCCAGCGTCAGGCAGTCCTGCTGCAGCTCCTCTTTGGGCCGGTGATCCATGGAGGTGCTGAGAGGCAGCATGGAGCGTGGCTTCCTCTTCTTCAGAGATAAGTCTGAGAGAAAAGAGTACAAACCAATTCCAATTATCTCTTCTTCACACATACACACACATAGAACTTCAGAAAATAACTGCTCTGTGGGGAAAGGTCAAGTGCACTCCAGCAGGGTGTGTGTTAATCTGTGTATTTAAGTGTAGAGCAGGGGCAGAGTACTGCCTGACATTTCAGCTACAATAGCTTCTTCACAATCTACAGTACAGAGTAATGAGTTCCCCTCTGCTCACAGAAAATCAGAGTTTATATATCAGGCATTAAAGGAATGGACCCAATGCAGACCTTTTTATCATGGGTAACAATGAGGCCAGTTCCCAAAGAGAATGGCATAAAGATAACTGTTAGTTGGCTGTTTGAATTAATTGTTAGTAAGGATGCATGATGATATGGGAATTATATTAGTACCCGATATTTTAAATGAATAATTTATTGTATGCTGGCAAAAAACAAAGTGACACTAGCTTCCACTACTACAATTGGCTAACAATGACCACTTTACTTTAAAAATCCATTATGTTAAGCTAAGTTTTATTCATTATTCGTTTTATTTGTTAATTTAAAAAATAGGTATTAAAGCTTTAAATTCTATGGAATTTTAAGGTAAATAAAGGTACATCAAACTATCAAAAACTGGTCCAGAGATAATGTCTAAGAGACTTTATCAGTATTTACAGCATCTGGTACTGACTGATGTTTATCACAGGCTGCTGTATTTCGCTGCATTCAATCTGAGCACAAAGGGCAGAACACTATAGGCCTCCATAGTAGGGGTGTGCCATATCATATCGTACGCGATAATATCGCCAACATTTTTGAATATCGTGAACGATATTAAACCCTGAAATATTGTGCCATATCACCCACCCCTAGTTATCACATCAGGGTATTAGTTTTTGGCTGTTTTTAGCAAAAGAAAAATTCACACTGTTCTCATATCTAATAAAATTTCTACTAGAGACAAATTATGTATCATTAATGTTACTGCAGCACTGGATATATGGAGATATATGTATTATTAGTATTGTGCAGTAGTGTATTCTTGAATAAAAACTAAAAAAAATCAGTGTTTTGTCATATCGTAAAGAATATCGTTATCGCAAAAATACCATAGAATATCGTGATATTATTTTAGGGCCATATCGCCCACCCCTACTCTATAGTCTGTCAATTTTGGTGCATGTTAATCTTTGTACAGCTGTTTTTGATATGTATATGTTTGTGCCGTCTTTGTCGACCAGAGAAGTAAGGTTTCTCTGTATATCTGCTTTCTGACAACATTTGTTGTAAAAATAAATAAATAAATAAATAAATAAATAAATAAATAAATATATATATATATATATATATATATATATATATATATATATATATATATATATATATATATATATATATATATATAATTAAACTGATGTACACTACAGATTTATTACTGTTGATATTAATATTTGAATGTTGCAGCAACCAGTCAATTTGTCATTCTGGCATATATAGATAAAGATTCAGTTTTTCTTAAAATAAGAAAAACACACACACACACACACACACACACACAAATATACTGACCTGGTTTTTCTTTCTTCTTTTCTTCCTTCACCTCCTTCCTAATGGCCAGGAAAGATTTTCCACCATTTAGAATTTTCTCTGGCACACATCTTTCCATACCGGCCTCTTTTAAAGAACCTAAACAGAGCACAATTTAATTAAAAGAAGATTAGGTGGGAAATATTCCTGTCTTTCTAATTACATTTATCAAGTTATCGTACAATAAATTGACACAACTTTAATAATTTAGCTGACCTCATTATTGCCCATCCAAGCAAAAATCATTTTTGTGACAAACCTAATAGGAATGTAACATTCTGGGATATTCTGAATTCCCGCTGTTTTAAGGAATTCATTTACCACAACATACTGTCATGTTTGTAAAACATGATAAACACTGATAAACGTTTTTTTACCGTATTTTTCGGACTATAAGGCGCACCGTATTATAAGGCGCACGATGAGTGAACGGTCTATTTTTAGTGTTAGTCCATACACAAGGCGCACTGGATTATAAGGCGCACTAAATGAAACTTTATTTATATCAGTAACAATAACTCTGAGCAATAAATCCTTCACAATATCTGTGAAAAATAACAACATCTCTGAGCAATAAATCAACAAGCACAGCAAGTACGTATTACTCCGCGACGCTCCTGACAACGGTAGCCGCAACGCTCCGACAGACCATAATATTATGTTGAAGCACAGCAAGTACGTATTACTCCGCGACGCTCCTGACAACGGTAGCCGCAACGCTCCGACAGACCATAATATTATGTTGAAGCACAGCAAGTACGTATTACTCCGCGACGCTCCTGACAACGGTAGCCGCAACGCTCCGACAGACCATAATATTATGTTGAAGCACAGCAAGTACGTATTACTCCGCGAGGCTCCTGACAACGGTAGCCGCAACGCTCCGACAGACCATAATATTATGTTGAAGCACAGCAAGTACCGCATTACTCCGCGAGGCTTCTGACTATAATAGCGTGTTGTGCCGAATTCGGTGAATAAAACGGTTTTAAAACAGAGATAAAGATTGGATAAGTTTCATTTCTGGATGAAGTGATTTCCAGCGCTGTTTGGATATAACTGTGGATTACAGGAGACTGGATTGATGGATTCTCTTTAGTCTGGACGCGTTTTGAAGGTAGGACCTGTGGCTGAGCGCGGGTGTGTGTTCGGGGGGTGGCGGCAGTGACCAGAGGTTACCCCAGGACAAAAGGAGAGCCTTTTATTACTGGAAACATGCGCTCTGACGCAGCTCTAATTCATGAAACATACATCCTACAGTAAAAGCACAGTTCTGGAATCCGGAGAGCCAGACGGTTCGAATGGTGTATGACATGACCGCATTCGATGAAATATGGACGAACGATAAACGCAAATATGAGAGTTATGAATTATTAAAATCATAACCAAGGCATATTTCGCCCTAAATGTTTATTTTCTGAAAGGATATTCCGCTAAATAGGCTAAATAGCTCAAAAGCAGAGATTCTAAGCTTTAAAATGGTATATTGGATGTCTATATTGAACCTGTAACTGTTCATAACTATTCAGAAACACAGCCAGTTATGAAATATTAAATATTTCTGGCCCGCCGGTGGGCCAGCGCGTGTTAAGAGGTTAACTTTACTTAGAAGTGGGCGCTAAAAAGAAACAGTTTGTGCTATTACCCCAGAACGGGTGGAAAGGAAAGTTTACCGGCACCTTGTTCTGGCCACGGAGCTACAGTGGAAACTAGCTACCCTGAGCCACAGCCGAGAGGCAGTACGGCAGTCAAAGGTAACCGCGCGCTAGCCCAAGAGGGGGATCTTTTTCTGGCGTGGGTGAGGAATTCTGCACAACAGAGCGCCGTGTACCACATAAAAATCGAGGTCAGTAAACACAAGCAAAATCCATACACAAGGCGCACTGCATTATAAGGCGCAATGACGATTTTTGGGAAAAAATAAGTATTTTAAGTGCGCCTTATAGCCCGAAAAATACGGTACTTATTTGATTAGTTCTTCCCATAATATAGATACGAACATTACTTAAAGCAGCACTAGGTAAGATTTCCTTGATTTTTGATCTTTTTAAAGAAGTAAAATTACAGCTTGAAACTCACTGCAGCGCTGCACTGAGGTGTAATAGGAGGAATAGCGGTGCTCTCGTGTCTGTGCCGGAGCTCCTCTGAGCTCAAACCACACTCTGTAAGTTTTCCGAGGCGGCCGCGACCAACGCTCGTGAGAACTGCGACCTGCTTTCCGACCTTCAGTTCTAACAGTTCTACAGGGACTACTGATTCATTCTTTACCAACTAGCATACAGACACTTTGACAGAAGCTGGGAAGACACCGAATATGTCTGTGAAAGCCAGAAAACGCGAAAAAGAAACTAATCCGCCTGAAACATTTATTACACTCTACAACTGTAGGGGGAGCCCACGAGCACAAAATCTCAATCCTACCTAGTGGAGCTTTAAATAGGGTTATTTGAAGAATCTAAAATTTAAAATATAGTTTTGCTTTAACACTTTTTTTTTTTTTTACTACATAATTTCTTTTTTTTTTATAGATTTTATAGATATCTGTCATGTAAGACCGTCTCTTCTATATACTGTAATTTTTAAGTGAATGTAGATGCAGTAAAAAAGCGCATTGGAACAGGAGCCTCGCCACTGACTAATTGACTAATCTAAAAAACAATGAACAGATTAGTTAACTATTAACATAGTATCATTTGCAGCCCTACTAGACAATAGAGATGGATAGACAGTTCATAAGATTGTCATAGAAGAATAAGAGGATGGGAAAAGCTAGACATCATACTTCACACTTTACGTTTTTATGCAGTCACTTTAAATACTTACAGGCCAGCAAAAGAACAGTAAGAAGATGAGAGGAAAGTAACCTGTGGAGAGTGCAGCAGTGGAGATGTTGGAGCACGGTCTCTGTTCATCCTCTCCTTCATCTTCTGACTGTGCTTCTTCCACACCGCTGCCTCCTTTCTCCTCCTCTCCCATCAGGGATTCATTCTCCTCGGGCTTTAAAGCTCCCTTTCCTGCTGCCTTCTTCTTCTTCTTGCTTTTCTTCTGCAGGGGTTTCTTTTTCTCCAGATCCACACGTCTCTTACCTGTTAGAACGTTAAATTCCTTTACTGCAACTTCACAGCAAGATATACTCTCCACATACCACATAGCCATAACCTCTCCGCTTAAACTGTGAGAAAAAGTCTTAAACTGACGAACACAAAGGATCGGCTTCCCAGATGGGGATTAAACCTAGTCATAGACTGTATATTTTTCCTTTAAATGGAAAGTACTATTCAATTTCTATTCAACTCTGAAAAGTCCACGACTTGTAACGTATTTTTCGCACTATAAGGTGCAGCGGATTATAATTCAGCAGGTCTTGCTGCTGGGTGGTGGTGGGGGGTAAGAAAAGATAAGCTAAACTTAAGCTAACAAAACTGTAATAAAAACAAAAAAAGTATTTCTTTAAAAGTCAAACGAGCGCTGGATGTTAATCTACAAAGATTTATCTACTGAAAACTGTTTAACTGTTTATTTGTGTAAGTAAAGCGCTTTCGTTTACTTACAGTAAGCTAAGAGTCCCAAATTTTACCAGAACTAAGGCTGAAGCATTAGCAGCTAACCACTAGCAGCTGCCGAAAGCGCTACACAGGGGAATCCTGAGTGCTCCGGTAAGCCAGAGCGATGTTAGCAGGTGCGGTTAGCGGGAACCGCTAATGCTTCTCCAGTAAAGCCAACCTACAGGCCGATAATACTTACTTCTGAATATGGAAATAGCGGTTAGGGGCTAATGCTAATGCTACTCCAGCCTTGGTGCTGGACAACTACATCGAAACTCCTTTATATTGGTGCACTTCAGTGGAGTGGCTTTACTGTTCCTTTCAACCTGACTGGTAAAATTCATACAGTGCATCCGGAAAGTATTCACAGAGCTTCACTTTTTCCACATTTTGTTACGTTACAGCCTTATTCCAAATTGTATTAAATTAATCTCTTTCCTTAAAAATCTACACAAAATACCATTATGATCATGTAAACAAAAGTTTTCTTGAGAGTTTTGAAAATTTATTAAAATAAAAAAAACAAAGAAATCATATTTACATAAGTATTCACAGCCTTTGCTTAATACTTTGTAGAACCATCCTTGGCAGCAACTACAGCCTCAAGTCTTTTTGAATATGATGCCACAAGCTTGGCACACCTCTCTTTAGGAAGTTTTGCCCATTCTTCTTTGCAGTACCTCTGAAGCTCCATCATGTTGGATGGGAGACGTCTGTGCACAGCCATTTTCAGATCTCTCCAGAGATGTTCAATCCGATTCAAGTCTGGGCTCTGGCTGGGCCACTCCAGGACATTCACAGAGTGGTCCTGAAGCCACTCCTTTGAGATCTTGGCTATGTGCTTCGGATCGTTGTCCTGCTGAAAAATGAACCGTCGCCCCAGTCTGAGGTCAAGAGCGCTCTGGAGCTCTGGTTTTCATCCAGGATGTCTCTGTACATTGATGCATTCATCTTTCCCTCTATCCTGACTAGTCTGCCAGTTGCTGAAAAACATCCCCATAGCATGATGCTGCCACCACCATGCTTGACTGTAGGGATGGTATTGGACTTTTTTCACATGGTCATAATGGGGTATTTTGTGTAGATTTTTGAGGAAAGAGATTAATATAATACAATTTGGAATAAGGCTGTAACGTACCAAAATGTGGAAAAAGTGAAGCACTGTGAACACTTTGCGGACGCACTGTACATAAAGCACACCAGAATAAAAGGAGCACTGACGATTATTAGGAAAATTAAAGGACTGTTCCAAAAATAAAAAAACTGCAAACCAGTGCAAAATCCATAAAAATATGGATTAGGAAGTTTGCTGTGGAACAGACAGACAGTCCTTAACAGACTTGTGACCTCAACTCGATAGAACACCTATGGGATGAATTTGAGTGGAGACTGCAAGCCAGGTTTTCTCGTCCAACATCAGTCTCTAACCTCACAAATGCACTTCTGGATCAATGATCAAACATTTCCATAAAACACACTACTAAACCTTGTGGAATGTCTTCCCAGAGGAGCTGAATCTGAAAATAATGTTAGCTGGCTGGTTGATGGCCTAGAAGGTGGGCAATCTGGCAATTAATCTTTCACCAAGAGGTGCACTACCCAGAAGATCTAATGGAAACCAATAAAGAGTCTTCCCAAAACTTCAACAGCAGCTCTATACAGAGCTCAAAATGTGTTGAAACTGCTGGCCGATCTAATCATGAAAGCATTCTGGGAGTTTCGCAACAATAAACCTATGAACTCAGGTGCTTTTTTTTCCATGAATGAAAAATGGCCTCCTGTTAAGCACAGTAAAATGTGTTTTTGTGTTTGTTAAATATGCCTATTTTATTCATTATGACTTAAAATTGCAGCGTTTAGTGCTGTGCTGCCACCTGCACTGCAGGTTTCTGCTTTTTCTGCTCCAGCACACCTGATTCAGCTGAAAAACGCCTCATAATTAGCTAATAATGTGGATAATAATGTGAGGCTGAGGTGAAAATAGCTGTGCAGTGCAGGTGGATGACAGGACTGCAAAACCAAGGGCGGTATTTCACAAAGCAGAGTAGGGCTTTTTTTTTTGTTAAATAAAGGCTTTTGAATAAAGCTGGATAAATTAAAGTGAGGATTGTACAACAGAAACGTCACTCGGTTTTTATCCTCTTTGACAGGTCTGACTTTGGGTTTTATAAGTTTTCTTGCTAAAGTCACACAGAGAGATCAATCCCGCTTTGTGAAAAACGCCACAGGACATATTTTAGGAGGCGTTTATCCAGACAATTCGTAAGGGATCACAAACGTTTTTTTAACCACGTCCTTTAATAATAATAATAAAAAAAAAAAAATTAATCCATGTAAACCACACTGATCCTGGGTCAGCTGCTTGAACACTCACTCTTTGGAGGACTGACGTGCTCCTGCTTGGACACAGCCCACTCCTGCACTGTGAAATCATCTCCACCAGTCCAGATCAGGTCAGGGTTAACAGGAGACCACTGCACACACAGCAGACGGCCACTGTGACCCCTGTAGTTACACACTGGCTCCTCCTTCAGGACATCCCACACCTACAGCAAAGCGGATTGAAATACACTTTCAATTACTTACACAACCAAACAGCACAGTACAGGGTTTTCAATTTTAAATGTAATTTAAAATTCAAACAATCCAAGTTTTATAAAAGAGTGGAGCTTTAATAAAAGTGTAAAATATTTGCCATGCAAAACATTTAATATTCTCTTCCTCGTCATTACCCACATTTCTTTTTTCACATTATAAGGCACACTATCAATGAACAGATATTTTCTGGCCTATTTTTATACATAAGGCACTGTATTATAAGGTGCATTTTAAGAGACACTATTAGGAACTTCTAATTCAGCATGTCACGCTGCTGAGTGGTATCTATCTAGATTTCTCTCCTGAAAACTGTTTATTTGTAGTATAGTGAACCGTGGAAATAGCATAAAGTCCGTGACTTTTGTCCCATGTTCACTGGAAGCTAAAACACACACTGCACTGACCTGCCAGATGTGTGTGTGCATTGAATGTGAATTGAGTTCAAATTCTGCCAGAGACCCTTGTCTCTTCGCATGGACAATTCAAGCCGGACGCTGACTGTCACAATCACTAATTGCCACACACTGTTCTGTCCACTGTGGGTGGTAACGTCATCTACTCTTCTGTAATGTATTTCTGGTGCACATGTAACAATGTAAAACTCTTGACAATTCTGACAATTCATGTCCCTTTAGCCTTTATTAGCATGCAGGTCATGTCAAATCAAGTAGTTTTATTGTCAATACTGCATATGTACAGGACATACAGAAAATTGAAATTAGGTTACTCTCCTTCCTAAAAGTTACAGCAACCCGTATAAACAGAACCCGAATAAACAGTAGTGTAAATATAGAGGTATAAAAGCTTAAGGCTGGTAAAGTGAATGAGTGCATGCAGTTCTTTAAATCTCACAATTGTAGGGAGATTTCAACCTCACTCACAAGATAACACCTCACAACTTATACAGGTGTAGACATTCCCAAGCCCAATTCCCAATACTTCATGATCAATCTACATACTACTATCCCATGACTTTTGGCATGATCGTGTAAAACTGAATTCTTGGTTTGTTGGTCATTAAGGTCTGATTTGCAGGCTGAACACGTTCGGTCACAGCAAACAAAGCTTTTTGCCAAACCTTTTCCTGCAGTCAATTAAACAAATATGAAGAAAGGCAGGACATAATTGACTCCTTGCTTCTGCACAAACCAGCCAAACGCACACTTTACTACAGGCGTGAATTTCACAAGGGAAGCTTAGGACATGACTCACAAGTTCATATTCATTTAGAAACAACAATACTCATTTTTAACTTAAGAAGAGTTCAGAAATCAATATTTGGTGAAATAACCCTGATAATCACCAGACGTTTGTGCGTCTAGGCATGTTCTCCTCCACCAGTCTTACACACTGCTTTTGGATAACTTTACGCCACTCCTGGTGGAAAACTTTAAGCAGTTTAGCTATGTTCGATGGCTTGTGTCCATCCATCTTCCTCTTGATTGTATTCCAAAAGTTTTTCAATGGGTTTCAATGGGTTGATGTTCATTTTACTCAAACATACCTATAATTAGTAAAACTGGAGAACCTGATAATATTGAAGTGGTCTCTAAATTTTCTGTTCTGGAGCTGTAAGTAATAGCTCCAACTCCTTAACTATTTTCTGCTTTTTTAAGTACCTTAAATACATTAATTCAAAGTAATGACCAATATTTATTTAACGTTTCCAATTAAGACAGAAATTAAATAACTGCTGTTGACAGAAAATGTTCTGTTTTGTTACATTAACCTCATTGCTTCAGACAAAACTCAACATTTCTCAGCTGGTTGACTATATCTGGAGTAATTGGAAAACTACCAATAGTTTTACCCAACTATTATTTTAGTTTGTAGAAAATAGTGGCACTAATAAACCATATTCAAAATCTGTTAAAAAGTCAGTGACTTGCCTGGGCTGTACTGTCGTAGCACACAGTTACCAGACGGGCATCGTGGTGAGGGCTCCAGGCCAGGCTGGTGATCTTGTTGGTGTGGCCAGACAGACTACGGAAGGCTTCCGTGACCAGGACTGGATTCTCTGAAGGGTTTTCTAAATAACAGTAGCATAAAGCAGCAAATGACTCACAACAAACATTTCTGAAAACATTAGAGTCCTGCTTAAAACAATCATTTTAAAACCGTAGGCTTTTTTTTTTTTTTTGCTTACCTATAGCACTGCGCAGGTCGTGGATGTAGACGAGGGCGTTGCTGGATCCGGAGGCCAGCAGGCAGTGCAGCTCTGGCTGGTCTGAGTGCTGGTGGTGCCAGCGAAGCGTGTTAATGATCTTATGGTGTTGCTGCACGGTGCACAGCAGCTTCAGACTGGGAGCCCCATACACCTCTATAGAGCTGAAACACAAACAGCAAACACAGATCTGACTAAACTGCTAAACCCACATTTAGTATGTTATCATTTTTCACACAGTGACCGAGTTCTACATTAGCTGCACTTAACCTCAGAATCTAAGCCCAAAATGAGGACTGACCTATAGAAACTTCTTAATGAACAGGCTTACATGTCAACAGTTACTGGCCAGGTTTTAGGTTGGACTTGATTATTGATGGTTCTACAAACACTTATATTAAGTAGTCTTTCATTGGAATAAATTTTTCATTGAAATAAAATGTTCGAGCTAAATACCAATAAAAAAAAAAAACGAACATGTCTTTTTACAGGTGTTCTTAAAATTTGCCAACTGAATAGATTACTTATAGTAAATGTAATGTAAGTGTATACAGAAGGACATTATGGAAGGACAGTATTAAAGGACCTCATGGAAGGATCGCATGGAAGGACCATATGTATGACAAGTATGTATGTACAGTAAGCAAGGACAGTATGGAAGGACAGCATGTATGGAAAGTATGTAAGGACAGTAAGGAAGGACAGTATAAAAGGACTGTATGGAGAGAAAGTATGTATGGACAGTATAGAAGGGTCGTATGGAAGGACTGTATGGCGGTACAGTGGAGAAGGAACTTAAAGAAGGACTGCATGGAAGGACATTATGAAAAGATGGTATGGAATAGCAGTATGGAAGGAAAGTATGGAAGGATCGTATGTATGGAAAGAAATGAAGGACAGTATGGAAGGACCTTAAGGAGGGACAGTATGGAAAGGCAGTATAGATGGACCGTATGGAAGGACATTATGGAAGGACCTTAAGGAAGGACAGTATGGAAGGACAGCATGGATGGATCGTAAGGAAGGACAGTATGGAAAGGCAGTATAGATGGACCGTAAGGAGGGACAGCATGGATGGACTGTAAGGAAGGACAGTATGGAAAGTAAGTATGGAAAGTAAGTATGGAAAGTATGGAAAGACTGTATGGAAGGAAAAAGTATGAAAGGAAAGTATGGAAGGAACGTATGGACAGAAAGTATGGAAGGACAGAATGTATAGAAAGTAAGTATGGAAAGACCATATGGAAGGAATGTATGGAAGGAATGTATGGACAGAAAGTATGGAAGGACAGAATGTATAGAAAGTATGTATGGAAATATGGAAGGACACTATGGTAAAAAAAAGTATGTAGGGACTGTATGAAATGACAGAATGGAAGGACAGTATGAACAATGCAAAAAAAAAAATGTGTAAAAAATTCTGTTTCTTATTTTTACTTTGACTTTTATTTCATTGCAGACACAGAAATCAAATATAATTTTTGCTTTGAAGCAATATGAGAGAATGGCTCACCCATCTTCATTTCCAAGGGCTAATACTTTCCCATCCGGCTTCCAGCAGAGGTCTGTGTGTGGCGAGAGCTTGTGCTGCAAGAAACAAAGAAACAAAACTTTAGTAACAAAGGGTTCCATCCATCTGGCTCACTCACAAGCTATCACCTCACCACTTACACACTGTCAGTTGTGTGATATAAGGCGAGGTCCTAATCTAACTAATGTAAAGAAGACGTGATGGGCTGTGTGCTTCTGCAGTGTCTTACAGTGATGTTGTTGGTGTCACGGATGAGCTTGTCGATGTTGCTGGCCTCTCCGGACAGCTTCCAGGGGTCGTGCTGAAAGATGATCCCGTCTCCACCACAGCTGTACAGACTGTACGAGGGCTTGTCTGCAGAACCTCCTGAGACCAGAACACACACATGCAAATTAGCACTAAAACAGGGTATTCTAAACACCTGTATGCTAATAATAAGACATTGAAACAAACAGTATTAAAATATACGTAATATTAACTATATTAAGATAAAGGGATTGAAACTAAATAATTCTAAAAATTCTAAAAATTACAAAATTTATTTAAATTTGTAGATTGACATTTTTGTAGAGAACAAATGGTTCTTTTTGGCTTAAAATTAGTGCTGTTTAACGATTAAAATAAATAATTGATGGAAGCTGGAAACATTACCTGTTAAATTTAGACATGTAATATACAGCAGGCATTTATTATTTATGTTTTTCTTATCTTCAATTCATTGTGTATACATCTATTTCTTACACGTTCATTTTATTTAAGTATTCCCTAATGATCCCTTTTTTATTTTTATTTTTTAAATGCTTATATTTGATATTTGTGTAAAGGGATTTTTATTTACTATTTTTTTTATTTATTTATTGTTTAATGCAGGTCTGAAGTGAGGGGTGCTGTGGGGAGGGAGGGGTAAAAAAAAGGGCACGGGAATGTTTGTGTCCTGTATGTGCCAAAAATCTTTAATAAAACAGACTTTGATTAAAATAAATAATTGGATTAATTACAACAATATTCTATGATTAATCAAATTTAATCACACTTCTAATAATCGTTCTTCTTAGTGCTTTTAATTATGGGCATTTAAGTACAAACAAAAGAAACACAATCAAAAGTAAATTACATTTCTATAAGTGGTGTCAATCATTTAAAACATTATTAGAGCTACACAACAATATTCTGTGATTAATCACAATTTGATTAAAATTATGATAAAAACAGACTAGAGCTATTTTTTCAGGATTCTTTCGGTGCTTTTAAATTCTAATATTTTATTATATTTTAATGTCCTGAATAAATAAATAAATGTTAAATTGAGAGCTTTAGGAAAGGATACATGCTCAATTAACAATCAGCAGCTGTTGTGTGTCTGGTGTGGTGGTTATAAAATTTAATCCATATTTTAGCATAAATAAAAAAGTAACCTAGCTTCCTTCTGAACTAACACAGTTCCAGTTAAAAGTTTGGACACACCTTGAATTCAATATTTTTTCATTATTTAAAAATTGCCTGCATTGTAGATTAATATTAAAGTCAGCCAAACAATGAAGAAAAACATATGGAATTGTTTAGTAAACAAGTAGCACCTGTTGCTTAGATGACAGCTTTGCACATCCTGGCATTTTCTCAGTCAGCTTTATGAGGTAGTCAACCTGAATAGCTTTCAGTTAACAGCAGTGCTGAAGAGGTAGAGTTGGTATACAGTGAACAGTCCTATTTGAGTAATGTTCTAATCCATGTTATGGCAAAAATTACTTAAATAAAAAAAATACTTTAAGAAATGACGTTCAGACCGAACTTTTTAAAAAGTTTTTAAAAAAATTTTTCAGACCGAAAAATTAAAAATAAATAAATTAAAATATAGAATGAGAAGGTGTGTCCAAACACCAGGCTCTGTGAATCTAGTCATGTGATTCATTCATTTAATAAAAAAAAAAAAAGTTTCCGGACGTAAGAAACAGATTAATGAGTTAAAGTTTACAGCACTATTTAAAATATATGACCTATAAAACTCTCTCAAAATTGATCTGTTTAATATTCATTCGATTTTCGGCATTATCCACACCTATCCCTAATCAACACTACAACATAACATCCTACACACACACACACCCTCCACACAGTCCTCCACTCTTCCTCCATTCTTTACTCCTCAACAGCTCATGAAAGAGCCCCCAGCCCCAGATGCACAAATTCAAATACCGAATAATCCGAGGCGTCACTCCGCCACCAGCGGCGTCCCAGGGGAACGGGCGTGGGAGAAGCGCCCAGCCAGCAGAAAGTGTGTAAACAAATTACCCCCCGCCTCTGCTTTCCAGTCAGCAGCTCTCTCAAAACAAAAGCAATTATCTCCGCCGTCTCCCAGCCTGATGACAGATATGGCGATAAAAGTGTCATGCGGCAGCGGCCGGCCCGCAAATGAAGTTTCTGCGCCTCCGTTTCCCACAGAAAGCGCCTGTGAGGGAAGGGAAGCGGGGCTTTTTTTAACGGCAGCAGCTTGCTCAATTACCACCGCACATTAAGCACGCGTTGGGCGGCGCTCTCCGCTGACGGATGGCTCTTGGCGCCGCTCCTAGTTCAATGTTTGCGGGGCCGTGGAGGGTGTTATGAATTTAACTTGTTCAGACGTCAAAGAGCAACTTACCGAATGATAGAGGAGGGATGGGGGGTCCCCAGTCCAGAGAGTAGACCGTCCTGCGGTGGTAAGTGCTGGAGATCTGAGGAGGCCTGCAGGTCACAGTACACATGGGATGACTGAGTTACGGCTGATGTTGCAACTTATTTGCTGCTTTACACAAACTGAAAATTCACACTGTGCTCATTTTACATTAAATATCTACCAGATTATTAGATTTATTAGATTTATTTTAGTTCTCTTAGATGAACAGAGTGCATTATTAATATCGTGACATGTTGGATCTTTGACTTCTGGTCAAATCTGGTAAAAATCCTGTATATATATATATATATATATATTGCAATATATGGCTCAATGATGTGATGTCTATACACATTTTATGTCTAATCCTATATTTTTTTGTAAAAAATGCACTGTGCTCATTTTACATGAAATAATAATCACCAGATTATATAATTTTATAGACTTATTTTACTTCTCTTTGATAAAGAGTTCATTATTAATACCATGACATGTTGGATCATTCTGGTCAAATCTGGTGAAAATACTCTTTTTTGATGTATTGCAATATATGGGTCAATGATGTAACGTCTAAACATTGACTGTCCAACTTCATAATTTTTTGTAAAAAAAAAAACAAAAAACTATAAGAACTGAAAATTTGCACTGTGATCATTTTACATGAAATATCTACCAGATTATATAATTTATTAGACTTATTTTATTTTTCTTAGATAAACAGAGTGAATCATTAATATTATGATGTTGGATCTTTGACTTCTGGTCAAATCTGGTGAAAATCCTGTTTTTTTTTTTTAATATATATATTGCAATATATGGCTCAATGATGTGATGTCTATACACATTTTCTGTCTTATCCTATATTTTTTTTGTACAAAAAAAAAATAATAATAAAAATTGCACTGTGCTCATTTTACATGAAATAATCACCAGATAATATCATTTTATAGACTTATTTTACTTCTCTTAGATAAAAAGAGTGCATTTTTAATATCAAGACATGTTGGATCATTCTGGTCAAATCTGGTGAAAATCCTGTTTTTTTTTGTTTTTTGTTTTTTGTATTGCAATATATGGGTCAATGACGTAATGTCTAAACATTGTCTGTCCAACTTTATAATTTTTTGTAAAAAAAAAAAAAAAAAATACATGATAATATAATATATATGTAAATAATTTATTAGACTTTTTTTAGACTACTTACTTCTCTTAGATAAAAAGAGTGCATTATTTATATCATGACACGTTGGATCTTTGACTTTTGGTCAAATCTGGTGTAAATCCTGTTTTTCTCTTTTTATATATTGCAATATATGGCTCAATGATGTGATGTCTATACACATTTTCTGTCTAATCTTAAAATTTGTTGTTGGATCATTCTAGTCAAATCTGGTGAAAATCATTTTTTATGTATTGAAATATATGGGTCAATGATGTAACGTCTAAACATTGACTGTCCAACTTTAATTTTTTGTAAAAAAAAAAAAAAGAACTGAAAATTAGCACTGCGCTCATTTTACATGAAATAATAAAATCACCAGATTATATAATTTTACAGACTTATTTTACTTCTCTTAGATAAACAGAGTGCATTTTTAATTTCATCACATGTTGGAGCTTTGACTTCTGGTTAAATCTGGTGAAAATCCTGTTTATATATATATACATTATATATATATATATATATATATATATATATATATATATATATATATATATATATATATATATATATATATAGTTATTGCAATATATATGGAGTGAATTTTGTGCCAAAAGTTTTACACAAAAAAAATAAATCCGCAATCAAAATGTTAGGAATCAAAAGCAAAAATTGTATGTTACAAATTCAAAAGAGAAAAAATATATAGCAAATATATATTTTTAAATATACTTGGTTATTTTATTATCCTTTGCAGTTATTTGAAAATTATTTCAGTTTGGTCTTTGCTTTTATTTTTGTGTTTTTGTGAATTTTCTGTGGATTTTTTTGGATTTTTCTGTTAAAGACTTGCTTCTGGAATCCCTCTTTTGCTTCTGCTTCAGTTTTTTGCTTCTGAGTTTTGGCACAGTTTTCACGGGTGGGCGGGGCTTAGAAGAAGGGGTTCCCCTTGAATCTCCATTGGTCAGCTGGTTCTGGACTGGCGGTTCCCTGAACCCTCGTCTGAGACTGACCACGCCCCCAAACACCCGCCAGCTTCAAGCGTCCTTCCAAACACGGAGTGAACAGCAGCTTCCAGCAAACAGCAACAGCAGCAGATACTTTTACAATTAAATATTATACAAACGTTATGTTTTATGTTATATTATGTTATATTATTCTCTGTTTCACTCCATTTAAAAGCTCACATTAGCAAGATGTGCTAAATATTCACGTGCAAATTATGATAGTTACCTAGTCAATGAGCTAGTGAGTTAGCTAATTACCTAATCAGTGAACTAGTCAGTTATCTTAGTCAATGAGCTAGTGAGTTAGCTAGTTACCTACTCAGTGAGCTAGTGAGCAACCTAGCCAGCAAACTAGTGAGTTATCTAGCCAGTGAACTAGTGAGTTATCTAGCCAGTGAACTAGTGAGTTAGTTACCTACTCAGTGAGCTATTAAGTTAGCTAATTACCTAATCAGTGAACTAGTGAGTTACCTACTCAGTGAGCTAATGAGTTAGCAGGTTACTTACTCAGTGAGCAAGTGAGTTACCTAGTCAGTGAACCAGTGAGTTACATAGTAAGTGTGCTACTGAGTTAGCTACTTACCTACTCAATGAGCTAATGAATTAGAATGCTACCTAGTCAGTGAACTAGTGAGTTACCTAGTCAGAGAACTAGTGAGTTACCTACTCAGTGAGCTAGTGAGTTACCTAGTCATTGAGCTAGTGAGTTAGGTAGTTACCTACTTTCAGCATGAATATTTAGCACTCTCGCTAATGTGACGTGTGAACATAACGTTTGTATAATATTTAATTGTAAAAGTATCTGCTGCTGTTGCTGTTTGCTGGAAGCTGCTGTTCACTCCGTGTTTGGAAGGACGCTTGAAGCTGGCGGGGTGTTTGGGGGCGTGGTCAGTCTCAGACGAGGGTTCAGGGAACCCGCCAGTCCAGAACCAGCTGACCAATGGAGATTCAAGGGAAACCCCTTCTTCTAAGCCCCGCCCACCCGTGAAAACTGTGCCAAAACTCACAAGCAAAAAACTGAAGCAGAAGCAAAAGAGGGACTATATGGGTTATAAAATATATGGGTTGATGATGTAACAGCTAAACATTGTCTTTCCAACTTCATAATTTTTTGTAAAAAAAAATAAATAATAAAAAAGGTTTAAATAGATAAATGAGGGATAATTAGTTCCTTGTTGTTTTTCTGTTGTTTAAAGTATTAAAATATCATGCGGTGCAACCAATAATTTAAGTAGCTATAATAAATTCCCCAACGTTATCTAATTTCTGTGGATGGAATATTAACGCCCAATCCAATCTACTTATTAGATATGTTAAAAAATCTTTAAGTAACTTAAACAACTGTTAAAGTGACGGTCTGCAAGTTTATGGTAAGAATGTGTAATACATGATAAAAAAATGACTTTTAAAACATGCATTGTGGGGGGGGGCTTCGAGTGGTCAAGTGGGCTAAGGAACCCTGCTACTTTCAATTTAAAAGAAAAAAAAACTTTTAAATTAAGGGCTGCTGCTTTAAGTACAGTTAAGACAGCAATTGTGAGATAATCACCATTTAAAAAAAACTCTATGTAATTCATTTTTA